>NC_086445.1:584642326-584964826 GCF_028390025.1 Pseudophryne corroboree | reverse complement strand
GGGCATCAGAACCTTGCACAACGTTGAAATCATTCTCCACTGCACTTGAGACAGGTGCATTCCATCTCCTATATCGTGCTCAATTGTATAGGCTTGAATGGCCTTTTGCTGCTCCTCCAACCTCTGAAGCATATAGAGGGTTGAATTCCACCTCGTTACCACTTCTTGCTTCAGATGATGGCAGGGCAGGTTCAGTAGTTTTTGGTGGTGCTCCAGTCTTCTGTACGTGGTGCCTGTACGCCGAAAGTGTCCCGCAATTTTTCTGGCCACCGACAGCATCTCTTGCACGCCCCTGTCGTTTTTTAAAAAATTCTGCACCACCAAATTCAAGGTATGTGCAAAACATGGGACGTGCTGGAATTTGCCCATATTTAATGCACACACAATATTGCTGGCGTTGTCCGATGCCACAAATCCACAGGAGAGTCCAATTGGGGTAAGCCATTCCGCGATGATCTTCCTCAGTTGCCGTAAGAGGTTTTCAGCTGTGTGCGTATTCTGGAAAGCGGTGATACAAAGCGTAGCCTGCCTAGGAAAGAGTTGGCGTTTGCGAGATGCTGCTACTGGTGCCGCCGCTGCTGTTCTTGCGGCGGGAGTCCATACATCTACCCAGTGGGCTGTCACAGTCATATAGTCCTGACCCTGCCCTGCTCCACTTGTCCACATGTCCGTGGTTAAGTGGACATTGGGTACAACTGCATTTTTTAGGACACTGGTGAGTCTTTTTCTGACGTCCGTGTACATTCTCGGTATCGCCTGCCTAGAGAAGTGGAACCTAGATGGTATTTGGTAACGGGGGCACACTGCCTCAATAAATTGTCTAGTTCCCTGTGAACTAACGGCGGATACCGGACGCACGTCTAACACCAACATAGTTGTCAAGGACTCAGTTATCCGCTTTGCAGTAGGATGACTGCTGTGATATTTCATCTTCCTCGCAAAGGACTGTTGAACAGTCAATTGCTTACTGGAAGTAGTACAAGTGGGCTTACGACTTCCCCTCTGGGATGACCATCGACTCCCAGCGGCAACAACAGCAGCGCCAGCAGCAGTAGGCGTTACACGCAAGGATGCATCGGAGGAATCCCAGGCAGGAAAGGACTCGTCAGACTTGCCAGTGACATGGCCTGCAGGACTATTGGCATTCCTGGGGAAGGAGGAAATTGACACTGAGGGAGTTGGTGGGGTGGTTTGCGTGAGCTTGGTTACAAGAGGAAGGGATTTACTGGTCAGTGGACTGCTTCCGCTGTCACCCAAAGTTTTTGAACTTGTCACTGACTTATTATGAATGCGCTGCAGGTGACGTATAAGGGAGGATGTTCCGAGGTGGTTAACGTCCTTACCCCTACTTATTACAGCTTGACAAAGGGAACACACGGCTTGACACCTGTTGTCCGCATTTCTGGTGAAATACCTCCACACCGAAGAGCTGATTTTTTTGGTATTTTCACCTGGCATGTCAACGGCCATATTCCTCCCACGGACAACAGGTGTCTCCCCGGGTGCCTGACTTAAACAAACCACCTCACCATCAGAATCCTCCTGGTCAATTTCCTCCCCAGCGCCAGCAACACCCATATCCTCCTCATCCTGGTGTACTTCAACACTGACATCTTCAATCTGACTATCAGGAACTGGACTGCGGGTGCTCCTTCCAGCACTTGCAGGGGGCATGCAAATAGTGGAAGGCGCATGCTCTTCACGTCCAGTGTTGGGAAGGTCAGGCATCGCAAACGACACAATTGGACTCTCCTTGTGGATTTGGGATTTCAAAGAACGCACAGTTCTTTGCGGTGCTTTTGCCAGCTTGAGTCTTTTCAGTTTTCTAGCGAGAGGCTGAGTGCTTCCATCCTCATGTGAAGCTGAACCACTAGCCATGAACATAGGCCAGGGCCTCAGCCGTTCCTTGCCACTCCGTGTGGTAAATGGCATATTGGCAAGTTTACGCTTCTCCTCCGACAATTTTATTTTAGGTTTTGGAGTCCTTTTTTTTCTGATATTTGGTGTTTTGGATTTGACATGCTCTGTACTATGACATTGGGCATCGGCCTTGGCAGACGACGTTGCTGGCATTTCATCGTCTCGGCCATGACTAGTGGCAGCAGCTTCAGCACGAGGTGGAAGTGGATCTTGATCTTTCCCTAATTTTGGAACCTCAACTTTTTTGTTCTCCATATTTTATAGGCAGAACTAAAAGGCACCTCAGGTAAACAATGGAGATGGATGGATTGGATACTAGTATACAATTATGGACGGACTGCCACGGTTAGGTGGTATAAAAAAACCACGGTTAGGTGGTATATATTATAATAATAATACAATTATGGATGGACGGACTGCCTGCCGACTGCCGACACAGAGGTAGCCACAGCCGTGAACTACCGCACTGTACACTGGTTGATAAAGAGATAGTAGTATACTCGTAACAACTAGTATGACACTATGACGACGGTATAAAGAATGAAAAAAAAACCACGGTTAGGTGGTATATATTATAATAATAATACAATTATGGATGGACGGACTGCCTGCCGACTGCCGACACAGAGGTAGCCACAGCCGTGAACTACCGCACTGTACACTGGTTGATAAAGAGATAGTAGTATACTCGTAACAATTAGGATGACACTATGACGGTATAAAGAATGAAAAAAAAACCCACGGTTAGGTGGTAGGTATATAATAATAAATAATACAATTCTGGTCGGACGGACTGCCTGCCGTGTGCCGACACAGAGGTAGCCACAGCCGTGAACTACCGCACTGTACACTGGTTGATAAAGAGATAGTAGTATACTCGTAACAATTAGGATGACACTATGACGGTATAAAGAATGAAAAAAAAACCACGGTTAGGTGGTAGGTATATAATAATAAATAATACAATTCTGGTCGGACGGACTGCCTGCCGTGTGCCGACACAGAGGTAGCCACAGCCGTGAACTACCGCACTGTACACTGGTTGATAAAGAGATAGTAGTATACTCGTAACAATTAGGATGACACTATGACGGTATAAAGAATGAAAAAAAAACCACGGTTAGGTGGTAGGTATATAATAATAAATAATACAATTCTGGTCGGACGGACTGCCTGCCGTGTGCCGACACAGAGGTAGCCACAGCCGTGAACTACCGCACTGTACACTGGTTGATAAAGAGATAGTAGTATACTCGTAACAATTAGGATGACACTATGACGGTATAAAGAATGAAAAAAAAACCCACGGTTAGGTGGTAGGTATATAATAATAAATAATACAATTCTGGTCGGACGGACTGCCTGCCGTGTGCCGACACAGAGGTAGCCACAGCCGTGAACTACCGCACTGTACACTGGTTGATAAAGAGATAGTAGTATACTCGTAACAATTAGGATGACACTATGACGGTATAAAGAATGAAAAAAAAAACCACGGTTAGGTGGTAGGTATATAATAATAAATAATACAATTCTGGTCGGACGGACTGCCTGCCGTGTGCCGACACAGAGGTAGCCACAGCCGTGAACTACCGCACTGTACACTGGTTGATAAAGAGATAGTAGTATACTCGTAACAATTAGGATGACACTATGACGGTATAAAGAATGAAAAAAAAACCACGGTTAGGTGGTAGGTATATAATAATAAATAATACAATTCTGGTCGGACGGACTGCCTGCCGTGTGCCGACACAGAGGTAGCCACAGCCGTGAACTACCGCACTGTACACTGGTTGATAAAGAGATAGTAGTATACTCGTAACAATTAGGATGACACTATGACGGTATAAAGAATGAAAAAAAAACCACGGTTAGGTGGTAGGTATATAATAATAAATAATACAATTCTGGTCGGACGGACTGCCTGCCGTGTGCCGACACAGAGGTAGCCACAGCCGTGAACTACCGCACTGTACACTGGTTGATAAAGAGATAGTAGTATACTCGTAACAATTAGGATGACACTATGACGGTATAAAGAATGAAAAAAAACCCACGGTTAGGTGGTATATATTATAATAATAATACAATTATGGATGGACGGACTGCCTGCCGACTGCCGACACAGAGGTAGCCACAGCCGTGAACTACCGCACTGTACACTGGTTGATAAAGAGATAGTAGTATACTCGTAACAATTAGGATGACACTATGACGGTATAAAGAATGAAAAAAAAACCACGGTTAGGTGGTAGGTATATAATAATAAATAATACAATTCTGGTCGGACGGACTGCCTGCCGTGTGCCGACACAGAGGTAGCCACAGCCGTGAACTACCGCACTGTACTGTGTCTGCTGCTAATATAGACTGGTTGATATTTAAAGAGATATTAGTAGTATACAACAATACTATACTGGTGGTCAGGCACTGGTCACCACTCCTGCAGCAAAAGTGTGCACTGTTAATTAATATAATTGTACTCCTGGCTCCTGCTAACAACCTGCAGTGCTCCCCAGTCTCCCCCACAATTAATTATAAGCTTTTAATTTATACATTGATGACTGTGCAGCACACTGGGCTGAGCTGAGTGCACACAGACTGAGTCACACTGTGTGACTGACTGTGCTGTGTATCGTTTTTTTTTTCAGGCAGAGAACGGATATAGCAGAGAGAAGTGAACGGATATATTATATTAAATAAAAGTTAACTAGCAACTGCACTGGTCACTGACTGTGGTAAACTAACTCTGTCTGCGACTCTGCACAATCTCTCTCTATCTAATCTATCTCTATTCTAATGGAGAGGACGCCAGACACGTCCTCTCCCTATCAATCTCAATGCACGAGTGAAAATGGCGGCGACGCGCGGCTCCTTATATAGAATCCGAGTCTCGCGATAGAATCCGAGCCTCGCGAGAATCCGACAGCGTCATGATGACGTTCGGGCGCGCTCGGGTTAACCGAGCAAGGCGGGAAGATCCGAGTCGCTCGGACCCGTGAAAAAAAACATGAAGTTCGGGCGGGTTCGGATTCCGAGGAACCGAACCCGCTCATCTCTAAAGGTAACACGTTGAGCTAACATTTGAGAGATATTGTTAAGAAAGTCTGATACTTGGTTATTAGGGGCATATACGTTCAGGAGAGTATAATTCTTTTTTTTTTTTTTTGGACAATTAATGGTCTTGGCTATCCAACTATCATCCCATTTGTTTATGTCCATCTAGCTCATGTGAACTAGTCTATAGAGCAATATATCAGGGAACAGTAAGAAGAATGAGGAGCCTCAACTCAAGTGAGTCATCACAAACATTTTTTATTGATTTTCCCTTCAGCCCTGCAACACTATACAGCCTCTGGTGTCCACTCATGCATAAACCCCTGTGGCCACATGCAAAGTACTATAGGTTCTACTGGTGTTGGTGCTTAACATTCACCTGGGCAGCACTAAATGTGCTCAAGGTTAGAGCTAGACGTGCCCCATGGACAGGTCAGGACAAATCCCCTTCGATAGTATGTCTGGGTGCTACTTGGATAGTCTCCCTGAAATTATTTTTCAAAACTAAAAGTTTACTGTTTATGTACAGTAATGTAAGTGTGAACGATAACACTTATCTAGTAATAGACATTTTGTGCCCTAATAAACTTTGTTTTATACATTGTTACATTTATAAATTTTACATTTTAGGCAAGGCTCAAAAAAATCTGCATATTCTTATGTAAACCAAAACTCACTCCGTGACAGAATCCAAAAGATCCTGTGTATGTGCCAGTAATGCTTTATGGAAGCTCCTCAGGAGATGCAATCGTAGACAATCAGCATGCAGTCTCCCACGGATTTGATACTTACCTAGTAGATTAAGGCAGGGCTGCCATCAGAAATGATGGGGCCCGGGACTGACAAATTTGGCAGGCCCCTTCCTACAGCTGCCCCCATAGCTTACCAATTTTAGGGGCCTGGGTGGCAGCAGTGAGGATCACGGGGACAGGCCAGCTGCCTGCACTCCGACAGGGCAGGCAGCCATGGAGGCACACACAGAGCTGCGATTGTAATATACTTTCTACTGAGCTGGCCGTGAGCCAATCAGAGCTCACGGACCGCTAGCTCCTGATGGGCTGCCGGTCCATGAGCTCCGATTGGCTCACGGATGGCTCAATAGAAAGAAAATTACAACCGCAGCTCTGTGTGTAGTGTACCTCTGTGGCTGCCTGCCCTGTCGGTGTGCAGGAAACTTGTCTGTCCCCGCAATCCTCACTGCTGCCACCTGGGGCCCTCAAATTGGTAAGCTATGGGGGCAGCTATAGGGGGAGGCCCTGTCAAATTTGCCAGTCCCAGGCCCCATCATTTCTGATGGCAGCCCTGCCTTAATCTTTAAAGCATACCTCCCAACATTTGTGAATTGCTGACGAGGCACCTGCATGGTGAAGCCGTTCCCGTGTCCAGAAAAGGGGTATGGTCTATGTGAAAGGAGGTGTGGCTTTGTGGGAGTGCCGGGATCATGAGCCACGCCCCTCATTTTCGTCACTGAGGGATCATGCCCAGCGCTTTGTGAGCTGCGGGCATGACCTCTCTCCCTCTGTCACCTGTGAATAGACACTGTGTGCTTTCTGCTCGCAGCTAATGACAGGAGCCTCCCAACTGCCCCCCATACCTCCCACCATGGGACACTGCAGCCAAAAAAAAAACAGGACTGTCCCGCGAAAATCAGGACAGTTGGGAGGTATGTTTACAGGGTGATAAAGATTAAAAAAGCGAATTCAAAGTTTTTCTTGATGTACTGCAGTAGTTCTTAACTCTGTTTCAAAGTCCTGACTTAAGCTGATAATGCAGAGGAGTCATACATGGTTACAGGGGCGCATCTAGAGAGGAGAAGGCCGTGTGCAGACTTCGTCTGGGCCTTCTCCTCTCTTGCTGGCAGCGCTGTGTACTCTGGGCACTTGGAGCACTAGCCACTAGGGTCCTAGCGATGTCGCAGAGTCTAGTGCACATGCGCAGATCTTCTTGAAAATGGTGCCTTGGCCATTTTCCCAGTGATTTCCATAGTGCGCATGTGCAAAATGCCAGAAAAATGCCCACTGCGCCATTTTCCTGGTGATTTCTGCAGCGCTGCTGCTGCCGACACGGGACTTTGGAGGGTAAGTATTGAAAAAAATGGGTGCAGAGTGTGCGGTGTGAGCCTCCTTGGACCCCAGGGGCCTGTGTGCACCGCACACACTGCACCCATTATAAATATAGCAGTGCATGGTTAGGACTGCAATCAACATTCATTGAAATTGCTATTAGATTTCCTCTTTGTTATCTGTTGATCTGGTGAGCTTTTCTGACAGGCTGATGCTGTCTTCTGTTCTAGCAAATAATACATGTTACACTGTAGGTGGCTGCTGTCTCTTCCCAACAGTCTCTTTGTTCTGCTCTTCATTTACTGTGCTTGTTTTTTGTCCTTTCATAGAAATAAATCGTACAGAATCAATGTATACAAGAGGTAGAATCCGATGCATGTTTTAGATGAAGAATGAAAACTGTAGAGTGTGTTCCCATTATAGTGATATGTAGATGTTTTTATTATTGGTTGGTTTTTTTTAACAAAAAATTGTTCATAAATGTATTGGGGTGACTTAAGAAAGGTTCACTTATATTTCAAAGGTTGCATGATTGAATTGGGTTGACAAATTTAACTAGTGGCGGAAAAAATATTATGGTAATGATAAGCCCCTGAAAAAAAAAAGAAACTAGGGGGGTGATTCAGAGTTGATCGTAGCTGTGCTAAATTTAGCACAGCTACGATCATCCACACTGATATGCGGGGGGACGCCCAGCACAGGGCTAGCCCGCCCCGCATGTCAGTCCCTGCCCCGTCGCTGAAGTACAAAAGCATCGCACAGCGGCGATGCTTTTGCACTTCAGGAGTAGCTATCAGCCAGCGCAGCTCTTGCATGCTGGCCGGGAGCTACTCGTCGCTGCCCGGCTCGCAGCGGCTGTGTGTGACATCATGCAGCTGCTGCGGCCCGCTCCCCGCATGGTCCAGCCACGCCTGCGCTGGCTGGACCGCGCCCACAAAATGGCTGCCAAACGCCGCCATGCCGCACCTCCTGCCCAGCGATCGCCTCTGCCTGTCAGTCAGGCAGAGGTGATCGCTAAGCAACGACAGCCGTCAGCTGTCAGCCACACGCACTTCTGACCTGTGCGATCAGGTCAGAATGACCCCCTAAGTATGATGCCTAGAAAGGATTTAGACATGGGCTTTATACTTGTAGCAGTTTCATGACTGTACATATGGTATCGTAATGTCTTACTCATTTTATTTTTTTAATCATTGTTCCATTTAGGCTCCTGTATTTGACAATATAGTTATCTCACATCCTCTTAAATGGGCCTGAATAGATGATTTGCATAAAATCATAAATTATCATACAAAAAATGACAGTCCACAGCCATTACAATACATAATGGGTTCTGCAGAGGATAGATGTAATATTTGCAATGACAAAATCAAATTTGGCTGCAGATAATGTACTCATTTGGATCACTGTGAGGATATTGAGCTAATGATTATCTTCCTTTTCTCAGTCAGTGCTGGCTGGACACCCAGTGGAACTATATGTACTGTCTGAAGGCGCCATATACCTTCATTATTTCCATAATCACAAAGACAAACAATTGGGAAGCTACAACTGTATTTTTAATTTTAATGTCAACAAAAGGGAGGCTGAGATGCAAACATTATTAATACTGCTCTATCTAAGTTTATTTGGGACGGAAAACATCCCCGAATTTCCTTGTTTAAACTGCAACAGTCATTACCTTTGGGTGGAATTAACTTACCTTGCATCCAAGATTACGCCTTAGTGGCGAATTATCAAGTTGCACTGGAGGAAGTAAGGAAGTAACGCTTATACTGACACAAAACTGGATCAAGCATTTAGCTATGACTCATTTAGTGACCTTATTACATAGTAGAGATGAGCGCCTGAAATTTTTCGGGTTTTGTGTTTTGGTTTTGGGTTCGGTTCCGCGGCCGTGTTTTGGGTTCGAACGCGTTTTGGCAAAACCTCACCGAATTTTTTTTGTCGGATTCGGGTGTGTTTTGGATTCGGGTGTTTTTTTCAAAAAACACTAAAAAACAGCTTAAATCATAGAATTTGGGGGTCATTTTGATCCCAAAGTATTATTAACCTCAAAAACCATAATTTACACTCATTTTCAGTCTATTCTGAATACCTCACACCTCACAATATTATTTTTAGTCCTAAAATTTGCACCGAGGTCGCTGTGTGAGTAAGATAAGCGACCCTAGTGGCCGACACAAACACCGGGCCCATCTAGGAGTGGCACTGCAGTGTCACGCAGGATGTCCCTTCCAAAAAACCCTCCCCAAACAGCACATGACGCAAAGAAAAAAAGAGGCGCAATGAGGTAGCTGTGTGAGTAAGATTAGCGACCCTAGTGGCCGACACAAACACCGGGCCCATCTAGGAGTGGCACTGCAGTGTCACGCAGGATGGCCCTTCCAAAAAACCCTCCCCAAACAGCACATGACGCAAAGAAAAAAAGAGGCGCAATGAGGTAGCTGTGTGAGTAAGATTAGCGACCCTAGTGGCCGACACAAACACCGGGCCCATCTAGGAGTGGCACTGCAGTGTCACGCAGGATGTCCCTTCCAAAAAACCCTCCCCAAACAGCACATGACGCAAAGAAAAAAAGAGGCGCAATGAGGTAGCTGACTGTGTGAGTAAGATTAGCGACCCTAGTGGCCGACACAAACACCGGGCCCATCTAGGAGTGGCACTGCAGTGTCACGCAGGATGTCCCTTCCAAAAAACCCTCCCCAATCAGCACATGATGCAAAGAAAAAGAAAAGAAAAAAGAGGTGCAAGATGGAATTGTCCTTGGGCCCTCCCACCCACCCTTATGTTGTATAAACAAAACAGGACATGCACACTTTAACCAACCCATCATTTCAGTGACAGGGTCTGCCACACGACTGTGACTGATATGACGGGTTGGTTTGGACCCCCCCCAAAAAAGAAGCAATTAATCTCTCCTTGCACAAACTGGCTCTACAGAGGCAAGATGTCCACCTCATCTTCACCCTCCGATATATCACCGTGTACATCCCCCTCCTCACAGATTATCAATTCGTCCCCACTGGAATCCACCATCTCAGCTCCCTGTGTACTTTGTGGAGGCAATTGCTGCTGGTCAATGTCTCCGCGGAGGAATTGATTATAATTCATTTTAATGAACATCATCTTCTCCACATTTTCTGGATGTAACCTCGTACGCCGATTGCTGACAAGGTGAGCGGCGGCACTAAACACTCTTTCGGAGTACACACTTGTGGGAGGGCAACTTAGGTAGAATAAAGCCAGTTTGTGCAAGGGCCTCCAAATTGCCTCTTTTTCCTGCCAGTATAAGTACGGACTGTGTGACGTGCCTACTTGGATGCGGTCACTCATATAATCCTCCACCATTCTATCAATGTTGAGAGAATCATATGCAGTGACAGTAGACGACATGTCCGTAATCGTTGTCAGGTCCTTCAGTCCGGACCAGATGTCAGCATCAGCAGTCGCTCCAGACTGCCCTGCATCACTGCCAGCGGGTGGGCTCGGAATTCTGAGCCTTTTCCTCGTACCCCCAGTTGCGGGAGAATGTGAAGGAGGAGATGTTGACAGGTCGCGTTCCGCTTGACTTGACAATTTTGTCACCAGCAGGTCTTTGCACCCCAGCAGACTTGTGTCTGCCGGAAAGAGAGATCCAAGGTAGGCTTTAAATCTAGGATCGAGCACGGTGGCCAAAATGTAGTGCTCTGATTTCAACAGATTGACCACCCGTGAATCCTTGTTAAGCGAATTAAGGGCTGCATCCACAAGTCCCACATGCCTAGCGGAATCGCTCCCTTTTAGCTCCTTCTTCAATGCCTCCAGCTTCTTCTGCAAAAGCCTGATGAGGGGAATGACCTGACTCAGGCTGGCAGTGTCTGAACTGACTTCACGTGTGGCAAGTTCAAAGGGCATCAGAACCTTGCACAACGTTGAAATCATTCTCCACTGCACTTGAGACAGGTGCATTCCACCTCCTATATCGTGCTCAATTGTATAGGCTTGAATGGCCTTTTGCTGCTCCTCCAACCTCTGAAGCATATAGAGGGTTGAATTCCACCTCGTTACCACTTCTTGCTTCAGATGATGGCAGGGCAGGTTCAGTAGTTTTTGGTGGTGCTCCAGTCTTCTGTACGTGGTGCCTGTACGCCGAAAGTGTCCCGCAATTTTTCCTGGCCACCGACAGCATCTCTTGCACGCCCCTGTCGTTTTTTAAAAAATTCTGCACCACCAAATTCAAGGTATGTGCAAAACATGGGACGTGCTGGAATTTGCCCATATTTAATGCACACACAATATTGCTGGCGTTGTCCGATGCCACAAATCCACAGGAGAGTCCAATTGGGGTAAGCCATTCCGCGATGATCTTCCTCAGTTGCCGTAAGAGGTTTTCAGCTGTGTGCGTATTCTGGAAAGCGGTGATACAAAGCGTAGCCTGCCTAGGAAAGAGTTGGCGTTTGCGAGATGCTGCTACTGGTGCCGCCGCTGCTGTTCTTGCGGCGGGAGTCCATACATCTACCCAGTGGGCTGTCACAGTCATATAGTCCTGACCCTGCCCTGCTCCACTTGTCCACATGTCCGTGGTTAAGTGGACATTGGGTACAACTGCATTTTTTAGGACACTGGTGAGTCTTTTTCTGACGTCCGTGTACATTCTCGGTATCGCCTGCCTAGAGAAGTGGAACCTAGATGGTATTTGGTAACGGGGGCACACTGCCTCAATAAATTGTCTAGTTCCCTGTGAACTAAAGGCGGATACCGGACGCACGTCTAACACCAACACAGTTGTCAAGGCCTCAGTTATCCGCTTTGCAGTAGGATGACTGCTGTGATATTTCATCTTCCTCGCAAAGGACTGTTGAACAGTCAATTGCTTACTGGAAGTAGTACAAGTGGGCTTACGACTTCCCCTCTGGGATGACCATCGACTCCCAGCGGCAACAACAGCAGCGCCAGCAGCAGTAGGCGTTACACGCAAGGATGCATCGGAGGAATCCCAGGCAGGAGAGGACTCGTCAGAATTGCCAGTGACATGGCCTGCAGGACTATTGGCATTCCTGGGGAAGGAGGAAATTGACACTGAGGGAGTTGGTGGGGTGGTTTGCGTGAGCTTGGTTACAAGAGGAAGGGATTTACTGGTCAGTGGACTGCTTCCGCTGTCACCCAAAGTTTTTGAACTTGTCACTGACTTATTATGAATGCGCTGCAGGTGACGTATAAGGGAGGATGTTCCGAGGTGGTTAACGTCCTTACCCCTACTTATTACAGCTTGACAAAGGGAACACACGGCTTGACACCTGTTGTCCGCATTTCTGGTGAAATACCTCCACACCGAAGAGCTGATTTTTTTGGTATTTTCACCTGGCATGTCAACGGCCATATTCCTCCCACGGACAACAGGTGTCTCCCCGGGTGCCTGACTTAAACAAACCACCTCACCATCAGAATCCTCCTGGTCAATTTCCTCCCCAGCGCCAGCAACACCCATATCCTCCTCATCCTGGTGTACTTCAACACTGACATCTTCAATCTGACTATCAGGAACTGGACTGCGGGTGCTCCTTCCAGCACTTGCAGGGGGCGTGCAAATGGTGGAAGGCGCATGCTCTTCACGTCCAGTGTTGGGAAGGTCAGGCATCGCAACCGACACAATTGGACTCTCCTTGTGGATTTGGGATTTCGAAGAATGCACAGTTCTTTGCTGTGCTGCTTTTGCCAGCTTGAGTCTTTTCATTTTTCTAGCGAGAGGCTGAGTGCTTCCATCCTCATGTGAAGCTGAACCACTAGCCATGAACATAGGCCAGGGCCTCAGCCGTTCCTTGCCACTCCGTGTGGTAAATGGCATATTGGCAAGTTTACGCTTCTCCTCCGACAATTTTATTTTAGGTTTTGGAGTCCTTTTTTTTCTGATATTTGGTGTTTTGGATTTGACATGCTCTGTACTATGACATTGGGCATCGGCCTTGGCAGACGACGTTGCTGGCATTTCATCGTCTCGGCCATGACTAGTGGCAGCAGCTTCAGCACGAGGTGGAAGTGGATCTTGATCTTTCCCTAATTTTGGAACCTCAACATTTTTGTTCTCCATATTTTAATAGGCACAACTAAAAGGCACCTCAGGTAAACAATGGAGATGGATACTAGTATACAATTATGGACTGCCTGCCGACTGCAGACACAGAGGTAGCCACAGCCGTGAACTACCGTACTGTACTGTGTCTGCAGCTAATATAGACTGGTTGATAAAGAGAAGATGTCTATGTAACTATGTATGTATAAAGAAGACTGAAAAAAATCCACGGTTAGGTGGTATACAATTATGGACGGACTGCCTGCCGAGTGCAGACACAGAGGTAGCCACAGCCGTGAACTACCGTACTGTACTGTGTCTGCAGCTAATATAGACTGGTTGATAAAGAGAAGATGTCTATGTAACTATGTATGTATAAAGAAGAATGAAAAAAAACCACGGTTAGGTGGTATACAATTATGGACGGACTGCCTGCCGAGTGCAGACACAGAGGTAGCCACAGCCGTGAACTACC
Organism: Pseudophryne corroboree; assembly: GCF_028390025.1. Classification (NCBI taxonomy): domain Eukaryota; kingdom Metazoa; phylum Chordata; class Amphibia; order Anura; family Myobatrachidae; genus Pseudophryne; species Pseudophryne corroboree. The sequence goes on along the minus strand of NC_086445.1, from coordinate 584,951,256 downwards.
GTACTGTACTGTGTCTGCAGCTAATATAGACTGGTTGATAAAGAGAAGATGTCTATGTAACTATGTATGTATAAAGAAGAATGAAAAAAATCCACGGTTAGGTGGTATTACAATTATGGACGGACTGCCTGCCGAGTGCAGAGACACAGAGGTAGCCACAGCCGTGAACTACCGTACTGTGTCTGCTGCGACTGGATGATAAATGATATAAAAAATATATATATATCACTACTGCAGCCGGACAGGTATATATTATATATTATATAATGACGGACCTGCTGGACACTGTCTGTCAGCAGAATGAGTTTTATTTTTATAGAATTAAAAAAAAAAAAACACACAAGTGAAGTCACACGACGAGTGTTTAACTTTTTCAGGCAATCACAATATAAGTATACTACTAACTATACTGGTGGTCAGTGTGGTCAGGTCACTGGTCAGTCACACTGGCAGTGGCACTCCTGCAGCAAAAGTGTGCACTGTTTAATTTTAATATAATATGTACTCCTGGCTCCTGCTATAACCTATAACTGGCACTGCAGTAGTGCTCCCCAGTCTCCCCCACAATTATAAGCTGTGTGAGCTGAGCAGTCAGACAGATATATATAATATTATATATAGATAATAGATGATGCAGCACACTGGCCTGAGCCTGAGCAGTGCACACAGATATGGTATGTGACTGACTGAGTCACTGTGTGTATCGCTTTTTTCAGGCAGAGAACGGATATATTAAATAAACTGCACTGTGTGTCTGGTGGTCACTCACTATATAATATATTATGTACTCCTGGCTCCTGCTATAACCTATAACTGGCACTGCAGTAGTGCTCCCCAGTCTCCCCCAGAATTATAAGCTGTGTGAGCTGAGCAGTCAGACAGATATATATAATATTATATATAGATAATAGATGATGCAGCACACTGGCCTGAGCCTGAGCAGTGCACACAGATATGGTATGTGACTGACTGAGTCACTGTGTGTATCGCTTTTTTCAGGCAGAGAACGGATATATTAAATAAACTGCACTGTGTGTCTGGTGGTCACTCACTATATAATATATTATGTACTCCTGGCTCCTGCTATAACCTATAACTGGCACTGCAGTAGTGCTCCCCAGTCTCCCCCAGAATTATAAGCTGTGTGAGCTGAGCAGTCAGACAGATATATATAATATTATATATAGATAATAGATGATGCAGCACACTGGCCTGAGCCTGAGCAGTGCACACAGATATGGTATGTGACTGACTGAGTCACTGTGTGTATCGCTTTTTTCAGGCAGAGAACGGATATATTAAATAAACTGCACTGTGTGTCTGGTGGTCACTCACTATATAATATATTATGTACTCCTGGCTCCTGCTATAACCTATAACTGGCACTGCAGTAGTGCTCCCCAGTCTCCCCCACAATTATAAGCTGTGTGAGCTGAGCAGTCAGACAGATATATATAATATTATATATAGATAATAGATGATGCAGCACACTGGCCTGAGCCTGAGCAGTGCACACAGATATGGTATGTGACTGAGTCACTGTGTGCTGTGTATCGCTTTTTTCAGGCAGAGAACGGATTATAAAGTAAACTGCACTGTCCTCACTAGTAAACTCTCTCCACTCAGTCTCTACACTTCTACAGTAACAGTACTCCTCCTAGTCAGCTCCAGTAAATCTCTCTCAGTCTCTTATAATCTAAATGGAGAGGACGCCAGCCACGTCCTCTCCCTATCAATCTCAATGCACGTGTGAAAATGGCGGCGACGCGCGGCTCCTTATATAGAATCCGAGTCTCGCGATAGAATCCGAGCCTCGCGAGAATCCGACAGCGTCATGATGACGTTCGGGCGCGCTCGGGTTAACCGAGCAAGGCGGGAAGATCCGAGTCGCTCGGACCCGTGAAAAAAAACATGAAGTTCTGGCGGGTTCGGATTCAGGGAAACCGAACCCGCTCATCTCTATTACATAGATCCCCCATATCTATTTCCCTTTCGATTAAGACCAACCCCTTACTTAATACTCCCTGTTCTGCTTGGTGTGTGTTGCAGAAAAGACATGCTCTTTCCTCCTCCCGAACTGTATTTCTCCCGCTGGTGCATAACTATGATTTTCAACATGGTGAGTCTGATAAGATGATTGGACTATGGCACCTCCAGGGTTTACGTATACTATACCAATTCTTAGACAAGGATTGCTCCTCTATACTTTCTTTATCCTTACTTCAGGAACGCTTCCCAGCTTTACGCTTCCCCCTATTTGTATATTTTCAAATTCGTAGCTATATTACCAAACTATTATCCCACTTGACTGTTGCCGATAAGTCTAATATCTTAGATGTTATAACACGGACTAGACCGGGTTCCCCGGCTATTACTTCCCTTATTTACTTACACACCAGGAGGACTTTAGATATCTCTACCCTCACTACCGGCATGGCCAAATGGTCAATCACGTTTCTAGATATTCCCTTAAAGACTATTATAGCATCCTGCACCACATTGAATAAGCAACTGGTCTCTGCATCATATGCAGAGATGAATTATAAATTGCTTCACAGGGCATATTATACTCCCAGACTTTGCTTTTTGATAGGTGCTTCAGACACCTCCAATTGCTTCAAATGCTCTCCGCCCGAGGCAGACCTGATACACTGTATGTGCTCGTGTACCTTAATACAAACCCTATGGAATAATGTGGGATCCCATATTTATAATGTATTGCATATTCCTTTTACAATTCATATGGCCTGGGCTCTGTGGAACCACTTTCCTTCTTCTACTCCCCTATTTCTAAAGGTAATCGCCACCTCTTAGCCAAGGTTGCTGCAGCGTCAAAAACAACTATTCTCTCACAGTGGATTGTGTCTGAACCTGTATCTTTCTCTCTTGTGACTCCTAACCTTCTTTACCTGTACCAGGTGGATTGGTCAGAGTGTTTTCTGGACATTGAATCTAAAGCATAACATTTTTTTGATATATGGTTACCTTACATACGCACCTTACCAGATTCGACTAAAGAGTCGGTATGGAGTGCTGTTAGACTATCCACTTGGTACAATTTAGAACTCCTGGACAAAGGAATGCCCCCCTTTTAACTATGTTGGAATTCACCTTCCCATCTTTCTGTACTGTATATTTTTGGCTATGTACTCCTTTCAGTTACATTTACATTTTGTTAACATTGTGGTTTAGTGATATCTACCTCCATCTATGGATTATTGTCTTCTTGATTTGTACATTGGTACGTCTTTCGTGCTACTATATGCCATACCATATTTGTACTACTGTCAATGCCTGAAATATTGAATAACTACTTGTTTTTCTTGAATAAACATATTTTAAAAAAAAGAAATGCAGGACATTTTTTTATTTACATTATTAGAAGTGATTGATTTGTAAACCTTCTAATAAGAAATGTGTAAGTGACTGTCCCGGGAATGACAGAGGAGCGAATACGGAATACTGTACCAAGTTCTTGTTGGATATTACTGTAATACGTCTAGCTGAGCTGTCATCGGTGTCTGGTTGTTTTACATTGGAAGATTCTATATAATACTTTTTGTTTTTGTAATAAATTAGTTTTCTTTCTGAAAAAAACAAAGAACAAAAAACAAAAGGGAGATTGGGCGATATGAAACTGTGCCTGAATTTAAATTTACGCACAAGTCTAGTGTCCTATGTGTCACCCACATGAGCTTACACCAAAAGCTAAATCAGCCTAGTACCCAAAATGACATAATCCCCTGTGTGACTAGTGTTCCATGGGCCTAATTCAGAGTTGATTGCAGCAGCAAATTTGTTAGCAGTTGGGCAAAACCATGTGCTCTGCAGGGGAGGCAGATATAACATTTGTGGAGAGAGTTAGATTTGGGTGGGGTGTGTTCAAATTGAAATCTAAATTGCAGTGTAAAAATAAAGCAGCCATTATTTACCCTGCACAGAAACAAAATAACCCACCCAAATCTAACTCTCTCTGCAAATGTTATATCTGCCCCACCTGCAGTGCACATGGGGGGTCATTCCGAGTTGTTCGCTCGCAAGCTGCTTTTAGCAGCTTTGCACACGCTAAGCCGCCGCCTACTGGGAGTGAATCTTAGCTTATCAAAATTGCGAACGAAAGATTAGCAGAATTGCGAATAGACACTTCTTAGCAGTTTCTGAGTAGCTCCACACTTACTCGGCATCTGCGATCAGTTCAGTCAGTTTCGTTCCTGGTTTGACGTCACAAACACACCCAGCGTTCGCCCAGACACTTCTCCGTTTCTCCAGCCACCCCGCGTTTTTCCCAGAAACTGTAGCGTTTTTTCGCACACACTCATAAAACGGCCAGTTTCCGCCCAGAAACACCCACTTCCTGTCAATCACATTACAAACACCAGAACGAAGAAAAAACCTCGTAATGCCGTGAGTAAAAAACCTAACTGCATAGCAAATTTACTTGGCGCAGTCGCACTGCGGACATTGCGCATGCGTATTAGCGACTAATCGCTCCGTTGCGAGAAAACATTAACGAGCGAACAACTCGGAATGACCCCCATGGTTTTGCCCAACTGCTAACAAATTTGCTGCTGTGATGAACTCTGAATTACCCCCCATATATCTGGTGGCCTATGGGACAAATTCTGCTTGTAGAATCCTTCTTTGATGAACAAAATATATGTATGCTGTTTATTTAAAATTCATTGGCACTATCCTTTTTTGTTGAACAAATTGTATGTATTGTTTTGATCAACAAATTGTATATTATTTTAAATGTTTGAAGTAATAATGTATTATAGCCCATTTACCCTTATTTGTACAACCTTTAATATATATGCCCCTTAAGAAATCTTGTGTAGGATGAAATGCATAGGATGGAGGCGCCTTATCTAATCGCCACATTGTAAGTCTCAAGTCTCTGAGCTAATTCAATGGGATAGATTCCATCTCTTCTATAGTGGCAGTTTTACAGACACCATATTTTATTCGTGATCATTTTTATGAATTTGTTAAAAAAAAAAAAAAATTCCAATATAAGTTCAGATTTCCTTGGTATTTATTTATAACCTTTGGGTTCCACTAACAAATAACCCACTTAGAGAAGCAGCTCAACACAATTGAGCGCAGGTCAGGACAATCTTTCTTTATATATATATATATAGATAGATAGATAGATAGATAGATAGATAGATAGATAGATAGATAGATAGATAGATAGATAGAATACATCTCATCTTTAAAAGCCATACTGTAAGTTAGTTGGCAGGCGAGCTATAAACCAGGTAGCATATTTATTTTCACTTGTGCTCTAATGTGATGCCAGTTGCCGGGTTGCAGAGAGATGAGGTCCCGTGAAGTGGGCTGCAAGCTTAAATGCATTGATCAAGTTATGAACCAAATCCCCCATTATTTATGTGATACGGTAGGTAAATTTACCATGGTGAGTGCTGAGCTTTCTGCTGTGTGTATGTATATATATATATATATATATATATATACACACACACTGCTCAAAAAAATAAAGGGAACACTTAAACAACACAATGTAACACCAAGTCAATCACACTTCTGTGAAATCAAACTGTCCACTTAGGACGCAACACTGATTGACAATCAATTTCACATGCTGTTGTGCAAATGCAATAGACAACAGGTGGAAATGATAGGCAATTAGCAAGACACCCCCAATAAAGGAGTTGTTCTACAGGTGGTGACCACTGACCACTCCTCAGCTCCTATGCTTTCTGGCTGATGTTTTGGTCACTTTTGAAAGCTTGCGGTGCTTTCACTCTAGTGGTAGCATGAGACGGAGTCTACAACCCACACAAGTGGCTCAGGTAGTGCAGCTCATCCAGGATGGCACATCAATGCGAGCTGTGGCGAGAAGGTTTGCTGTGTCTGTCAGCGTAGTATCCAGAGCATGGAGGTGCTACCAGGAGACAGGCCAGTACATTAGGAGATGTGGAGGAGGCTGTAGGAGGGCAACAACCCAGCAGCAGGACCACTACCTCCGCCTTTGTGCAAGGAGGAACAGGAGGAGCACTGCCAGAGCCCTGCAAAATGACCTCCAGCAAGCCACAAATGTGCATGTGTCTACTCAAATGATCAGAAACAGACTCCATGAGGGTGGTATGAGGGCCCGACATCCACAGGTGGGGGTTGTGCTTACAGCCCAACACCGTGCAGGACGTTTGGCATTTGCCAGAGAACACCAAGATTGGCAAATTCGCCACTTGCGCCCTGTGCTCTTCACAGATGAAAGCAGGTTCTCACTGAGCACATGTGAAAGACATGACAGAGTCTGGAGACGCCAAGGAGAACGTTCTGCTGCCTGCAACATCCTCCAGCACGACCGGTTTGGCAGTGGGTCAGTAATGGTGTGGGGTGGCATTTCTTTGGGGGGGTGCACAGCCCTTCATGTGCTCGCCAGAGGTAGCCTGACTGCCATTAGTTACCGAGATGAGATCCTCAGACCCCTTGTGAGACCATATGCTGGTGCGGTTGGCCCTGGGTTCCTCCTAATGCAAGACAATGCTAGACCTCATGTGGCTGGAGTGTGTCAGCAGTTCCTGCAAGATGAAGGCATTGATGCTATGGACTGGCCCGCCCGTTCCCCAGACCTGAATCCAATTGAGCACATCTGGGACATCATGTCTCGCTCCATCCACCAACGCCACGTTGCACCACAGACTGTCCAGGAATTGGCGGATGCTTTAGTCCAGGTCTGGGAGGAGATCCCTCAGGAGACCATCCGCCACCTCAACAGGAGCATGCCCAGGCGTTGTAGGGAGGTCACACAGGCACGTGGAGGACACACACACTGCTGAGCCTCATTTTGAGTTGTTTTAAGGACATTACATCAAAGTTGGATCAGCCTGTAGTGTGTTTTTCCACTTTCATTTTGAGTGTGACTCCAAATCCAGACCTCCATGGGTTAATAAATGTAATTTCCATTGATAATTTTTGTGTTATTTTGTTGTCAGCACATTCAACTATGTAAAGAACAAAGTATCTCCTATATAATAGCCCAGATCTGTGACTTTGTGCTTGTGTGTATAACGCTGGGCGTGGCTAGGAGCTCTCATTGGGTTAGCAGGATGTCTATTACACCCAGTCCACAGCTGATTGGGCGAGAAACGCCCTCCCACAGAGGTTACATCCAATGGGAGGCTCTGTCCTTTGGCTGCTGTTTTCCCAGAGCAGGATTAACAATGGGGCTGATGTAGCTGCAGCTCCAGGTCCACACCACAAAATAGACCCACTGCATCTGCAGCAACATACCCTCCAACAATTTACACCTAAAAATGGCTACGATTGCGAAAAGGGGCGTGGTCACGGGTACAGTGCCGTGGCCACGCCCCTTTACCTATACTTTCAATGGAAGCTTGGAGAGCCAAAAATCGGTACAGACCATAAAAAAAGGGACTGTACGTGCCAAAAAGGTACAGCTGGAGGGTATGCCACTGCATCTGCAGCAAGTCTCTGTGCTGTAGATAGGGGAAAAAATCCTTTTACTGCAGCGTCCTATGGGGATCATTCCGACCCATTCGCACGCTGAACTTTTTCGCAGACGTGTGAATGGGTCAGAACTGCGCATGCACAAGGGCGGAAATGCGCAGACGCGTCGCTGCCTGGCAGCTACAAGAATAACGAAGAAAGCGTTCGCACCAGCAAACACAAGAAGATTGACAGGAAGAGGCTGGCCAGAGGCGTCAACTGACCATTTTCAGGGAGTGTCCGTCCGAACGCAGGCGTGCCCAGTAGAGATGTGCACTTGAAATTTTTCGGGTTTTGTGTTTTGGTTTTGGGTTCGGTTCCGCGGCCGTGTTTTGGGTTCGACCGCGTTTTGGCAAAACCTCACCGAATTTTTTTTGTCGGATTCGGGTGTGTTTTGGATTCGGGTGTTTTTTTCAAAAAACACTAAAAAACAGCTTAAATCATAGAATTTGGGGGTCATTTTGATCCCAAAGTATTATTAACCTCAAAAACCATAATTTCCACTCATTTTCAGTCTATTCTGAACACCTCACACCTCACAATATTATTTTTAGTCCTAAAATTTGCACAGAGGTCGCTGGATGACTAAGCTAAGCGACCCTAGTGGCCGACACAAACACCTGGCCCACCTAGGAGTGGCACTGCAGTGTCACGCAGGATGGCCCTTCCAAAAAACACTCCCCAAACAGCACATGACGCAAAGAAAAAAAGAGGCGCAATGAGGTAGCTGTGTGAGTAAGCTAAGCGACCCTAGTGGCCGACACAAACACCTGGCCCATCTAGGAGTGGCACTGCAGTGTCACGCAGGATGGCCCTTCAAAAAAACACTCCCCAAACAGCACATGACGCAAAGAAAAAAAGAGGCGCAATGAGGTAACTGTGTGAGTAAGATAAGCGACCCTAGTGGCCGACACAAACACCTGGCCGATCTAGGAGTGGCACTGCAGTGTCACGCAGGATGGCCCTTCCAAAAAACACTCCCCAAACAGCACATGACGCAAAGAAAAAAAGAGGCGCAATGAGGTAGCTATTGGTATTGTGCGCCTACTTGGTGATTTTGTTTTAGCAATGAGGTAGCTGTGTGAGTAAGCTAAGCGACCCTAGTGGCCGACACAAACACCTGGCCCATCTAGGAGTGGCACTGCAGTGTCACGCAGGATGGCCCTTCCAAAAAACACTCCCCAAACAGCACATGACGCAAAGAAAAATGAAAGAAAAAAGAGGTGCAAGATGGAATTGTCCTTGGGCCCTCCCACCCACCCTTATGTTGTATAAACAGGACATGCACACTTTAACCAACCCATCATTTCAGTGACAGGGTCTGCCACACGACTGTGACTGAAATGACGGGTTGGTTTGGACCCCCACCGAAAAAGAAGCAATTAATCTCTCCTTGCACAAACTGGCTTTACAGAGGCAAGATGTCCACCTCATCATCATCCTCCGATATATCACCGTGTACATCCCGCTCCTCACAGATTATCAATTCGTCCCCACTGGAATCCACCATCTCAGCTCCCTGTGTACTTTGTGGAGGCAATTGCTGCTGGTCAATGTCTCCACGGAGGAATTGATTATAATTCATTTTAATGAACATCATCTTCTCCACATTTTCTGGAAGTAACCCCGTACGCCGATTGCTGACAAGGTGAGCGGCGGCACTAAACACTCTTTCGGAGTACACACTTGTGGGAGGGCAACTTAGGTAGAATAAAGCCAGTTTGTGCAAGGGCCTCCAAATTGCCTCTTTTTCCTGCCAGTATAAGTACGGACTGTCTGACGTGCCTACTTGGATGCGGTCACTCATATAATCCTCCACCATTCTTTCAATGGGGAGAGAATCATATGCAGTGCCAGTAGACGACATGTCCGTATCCGTAATCGTTGGCAGGTCCTTCAGTCCGGACCAGATGTCAGCATCAGCAGTCGCTCCACACTGCCCTGCATCACCGCCAGTGGGTGGGCTCGGAATTCTGAGCCTTTTCCTCGCACCCCCAGTTGCGGGAGAATGTGAAGGAGGAGATGTTGACAGGTCGCGTTCCGCTTGACTTGACAATTTTCTCACCAGCAGGTCTTTGAACCCCAGCAGACTTGTGTCTGCCGGAAAGAGAGATCCAAGGTAGGTTTTTAATCTAGGATCGAGCACGGTGGCCAAAATGTAGTGCTCTGATTTCAACAGATTGACCACCCGTGAATCCTTGTTAAGCGAATTAAGGGCTCCATCCACAAGTCCCACATGCCTAGCGGAATCGCTCTGTGTTAGCTCCTCCTTCAATATCTCCAGCTTCTTCTGCAAAAGCCTGATGAGGGGAATGACCTGACTCAGGCTGGCAGTGTCTGAACTGACTTCACGTGTGGCAAGTTCAAAGGGCAGCAGAACCTTGCACAATGTTGAAATCATTCTCCACTGCGCTTGAGACAGGTGCATTCCACCTCCTATATCGTGCTCAATTGTATAGGCTTGAATGGCCTTTTGCTGCTCCTCCAACCTCTGAAGCATATATAGGGTTGAATTCCACCTCGTTACCACTTCTTGCTTCAGATGATGGCAGGGCAGGTTCATTTTTGGTGGTGCTCCAGTCTTCTGTACGTGGTGCCTGTACGCCGAAAGTGTCCCACAATTCTTCTGGCCACCGACAGCATCTCTTGCACGCCCCTCTCGTTTTTTAAATAATTCTGCACCACCAAATTCAAGGTATGTGCAAAACATGGGACGTGCTGGAATTTGCCCATATTTAATGCACACACAATATTGCTGGCGTTGTCCGATGCCACAAATCCACAGGAGAGTCCAATTGGGGTAAGCCATTCTGCGATGATCTTCCTCAGTTGCCGTAAGAGGTTTTCAGCTGTGTGCGTATTCTGGAAACCGGTGATACAAAGCGTAGCCTGCCTAGGAAAGAGTTGGCGTTTGCGAGATGCTGCTACTGGTGCCGCCGCTGCTGTTCTTGCGGCGGGAGTCCATACATCTACCCAGCGGGCTGTCACAGTCATATAGTCCTGACCCTGCCCTGCTCCACTTGTCCACATGTCCGTGGTTAAGTGGACATTGGGTACAACTGCATTTTTTAGGACACTGGTGAGTCTTTTTCTGACGTCCGTGTACATTCTCGGTATCGCCTGCCTAGAGAAGTGGAACCTAGATGGTATTTGGTAACGGGGGCACACTACCTCAAGAAATTGTCTAGTTCCCTGTGAACTAACGGCGGATACCGGACGCACGTCTAACACCAACATAGTTGTCAAGGCCTGAGTTATCCGCTTTGCAACAGGATGACTGCTGTGATATTTCATCTTCCTCGCAAAGGACTGTTGGACAGTCAATTGCTTACTGGAAGTAGTACAAGTGGTCTTCCGACTTCCCCTCTGGGATGACGATCGACTCCCAGCAGCAACAACAGCAGCGCCAGCAGCAGTAGGCGTTACACGCAAGGATGCATCGGAGGAATCCCAGGCAGGAGAGGACTCGTCAGAATTGCCAGTGACATGGCCTGCAGGACTATTGGCATTCCTGGGGAAGGAGGAAATTGACACTGAGGGAGTTGGTGGGGTGGTTTGCGTGAGCTTGGTTACAAGAGGAATGGATTTACTGGTCAGTGGACTGCTTCCGCTGTCGCCCAAAGTTTTTTAACTTGTCACTGACTTATTAGGAATGCGCTGCAGGTGACGTATAAGGGAGGATGTTCCGAGGTGGTTAACGTCCTTACCCCTACTTATTACAGCTTGACAAAGGCAACACACGGCTTGACAAATGTTGTCCGCATTTCTGTTGAAATACTTCCACACCGAAGAGCTGATTTTTTTGGTATTTTCACCAGGCATGTCAATGGCCATATTCCTCCCACGGATAACAGGTGTCTCCCCGGGTGCCTGACTTAAACAAACCACCTCACCATCAGAATCCTCCTTGTCAATTTCCTCCCCAGCACCAGCAACACCCATATCCTCCTCATCCTGGTGTACTTCAACACTGACATCTTCAATCTGACTATCAGGAACTGGACTGCGGGTGCTCCTTCCAGCACTTGCAGGGGGTGTGCAAATGGTGGAAGGCGCATGCTCTTCACGTCCAGTGTTGGGAAGGTCAGGCATCGCAACCGACACAATTGGACTCTCCTTGTGGATTTGGGATTTCGAAGAACGCACAGTTCTTTGCTGTGCTTTTGCCAGCTTGAGTCTTTTCATTTTTCTAGCGAGAGGCTGAGTGCTTCCATCCTCATGTGAAGCTGAACCACTAGCCATGAACATAGGCCAGGGCCTCAGCCGTTCCTTGCCACTCCGTGTGGTAAATGGCATATTGGCAAGTTTACGCTTCTCCTCCGACAATTTTATTTTAGATTTTTGAGTCCTTTTTTTACTGATATTTGGTGTTTTGGATTTTACATGCTCTGTACTATGACATTGGGCATCGGCCTTGGCAGACGACGTTGCTGGCATTTCATCGTCTCGGCCATGACTAGTGGCAGCAGCTTCAGCACGAGGTGGAAGTCGATCTTGATCTTTCCCTATTTTTGGAACCTCAACATTTTTGTTCTCCATATTTTAATAGGCACAACTAAAAGGCACCTCAGGTAAACAATGGAGATGGATGGATACTAGTATACTTATGGATGACGAGCGACTGCCGACACAGAGGTAGCTACAGCCGTGGACTACCGTACTGTGTCTGCTGCTAATATAGACTGGATGATAATGAGATAAAATTAAAATATATATATATATCACACTAGTACTGCAGCCGGACAGGTATATATTATGTAATGACGGACCTGCTGGACACTGTCTGTCAGCACTGCAGACTCCTAAAGTAAGCTACTAATATCAAGAAGATAGAAAAAAAAAACCCACGGGTAGGTGATATACAATTATGGATGGACGAGCGACTGCCGACACAGAGGTAGCTACAGCCGTGGACTACCGTACTGTGTCTGCTGCTAATATAGACTGGATGATAATGAGATAAAATTAAAATATATATATATATCACACTAGTACTGCAGCCGGACAGGTATATATTATGTAATGACGGACCTGCTGGACACTGTCTGTCAGCACTGCAGACTCCTAAAGTAAGCTACTAGTATCAAGAAGATAGAAAAAAAAAAAAAAACACGGGTAGGTGGTATACAATTATGGATGGACGAGCGACTGCCGACACAGAGGTAGCTACAGCCGTGGACTACCGTACTGTGTCTGCTGCTAATATAGACTGGATGATAATGAGATAAAATTAAAATATATATATATATCACACTAGTACTGCAGCCGGACAGGTATATATTATGTAATGACTGACCTGCTGGACACTGTCTGTCAGCACTGCAGACTCCTAAAGTAAGCTACTAGTATCAAGAAGATAGAAAGAAAAAAAAAACCACGGGTAGGTGGTATACAATTATGGATGGACGAGCGACTGCCGACACAGAGGTAGCTACAGCCGTGGACTACCGTACTGTGTCTGCTGCTAATATAGACTGGATGATAATGAGATAAAATTAAAATATATATATATCACACTAGTACTGCAGCCGGACAGGTATATATTATGTAATGACGGACCTGCTGGACACGGTCTGCAGAATGCGTTTATAAAAACACCACACGACGAGTGTTTAACTTTTTCAGGCAGACAATCACAATATACTGGTGGTCAGCAGACAATCACAATACTGGTGGTCAGTGGTCACTGGTCAGTCACACTGGCAGTGGCACTCTGGCAGCAAAAGTGTGCACTGTACTTAAAATATGTACTCCTGCTATAACTGCTCCCCAGTCTCCCACACAATTAAGCTGTGTGAGCAGTGAGCACTCAGCACAGTCAGATAATGATATACAGTATTACATATGATGCAGCACACTGGGCTGAGCACAGATATGGTATGTGACTGTGTCACACTGTGTATCGTTTTTTATCAGGCAGAGAACGGATTAATTAAACTGGTGGTCACTGGTCACACTATCAGCAGCAAGTAGTACTCCTCCTAATAATATGCTCCCCAAAATTTGTGTCTCTCTCTAGTACTCTAGTCTAAACGGAGAGGACGCCAGCCACGTCCTCTCCCTATCAATCTCAATGCACGTGTGAAAATGGCGGCGACGCGCGGCTCCTTATATAGAATCCGAGTCTCGCGATAGAATCCGAGCCTCGCGAGAATCCGACAGCGGGATGATGACGTTCGGGCGCGCTCGGGTTAACTGAGCAAGGCGGGAAGATCCGAGTCTGCCTCGGACCCGTGTAAAAAGCGTGAAGTTCGGGGGGGTTCGGTTTCCGAGAAACCGAACCCGCTCATCACTAGTGCCCAGCCGTTTCCAGGGAGGGATCCTGACGTCAGCTCCATCCTGGATGATTGCAGCAGGTGAATAAGTCCTGAGCTGTGCAGAGACTGCAAAACCTTTGTTTGTACAGCTCTCTGCACAAGCGTTTGCAGCACTGCACAGCGATTCCCCCCTCCCCTGTAGGCGGCGACTACCTGATCGCAGCAGTGCTAAAAGTAGCTTGCTAGCGATCAGGTCGGAATGACCCCCTATGTCTTGCTGCAAGTCCACCTGCCCCCTCTGGCATCAATAATCCCCACTCTCTAGCCACGGCGCAGGTGGAACAAAAGCTGCTGCGGCCACCGGCATAGATGTGTATGAAAGCGGCGCAGCGGGAGGCTTTCAGAGGCCTCCCTGCGCCGCATACTCTCTGAGCCCCGGAGCCTCCTCTGCGCGTGATGTCACAGAAGTGCCTCCCAGCAACAGCCGCGTCCAGAGGCCCTGACTCCGCAACACAGCACCTGGGATGCCGGCCTGGAAGCCCCGAGATGGCTAATGTAACAGATAGAGTGGGTAATATTGCGGAGGGTAATGTCTGGATGCTGAATTAATATAAAATGTGACAGTGCTGTGCAGTGCAGTGGGTGTGCAGTGTCACTGACACTGCACAGCACTCTCACCTTTTACATTGATTCAGCGAGTCAGTCAGTTCTGCCAGCCAGTCACTATTGTTAGCACCGGTGTCCCAATGCGCCGCATTACGGGGAAGTAGAAGCACTAAATAAACTACAACTGCGGCGCTAAGGGCTGCTGGGAGCTGTAGTTTATTGAGTGCATCTTTTTCCCTGTAATGCAGTGCGTTGGGACACCGGCGCTAACAATAGTCACTGGCTGCTTGGTTGCTGTGCGAGTCTCCGGGAGAGCCACTGCCAAAGGGAGGACAGCAGCTTAGCTGCTTCCAGGAGGAGAAGCAGGAGAAGCATTACCCGCCCCTCCCCCACTCGCAGAACCTCCAGGCCCCATCTGTGGCACCCCCACACCCCCCCCCTCCACCACCCACAGTGGCTCTGGTCCCTCTCCCCCACCCGCAGCACCCCCGCAGCAGCCCCTTCCCCATCCGCGGCACCACCGCACCCGCCCCTCCCCCACCCACGACACCCCCGCAACCACTCCTTCCCCACCTGCGGTGTCTCCAGCCCCCATCCCCCACCCACAGCACCCACGCACCCGCCTCTCCCCCACCCGCACCACCACCGCATCTGCCCCACCCATGGCACCACCGCAACCACCCCTCCCCCACCCGTGGCTCCCCTGGACCCCCTTCCCCATCGCGACACCCCCAGAACCCCACCCCCATCTGCGCCTCCCTCGCATCCACCACTCTCCCGACCACAGCACCTACTAGGTGATTCATCAGGCCCTGCATGCGCTGTTCACGCCGTTGCAAGGGGCTACAACCCCTTAACCATCGCACGCCCTTTGTCCGTGCAGTATTTAACCACTCACACAATTATGATTGGAGGTAATACTCCATATAATACAAATATTGCATGCCACAAGGGCGTGCAAGGTTTAAGGGGGCGTAGCCCCTTACGACGGTGTGAAAAGCGCCTGTAGGGCACGATGAATCACCTAGTTTAATAAGAATATTTCATTCATTCAGATCTAGGATGTGTTGTTTAAGTGTTCCTTTTATTTTTTTGAGCAGTATATATATATATATATATATATATATATATATATATGTATGGATGTGGTGTAGACCTAATTCTGCACTGTATAGAAGCTCCTCCTTACTCCAGCTAACTCTATGTTAGCTGGAGTACAAAGATAGGATGCAAGAAACAGAAAATGTCTAAGGGAGCTAGATAGATAATATCTTTAGAAAGGAATTCTCTTCCAAATTTTGACCACAGTTTACTAAAAGCGTTCAATTTATTCACATACTACCATTGAACAATACATTACAGTAAGTATAAAATGCTGCATTAATGTCAAACGGCAAACACATTTAAAATACAGACTTCAATTTTGTAGAATGCATGATATAAACAGATTATTTCATCCAATGATGTCTCTTAAAGGATGCCTGATGTTCTCACATCTGAACCAAACCCAACGCGTTTCGTCCCAAAGGACTTCATCAGGGGTTCATATCTATACAGTGGATATATAGATAGTATGAACATTTACATAAAACATGCCATGGTGATCATATTCTAAGGTAGTAATTATATACATACCAATAGATATTGAAAGAGCTCTATGGGGCAAATAACCGATTTAACGGTAGTGTTGTTCCCACAGGCAAAATCTGAAAGAACCATATCATATAAAGGATAAATGTATTATGTTATTTAATACTATAAGAGGGAATAGTAGTCCGGAGCAGTTCAGTAAAATTAAATAGAAATGAGGAAAGTAGATTTTTCTTAGATATTCATTATATATTCAAGTACTAACCATTTTCATATAATAACGATGTTAATAATTCACTGTTAACAGTATAGATAACTTTCACAAAAAAACTTTCACAAAACGTGGAAAGGGTACAGAGCATATATCAAGGTAATAGTACATAAATCCAGATGACAGTGCAAATATCAATGTGAGGGGGGAATTGAACGGCAACATACGGTTTTTAGTACATACCAGTATATTAAAATAATAAAACAATAACGCTGAATTCTCCAGTATTCACAGTTGATCAGGCCTATAACAAAAATAATATCAACATGTACAATTTTTTTCTAATTACGTTATATTCCCATCTTTGTTAAAACATTTTTACAAAAATGGGAAGATTTCTTCCTCAAAAAGAATGCCATTTTTAACACACCCCAGGACCACCGGCTCCCTGTGACCCCCCCCCCCCCCCCCCCATTTCTTCCCAGACTATTCAGCAATATCATATGGGGAATTCTATTTAACTGGAACAGCAGTAGTACATATACCCGACTATCCTCCTATCACCACTGGCATCTCAGAATTCCAGTAACAGAGATGCTGTAGAGGTAGACATGCTTTATTACCAAAATAAAGCATTTTTCAGTCACTACTTTTGTCTTTAGCTTTTTTCTGTCTGTAGAATCTGCTACAGGAAGCTCAGCAACGTTTCCTGTTCGCCAACAGGAATAGTATGTAACCAACAGTGGGTACACCTTCTACCTAGCCCACCAAATCAAAGCAAAGCATTAAAGGGGTAATTCAGACCTGATCGCTAGGGTGCGTTTTTTGCATCCCTGCGCTCAGGTAGTCGTTGCCTACAGGGCGAGGGAGAATTTGCTGTGCAGATGTGCGATCGCATGTGCAGGAGACCTGCACAAACAGCAGTTTGTGCAGTCTCTGCACAGCCCAGGACTTACTCAGCCGCTGCGATGATCGAAGCCGGAGCTGACGTCACGAATCCTCCCACAAAACTCTGGGGCCCTCCTGTGTTTTTCCAGACACTCCCAAGAATCGATCAGTTGCCACCCACAAACACCCTCTTCCTGTCAATCTTTTTGCGATCGTCGGTGCGATCGGATTTTTCGCACCATCCTGTCGCTGCCTGGTGCTCCCCGTCGCTGCGGACGATCATGCCTGCGCATTGCAGTGCATATGCATGCGCAGTTCAGACCTGATTGCCCGCTGTGCGAAAATGCACAGCAGCGATCATGTCTGAATTAGCCCCAAAGAGTATGTCCACATGAGCAGAGTAGTAATCTGAAAATGGAAACTACATTATTTCCTTTCCTTCAGCAATTCCCCCTTCATCTAATATTTTGTTATCCAGTAAGCGCTCTTCCGGGGGATTCACCTTTCACTGTCTTTTAATGAAAATTGTTAATCTCTGTTGAAAGCTTTTGGCGTTTTTCTTAGTGTCTCATAATATTGGTATATTTGTAAAAAAAATACCTGCCGGGACAGACCAGGTTCCTACCCCTAATATAAATAACCAATAAAAAATATTATTGTTATTTTTCGTCGCACGATAAAGAATGAATAAATAGTTTAACTAAACTAATTTAAAAAGCTGTTAACCAATATGATAAATGATTGGTATAATACCTTTAAAGCTGCTCTCATACGAGTATTCTGTAATACTCAAACAAAAGAAGAAAAAAATATAGATACACAGTATCATAAGAAAGCGCTATACCCAGGGCCAGATTGGCCATTACATTCACCGGGGAGATCCCCGGTGGGCCAGGCGGTGCGTGGGGCCGCCTGCCATCTGTGGCTCCGCCCCCCACAGCATATCACCGTGACAGGTTTTCTACACGACAGGCAGTCCGTCGGCAGCCTGTCAAGGATACTACTAGTGCGGCCCCTAAGAAGAAGCTTGCGCTACCCAGGGGTGAAGAGGTGGAGGTGCGCGTGCCGCAAGCGCCAGTGACGTCACGCACCTCAAAGGAAGAGCGGGTGCGTCCAGCAGCCTGCTCTCCGCTCCCTGGGCCGCTGGCAGCCTGTGGTGAGAGGAGGGGACATCGGGGCTGGTCAGGAGAAACAGTCTGCTTGCACTGTTGTTGACATCTGCTGCAGTCAGTCTTTAAAATAAAAAAAAATGTCCTGCAGCTTACAGGACATTTTTTTTTTTTTTTAAAGACTGATAGGGGGACATGGAGATCTGCATGGGGGGGGGGGAGGAAGGAGATATTACATAGGACGGGGAGGAAGGTTATTTAGTGCTGGGGGAGATGATCTAACGGGGATATTCTGTGCTAGGGAGAGATGATCTGCAGGGGGTTGGGGTGGGGTTGCTATTCTGTGCTAGGGAGAGATGATCTGTCTGAGGGGGCTATTGCCAATGGTCAGTGCTCGAAGTGGTCAGTGCTCGAAGTGGGCCGGTATACCGGCACTTCTTCGAGCACTGAGTTTGAAGAACCCGCCGCAGCATTGCGCTCTCCCTCCTGTGACTGCAGTGCTACTATTTCAAATCTGCTGTGAACCGAAAGCCAATCAGGAGCAGCCACGCGGCTGCTCCTGATTGGCTGCCGGTCCGCGGTAGATTTGAAATAGTAGCGCTGTAGTCATAGGAGCACAGTGCCGCACCAAAGGCTGCCGCCCTCAGCCTCCTCTGCCACCCCGCCGCCACCCTCAGTCCTTCTCTGCCAACTCCCACAGTCTCCTCTTCCGCACCATCTACGAGGCCCACAGCCTCCTCCACCCTGCGCCGACCACAGCCTCCTCATCTACCGCACCGCAGACCACAGCCTCCTCAACACCACCGCTGCTAAATAGGTAATCTTACCCTGCTGCCTTTCTCTCTTCCTAGTCCCTACTGTATGCCCTGCTGTCCCTCTCTCTGTCACTCTCCCTGTCCCTATGTCCCTGCTGTCACTCTCCCTGTCCCTCTGTCACTCTCCCTATCCCTATGTCTCTGCTGTCACTTTCCCTGTCCCTGCTGTCACTATCAATGTCCCTGCTGTCACTCCCGCTGTCCCTCTGTCACTCTCCCTGTCCCTATGTCCCTGCTGTCACTCTCCTTGAATTTTGTCTCATACCATGTTTCATAATGTGAATTTCGGCTCATACTGTGTGCTATAATGTGAATTTCGGCTCATTCTGTGTGCTATAATGTGAATTTTGGCTCATTCCTTGTGCTATAATGTGAATTTCGGCTCATACCGTGTGCTATAATGTGAATTTCGGCTCATTCTGTGTGCTATAATGTGAATTTTGGTTCATTCTGTGTGCTATAATGTGAATTTTGGCTCATACTGTGTTCTATAATGTGAATTTCAGCTCATACCGTGTGCTATAATGTGAATTTCAGCTCATTGCTATAATGTGAATTTCAGCTCATACCTTGTGCTATAATGTGAATTTCAGCTCATACCGTGTGGTATAATGTGAATGTTGGCTCATACTGTGTGCTATAATGTGAATTTTGGCTCATACCATGTGGTATACTGTGAATTTAGTCTCATTCCGTGTGGTATATTGTGAAGTTCGGCTCATACCTTGTGCTATAATGTGAATTTTGGCTCATACTGTGTGCTATAATGTGAATTTTGGCTCATACCGTGTGCTATAATGTGAATTTCGTCTCATTCTGTGTGCTATAATGTGAATTTCGGCTCATACCGTGTGGTATAATTTGAATGTACAGGCTCCTTGCTGCCAAGCGGGTTCAACTGAACGGGACCCTCTAAAACGCAATGTGTGACCCAAGTCTTAGTGAGTAATGAATATACCTGTGCACATATTGGGTGACCTGGATAACGTGAGCTGTTTGGGGTCCTGAGGACGGAGCTTTAAAATCACTGTAATAGAGTATAGCTGTAATTGCTTTAAAATGTATTTAGTGAGTGTGCAGAGGATTAAATGTCAAACCAGTTTCAATTGCTTAAACTTCTGCTACAACACAATACTATCTAAAAGGTTTAATGAGTTAGGTCCAGCTAATATGACCTACCCTGCCTTTTGTTGGTGTAACAACGCCTATATTACATTTTGAAGTAATCCCGCCTACTTTGGTATTGGCTCCACCTACAGTTGGTTTGGTGCCGCCCACATGAGGCCACTTCTAGAAATTTTTCCAGGGCCACTTTCATTTCCCAATCTGCCCCTGGCTATACCATAGTACTTGTTAGAAAATTATTTTATTACATTTGTCTAAAAACAATACAATTAATAAACCATATCTTGCACCAATTGCTACCACTGCTTACATTTAGTCCATATGCCCACCAATGAATAAGTCCACAAGTGACTGTCCTGGAGCTCCAAATGTAGGATAATTAAGCACAGTATAGTGCTATTTTGTAACTCCAAATGGGCTGCTGATGGTATAAAACATAAATGTTTAAGTGCACGTAGCGGCCGTACAGCCGATGAAGAAGCCGCCAACCAGCTCAGTTGGTATTATTGGATCCGAAGACCCAGCGCTCTCAAGGTAACCCTCCCCACCGCCAGCTGATCTCTCACCGTTGCCGCTGCTGCGAGGCCGGCTGATGTGATGTTATCCAGTGGTGCGCATATGTAGCGCGGCGGTACCTTGATGTCCTCAGGGAGGGGAACCAGGCGCTGCTCCGGGTCGCTGTATAAAGATGTATAAAAGGCAGCCTCCAATATATAAGGAGTCCGGGTGGTTTGTGCGAAAATGCACAGCAGCGATCAGGTCTGAATTAGCCCCTAAGAGTATGTCCACATGAGCAGAGTAGTAATCTGAAAATGGAAACTACATTATTTCCTTTCCTTCAGCATTTCCCCCTTCATCTAAATATTTTGTTATCCAGTAAGCGCTCTTCCGGGGGATTCACCTTTCACTGTCTTTTAATTAAAATTGTTAATCTCTGTTGAAAGCTTTTGCCGTTTTTCTTCGTGTCTCATAATATTGGTATATTTGTAAAAAAAATACCTGTCGGGACAGACCAGGTTCCTAACCCAGCACAGAGAAAACTGGCATGTGGTGTGCTTTTCTTTGTTAGTATATGGTGCACTCTGTGCCTGTCTCCTTCTACACAGCAATCTATGGGCGCATCCCCTAGTGTTAATGCCCTTGTGCCAAGAGTCACTTGGAGGTGGAGCTATGTGATGTAATCCCTGCTCCTCCATCTTAGAGTGAGAGAGTAAGAAAGACTGAGTCCTGGTGTGTGCAAGCATGCAGAGCTGAGACCGGGATCTCAGCTACAGAGACTCACAGTGTTCCATTGCATGTATCACGGCTCCGGAGCTGGCGCTGAGCCAGGCGCCACATCTTTTCTATAGGGGGAGACAGACTACACGGCTGTGCTGTGCAGTACTCCATCCCTCACCACCGGAGACAACTGATAAGTACCGCTACCACTGCTGTTACTTTGTATGATATAAGGGTCCCTAATTGCCTATATCTGTATTACATCTGAGTCACCTGTTTTTACTGAATAAACCTGCATTACTGTTTAAGTTCATTAAGTGTGTGGGCTGACGTCACTGCACCAGGCAATCCAATACACTCTGCCAACAGGTTATGGGCACAGTCCCATGCCCCAGACCTGCGTGTGCCTGAAGATTAACCCCCTGAGTGCTTTTAAATAATCACACTGACAAAGTTTCAAGTGACATTTTATGCAAGTGCAGAAAGGATGTATAACACAGGACACAGCATGAACTTTCCTAAGCTGAAAGGTTCAGAGACTATGCTGCATGGAAGTTTGCCATGGAGATGCAGCTTAAGCGGGAAAAGTTGTGGAAGGGTACTATAGACCCAGGAGTAGGTCCAAACCCAGATGACGTAGACAGAGCCATCAGGACAATAGGTTTAGCTGAGAAGCAGCATGTCTATTTAATAGTCAGTGGGAAAGTGTCAGTTAAGGACATGTGGACAGTCCTGCAAAATGCATATGAAGAGAAAGGTCTAATGAGAAGGATATGTTTGAGACGCATGCTATATGGAACAAAACTTAATACCTGCAAGGTCATGAACAATTACATTGAAAGTTATTGTCGATAGCTCAGCAGTTGGCATCTGCGGGGGCACAGGTGGACGAGGCAGAAGTGGCAATGTTACAGATGCTGATGCCAGAATTAGATTTTTTGGTGGTTGCGTTAGAGTTAAACGACACTACACTGACAACGGAGATCGTAAGAGCCAAGTTGCTGTAGTTCCAAGAAAGTATTCCTGTCGAGACCATAGCTGAGGATTCTGCCTTGATCACAAAGGGCACAAAGTCCAAAAAGCACAAATTCAAATATTTTGTTTGTCACAAGACATAAAGCTCCAGATTGCAGAATGAGAAATTCCTGTGGTGCGCTGAAGCAGTGTGACAAGCCAAACGAGTCAGCACTGAATGTAGCAGACAGTCACAGGAAGGATTGCTGGTACATGGACTCGGAGGCCACTAAACATTTCAGTTGCAACAAGCATTGGTTCAATTCTTTAACACCGTGTGTTCCCACTACAGTTACAGGCATTGGAACTAAGGTCCTTACTGCATCACGAGCTGGGACAATCACAGTACGTTTAAGAATTAGAGGAGAAACAGTTGTTACAGATATCCAAGATGTGTTGTACATGCCTTATTTAGGAAGTAACCTCATTGCTATCAGCGTCCTAGAGAAAAAATACCAATTTCAGAAGGCCAAGTGTATGGTGCAGAATAAAAGAGGGCCTGTTATTGCTTCAGCAACCGGTGCAACCAACTATGGCCCTCATTCCGAGTTGATCGCTAGCTGCTTTCGTTCGCAGCGTGGCGATCAGGCTAAAAATTGTCACTTCTGCGCATGCGTATGGTACGCAGTGCGCATGTGCGACGTACTTTCACAAGGCTGAGCGACGCTTTTCAGTCGCACTGCTGATCGGTGAGTGATTGACAGGAAAGGGGCGTTTCTGGGAGGTAATTGACTGTTTTCCGGGAGTGTGCTAAAAAACGCAGGCGTGTCAGGTAAAAACGCAGGCGTGCCTGGGAAAACGGGGGAGTGGCTGGCCGAACGCAGGGCGTGTTTGTGATGTCAAAACAGGAACTAAACAGACTGAAGTGATCGCAAGGAAGGAGTAGGTTTGAAGCTACTGAAACTGCTTGGAAAAATTTCAGCACTATTCTGCTAACCTTGCGTTCGCACTTCTGCTAAGCTAAGATACACTCCCAGAGGGTGATGGCTTAGCATTTGCACTGCTGCTAAAAGCAGCTAGTGAGCGATCAACTCGGAATGAGGGCCTATATGTCCTGGACACTGAGATGATAGCTACTGATGAAAAACTGATAGCTACTTATGAAAAACAGTCAAAGGAGCTGTGGCAGAAACGCTTGGGTCATCTAGGTCATGACAACGTCCACAAACTGCTAGATGGAATGGTAACAGGGATCACCGTGAGCAACGCTGAAAGACCCATGTGTGAGAGTTGTATAAAAGGCAAGCAAACTCGCAACCCATTTTCAGTTAGTAGAGTAATGACACCGTTAACTCTAGTGCACACAGACATGTGTGGTCCAATGGAGGAAGAATCAATCAGTGGCTACAGGTATTTCATGACTCTCATTAATAACGCCACAAGAATGACACACATGTACTTTCTTAAAGAAAAGAGTGAAGTGGTCAACAAAATTGTGGAGTACAAAAAACCTAGTGGAGAATCAGACAGGTCTGAAACTAAAGATTCTGAGATCAGACAATGGTGGAGAGTATGATAAAGTCTTGGCTGCATTCCTTAGGAAATATGGCATAAAGCATCAGCTAACAATTGCTTACACACCGGAACAGAATGGCATGATTTAGCGGGCAAACCGCACAATTGTTGAAAGAGCACAAACTATGCTAAGTGAAGCTGGCCTGGAAAATAATTTTTGAGCAGAAGCAGTCTCTACTGCAGTATACCTAAAGAATCATGCACCTACAGTGGCCATCAAAAGTAAAACGCCACTGGAGGCATGGTCCAGGAAAAAGCCAAGTATCTGTCATCTTTGTGTCTTCAGGAGCAAAGCTTTTGCACATATGCCAAAGGAGAAAAGGAGAAAACTAGATCCAAAATCCATAGAATGTATAATGCTCGGATACTGCAATGAAAGTAGAGATGAGCAGTTCGTTGAGATCCGGACCCCCCCGAACTTCACCCATTTTACACAGTTCCGAGGCAGCCTCGGATCTTCCCGCCTTGCTCGGTTAACCCGAGCACGCCCGAACGTCATCATCCTGCTGTCGGATTCTCGCGAGATTCGTATTCTATATAAGGAGCCGCGCGTCGCCGCCATTTTCACTCGTGCATTGGAGATGATAGCGAGAGGACGTAGCTGCATTCTCTCAGTTTCAGTGTTCAGTGTGCTGCAAATATCTGGGCTCAGTGTGCTGCAAATATCTGTGCTCAGTGTGCTACAAATATCTGTGCTCAGTGTGCTGAAAATATCTACGTTCTCTGCCTGAAAAACGCTACATATCTGTGCTGCATTGTAGTATATAGTAGGAGGACAGTGAAGAATTTTGCTGACCACCAGTATAGCAGTACGGTACAGTAGTCCATTGCTCTACCTCTGTGTCGTCACGTATACTATCCATCTATACCTGTGCTGCATTTTAGTTGTGCGCAGTATATAGTAGGAGGACAGTGCTGAATTTTGCTGAACACCAGTATATATTATATATAGCAGTACGGTGCAGTAGTCCATTGCTCTACCTCTGTGTCGTCAAGTATACTATCCATCCATACCTGTGCTGCATTTTAGTTGTGCGCAGTATATAGTAGGAGGACAGTGCAGAATTTTGCTGACCACCAGTGTATATATAGCAGTACGGTACAGTAGTCCATTGCTCTCCCTCTGTGTCGTCAAGTATACTATCCATCCATACCTGTGCTGCATTTTATTTGTGCGCAGTATATAGTAGGAGGACAGTGCAGAATTTTGCTGACCACCAGTATATATTATATATAGCAGTACGGTACAGTAGTCCATTGCTCTACCTCTGTGTCGTCAAGTATACTATCCATCCATACCTGTGCTGCATTTTAGTTGTGCACAGTATATAGTAGGAGGACAGTGCAAAATGTTGCTGACCACCAGTATATATTATATATAGCAGTACGGTACAGTAGTCCATTGCTCTACCTTTGTGTCGTCAAGTATACTATCCATCCATACCTGTGCTGCATTTTAGTTGTGCGCAGTATATAGTAGGAGGACAGTGCAGCATTTTGCTGACCACCAGTATATATATAGCAGTACGGAACAGTAGGCCATTGCTATTGATATATTACTGGCATATAATTCTACACATTAAAAAATGGAGAACAAAAATGTGGAGGGTAAAATAGGGAAAGATCAAGATCCACTTCCACCTCGTGCTAAAGCTGCTGCCACTAGTCATGGCTGAGATGATGAAATGCCATCAACGTCGTCTGCCAAGGCCGATGCCCAATGTCATAGTAGAGAGCATGTAAAATCCAAAAAACAAAAGTTCAGTAAAATGACCCAAAAATCAAAATTTAAAGCGTCTGATGAGAAGCGTAAACTTGCCAATATGCCATTTACGACACGGAGTGGCAAGGAACGGCTGGGGCCCTGGCCTATGTTCATGGCTAGTGGTTCAGATTCACATGAGGATGGAAGCACTCATCCTCTCGCTAGAAAAATGAAAAGTCTTAAGCTGGCAAAAGCACAGCAAAGAACTGTGCGTGCTTCTAAATCAGAAATCCCCAAGTAGAGTCCAATTGTTTCGGTTGCGATGCCTGACCTTCCCAACACTGGATGGGAAGAGGTGGCGCCTTCCACCATTTGCACGCCCCCTGCAAGCACGGGAAGGAGCACCCACAGTCCAGTTCCTGATAGTCAAATTGAAGATGTCACTGTTGAAGTACACCAGGATGAGGATGGTATCCGTTCACATGGTCGACCATGTTATGGTCGACAGTCATTAGGTTGACCACTATTGGTCGACATTGACATGGTCGACATGGACACATGGTCGACACATGAAAGGTCGACACATGAAACGGTCGACATGAGTTTTTTAACTTTTTTTTCTTTTGGGGAACTTTTCCATACTTTATGATCCACGTGGACTACGATTGGAACGGTAATCTGTGCCGAGCGAAGCGGTAGCGGAGCGAAGACACCATGCCCAAAGCATGGCGAGCGAAGCGAGCCATGCGAGGGGACGCGGTGCACTAATTGGGGTTCCCAGTCACTTTACGCAAAAAACGACACAAAAAAGTAAAAAACTCATGTCGACCTTTTCATGTGTCGACCTTTCATGTGTCGACCATTTCATGTGTCGACCATGTGTCCATGTCGACCATGTCAATGTCGACCAATAGTGGTCGACCTAATGACTGTCGACCATAACATGGTCGACCATTCATACCGGAACCGATGAGGATATGGGTGTTGCTGGCGCTGAGGAGGAAATTGACAAGGAGGATTCTGATGGTGAGGTGGTTTGTTTAAGTCAGGCACCCGGGGAGACACCTGTTGTCCGTGGGACGAATATGGCCATTGACATGCCTGGTCAAATTACAAAAAAAATCACCTCTTCGGTGTGGAATTATTTTAACAGAAATGCGGACAACAGGTTTCAAGCTGTGAGTTGCCTTTGTCAAGCTGTAATAAGTAGGGGTAAGGACGTTAACCACCTAGGAACATCCTCCCTTATACGTCACCTGGAGCGCATTCATCAGAAGTCATTGACAAGTTCAAAAACTTTGGGTGACAGCGGAAGCAGTCCACTGACAACTAAATGCCTTCCTCTCGTAACCAAGCTCCTGCAAACCACATCACCAACTCCCTCAGTGTCAATTTCCTCCTTAGACAGGAAAGCCAATAGTCCTGCAGGCCATGTCACTGGCAAGTCTGACGAGTCCTCTCCTGACTGGGATTCCTCCGATTCATCCTTGAGTGTAACGCCTACTGCTGCTGGCGCTGCTGTTGTTGCTGCTGGGAGTCGATCGTCATCCCAGAGGGGAAGTCGGAAGACCACTTGTACTACTTCCAGTAAGCAATTGACTGTCCAACAGTCCTTTGCGAGGAAGATGAAATATCACAGCAGTCATACTGCGGCAAAGCGGATAACTCAGGCCTTGGCAGCTGCGGTGGTGTTAAACGTGTGTCCGGTATCCACCGTTAATTGACAGGGAATTAGAGAATTGATTGAGGTACTGTGTCCCCGGTACCAAATACCATCTAGGTTCCATTTCTCTAGGCAGGCGATACCGAGAATGTTCACAGACCTCAGAAAAAGAGTCACCAGTGTCCTAAATAATGCAATTGTACCCAATGTCCACTTAACCACGGACATGTGGACAAGTGGAGCAGGGCAGACTCAGGACTATATGACTGTGACAGCCCACTGGGTAGATGTATTGCCTCCCACAGCAAGAACAGCAGCGGCGGCACCAGTAGCAGCATCTCGCAAACGCCAACTCGTTCCTAGGCAGGCTACGCTTTGTATCACCGCTTTCCAGAAGAGGCACACAGCTGACAACCTCTTACGGAAACTGAGGAACATCATCGCAGAATGGCTTACCCCAATTGGACTCTCCTGGGGATTTGTGACATCGGACAGTGCGTGCATTACATGTGGGCAAATTCCAGCACGTCCCTTGTTTTGCACATACACTGAATTTGGTGGTGCAGAATTTTTTTTAAAACGACAGGGGCATGCAAGAGATGCTGTCGGTGGCCCGAAGAATTGCGGGCCACTTTCGGCATTCAGCCACCGCGTGCCGAAGACTGGAGCACCAGCAAACACTCCTGAACCTGCCCCGCCATCATCTGAAGCAAGAGGTGGTAACGAGGTGGAATTCAACCCTCTATATGCTTCAGAGGATGGAGGAGCAGCAAAAGGCCTACGATATAGGCAAAGGAGGGGGAATGCACCTGACTCAAGCGCAGTGGAGAATGATTTCAACGTTGTGCAAGGTTCTGCAACCCTTTGAACTTGCCACACGTGAAGTCAGTTCAGACACTGCAAGCCTGAGTCAGGTCATTCCCCTCATCAGGCTTTTGCAGAAGCAGCTGGAGAGATTGAAGGGGGAGATAAAATGGAGCGATTCCGCTAGGCATGTGGGACTTGTGGATGGAGCCCTTCATTCGCTTAACCAGGATTCACGGGTGGTCAATCTGTTGAAATCAGAGCACTACATTTTGGCCACCGTGCTCGATCCTAGGTTTAAAGCTTACGTTGTATCTCTCTTTCCGGCAGACACAAGTGTGCAGAGGTGCAAAGACCTGCTGGTTGAGACACTTGTCAAGTCAAGCGGAACATGACCCGTCAACAGCTCCTCCTTCACATTATCCCGCAACTGGGGCTGCGAGGAAAAGGCTAAGAATTCCGAGCCCACCCGCTGGCGGTGATGCAGGGCAGTCTGAAGTGAGTGCTGACATCTGGTCCGGACTGAAGGACCTGCCAACGATTACTGACATGTTGCCTACTGTCACTGCATATGATTGTGTCACCATTGAAAGAATGGTGGAGGATTATATGAGTGACCGCATCCAAGTAGGCACGTCAGACAGTCCGTACGTATACTGGCAGGAAAAGAGGCAATTTGGAGGCCCTTGCACAAACTGGCTTTATTTTACCTAAGTTGCCCCCCCTCCAGTGTGTACTCCGAAAGAGTGTTTAGTGCAACCGCTCACCTTGTCAGCAATCAGCGTACGAGGTTACTTCCAGAAAATGTGGAGAAGATGATGTTCATCAAAATGAATTATAATCAATTCCTTCGTCGAGACATTCACCAGCAATTGCCTCCAGAAAGTACACAGGGACCTGAGATGGTGGATTCCAGTGGGGACGAATTAATAATCTGTGAGGAGGGGGATGTACACAGTGAAAGGGGTGAGGAATCGGAGGATGAGGAGGAGGTGGACATCTTTCCTCTGTAGAGCCAGTTTGTGCAAGGAGAGATTGATTGCTTCTTTTTTGGAGGGGGCCCAAACCAACCAGTCATTTCAGTCACAGTCGTGTGGCAGACCCTGTCGCTGAAATGATGGGTTTGTTAAAGTGTGCATGTCCTGTTATACAACATAAGGGTGGGTGGGAGGGCCCAAGGACAATTCCATCTTTTCTTTAATTTATCATGTGCTGTTTGGGGACTATTTTTTGAAGTGCCATCCTGTCTGCCACTGCAGTGCCACTCCTAGATGGGCCTGGTGTTTTTGTCAGCCACTTGGGTCGCTTAGCTTAGCCATCCAGCGACCTTGGTGCACCTCTTTTTTTCTTTGCATCATGTGCTGTTTGGGGACTATTTTTTGAAGTGCCATCCTGTCTGACACTGCAGTGCCACTCCTAGATGGGCCAGGTGTTTGTGTCGGCCACTTGGGTCGCTTATATTAACCATCCTGCGACCTTGGTGCACCTCTTTTTTTCTTTGCATCATGTGCTGTTTGGGGACTATTTTTTGAAGTGCCATCCTGTCTGACACTGCAGTGCCACTCCTAGATGGGCCAGGTGTTTGTGTCGGCGACTTGGGTCGCTTAGCTTAGCCATCCAGCGACCTTGGTGCACCTCTTTTTTTCTTTGCATCATGTGCTGTTTGGGGAATATTTTTTGAAGTGCCATCCTATCTGACACTGCAGTGCCACTCCTAGATGGGCCAGGTGTTTGTGTCGGCCACTTGGGTCGCTTAGATTAACCATCCTGCGACCTTGGTGCACCTCTTTTTTTCTTTGCATCATGTGCTGTTTGGGGACTATTTTTTGAAGTGCCATCCTGTCTGACACTGCAGTGCCACTCCTAGATGGGCCAGGTGTTTGTGTCGGCCACTTGGGTCGCTTAGCTTAGCCATCCAGCGACCTTGGTGCACCTCTTTTTTTCTTTGCATCATGTGTTATTTGGGGACTATTTTTTGAAGTGCCATCCTGTCTGACACTGCAGTGCCACTCCTAGATGGGCCAGGTGTTTCTGTCGGCCACTTGGGTCGCTTAGATTAACCATCCTGCGACCTTGGTGCACCTCTTTTTTTCTTTGCATCATGTGCTGTTTGGGGACTATTTTTTGAAGTGCCATCCTGTCTGACACTGCAGTGCCACTCCTAGATGGGCCAGGTGTTTGTGTCGGCCACTTGGGTCGCTTAGCTTAGCCATCCAGCGACCTTGGTGCACCTCTTTTTTTCTTTGCATCATGTGCTGTTTGGGGACTATTTTTTGAAGTGCCATCCTGTCTGACACTACAGTGCCACTCCTAGATGGGCCAGGTGTTTGTGTCGGCCACTTGGGTCGCTTAGCTTAGTCATCCAGCGACCTCGGTGCAAATTTTAGGACGTATTGTGAGGTATGAGGTGTTCAGAATAGACTGGAAATGAGTGGAAATTGTGGTTATTGAGGTTAATAATACTATAGGATCAAAATTACCCCCAAATTCTATGATTTAAGCTGTTTTTGAGGGTTTTTTTTAAATTAAAACACCCGAATCCAAAACACACACGAATCCGACAAAAAATTTTCAAGGAGGTTTTGCCAAAACGCGTCCGAATCCAAAACACGGCCGCGGATCCGAATCCAAAACCAAAACAAAGTACACGTCTTCTTAAATCCAGAGATGTGGTATTCTATGAGACATCACCACTAACTGGAGCAGTAGAGCAACAAGAAAATGTATCTATGGATGTACAGGCAGCAGAAAGCGTGTCTGAATCTGAGAGTGTCAAAGCAGACAACAAGTCAGGGAACAGAAGTTCCATGAGGAGCAATAAAGGTGTTCCAGCCAAGAAATACAGTGAGGAGTATGCAAACATAGCTTACTGTGAAGCTCAAAACATACAAGAAGCAAAGTCAATCAGTGACTGGACTGAGTGGAAGTCAGCAATTGATACAGAACTGTGAAACACCAAATGATAACAGTATATGGACTATGGTTGATAGACCAAGTGACCGTAAAACTATTAAAAATAAGTGGATTTTTACAAGAAGTTGAATGCAGACAAGACAGTAGCTCGTTAAAAAGCCCGCCTTCTTTCCAAGGGATACACCCAGAAGTATGGAATCGATTACAGAGAGATCTACTCACCAGTCACAAGGTATAGCACCTTAAAGTTAGTGATTGCTGTTGCTACACTACACAATCTACTTTTATATCAGCTAGACTTTGATTCTGCGTTCCTGAATGGAGAACTAGTTGAGGTAATTTACATGGATCCGCCTGAACACTATGATATGAATAAATTCCAAACTGGGAAGGTTTGTCTCTTAAAGAAGTCACTATACGGTCTCAAGTAAAGTGGTCGTTGCTGATATGTGAAGTTGGATGCAGTGCTACTAGAAATGAACTTTGTTAGGTCAGAGACTGATCACTGCCTATACCATGAGACTATAGAAGAAAAGTTGTTAATCATAGCTGTCTTTGTGGATGATTTACTTTTGGCAGGTCAAGAAAATCACATCACTTACGTGAAGCATCAGCTTAAACAAAGATTCAAGTCAAAAGATTTAGGTCCTGCAAATCATCTATTAGGTATGAAAATTGTACAAAACCTGCAAGAGGGAACTGTCACAACTGACCAACAAACATACATTGAGTCAATAATATCCAAATACGGAATGACAGATGCAAAACGAGTAAGTACTCCCATTGACAGAAGTATAAAGAAGGTCAAGGTCATGTCACTAAGTAGCAAGGGGGAGATAGAGTAAATGCAATTGGTAGTTTGATGTATGCAAGTATTGGGACACAACCTGACACAAACTGATGACAGTGAGTCGGGCAAGTCAGTTAGCAAATAATGGGAGACAACACTGGATTGCAGTAAAGGGAATACTAAGGTACCTCAAAGGCACAAGTTCACTAAAGCTGAGATTTACAAGATCAACAGATACCAGCTTAAAAGTATACTGTGACGCCGACTAGGGATCAGATGAGGATGATAGACGGTGTTATTCTGGATACCTGTTTGCACTGGCAGGTGCAACCGTAAGCTGGGCAAGTAGGAAACAACCCACAGTTGCTCTTTCTACAATAGAGGCAGAGTACATGGCGCTCACAAAAACTTCGAAAGAAGCACTTTGGATAAGAGAGACTTTATGTGAATTAGGTCTTCTTTACCACAGTAAGATCATCAACATAAAGTGTGATAACAAGGGAGCAATTGATCTTCCTTGTAGCACAAAGCATCATGGATGGTCTAATTACATCACTTTATCCGTGAGTTGGTGGAAAACAAGTCTGTCAATGTGTATGTTGCAAGTGAAGAGACTATTGCCGACATGTTGACAAAAGGACTGTCATCACACTTGCTACATGCATTCCTGACGGAATGTGGAATAGAATATGGTTAATGTTGATTTATTATTACTGTGTTGCCTCACATTATGTTTTTGGTTACAGGAAAGACTTTATTGATTTGATTGATAAAATGTCATGTTCTTTAAATTTGTGACCTTAAGCGAGGGGGAGTGTTAGGATATGGTGCACTCTGTGCCTGTCTCCTTCTACACAGCAGTCTATGGGCGCATCCCCTAATGTTAATTCCCTAGTGGCAAGAGTCACTCAGAGGCAGAGCTATGCAATGTAATCCCTGCTCCTCCATCTTAGAGTGAGAGAGTAAGAGAGTCCTGATGTGTGCAAGCATGCAGAGCTGAGACTGGGAGCGGATCTCAGCTAAAGAGACTCACAGTGTTCCATTGCATGTGTCGCTACTCCGGAACTGACGCTGAGCCGGGCGCCACATCTTTTCTAGAGTAGGAGTCATACTGCACGGCTGTGCAGTCCTCCGTTCCTCACCACCGGAGACAACTCCTGATACCACTACCACTGCTGTTACCTTGTATGATATAAGGGTCCCTAATTGCCTATATCAGTATTACGTCTGAGTCACCTCACCTGTGTTTATGGAAATAAACCTGCATTACTGTTTAAATAAATTAAGTGTGTGGGCTGACGTCACTGCACCAGGAAATCCAATGCACGCTGCCAACAGGTTATGGGCACAGTCCCATGCCCCAGACCCGCGTGTGCCTGAAGATTAACCCCCTGAGTGCTTTTAAATAATCACACTGACAAAGTTTCAAGTGACATTTTATACAAGTGCATAAAGGATGTATAACACAGGACACAGCATGAACTTTGCTAAGCTGAAAGGTCCAGAGACTATGCTGCATGGAAGTTTGCCATGGAGATGCAGCTTAAGCGGGAAATAAACCTGCATTACTGTTTACGTTCATTAAGTATGTGGGCTGACGTCACTGCACCAGGCAATCCAATACACTCTGCCAACATTCTTGTCCTCTTTCACATTTGCAAAAGATGGCAATATACTGTATGTTTGTAGCCCAAGGCACATATGCAGGACAGGTTCCGTGAGTTAAGGAAGACTGTTGTCTCTTCTCCGCTTTTCTCCAGTTCAGGCAGACATAGTGCCATCTACATATGCCATTATGTTTTGAGATTAGAGTAGAGAAGCTTCTTTCATATAAATATTAGACCTACACAGCCAACATAGCTACATTTAGAGGGCTTCAGCAATAGGACATACAAAGTGAAAAGGCAGAGAAATCACCACTACTGGTTATAGGGGACTCATTAGATAAACAATGGTGTTATCTGAATAAGCTGAAATTACATATTACAGCATACATTTATTGGAAATATGTGTGTAGAGACTTAAGGCTGTAGCAGAGTTTCTGTACACACCAGTGGATGCTTTTCAACTAAAAACAGCCCAGTTACTTAACCAGTGGAGCAGTTTTATTGAAGATAAGACAGGTACAGCCATACTCACTGTAATCAGAGGCAGAACTCTGGGACTAGGCAACGGAGTCAGCTGCCGCCGGGCTCCTGCTTTGAAGGGGGGCACCTCTCCTCCTGTTCCGTGTGTTCAGCGACTTTAATCAATTAAGTTAATTGACAGCAGCCGGTATCTCTTCCATAGCCGACTTCCCCACTAGTCACTATACATTACAAATCACACCCTCTTTTTTATAGATACACTGGAAGCAGACACCTTACTGATGAGCTATTTGCTCCTATAAAGGAAGCATGAGAATTCTAACTATATGAAGTTATTTCTCTGACAATTACAAGTAACTTCATATAGAATTCTCATACTTCCTATGCAAGAGCAGATATCTCCACCAGTAAGGTGCATGCTTCCAGTGTAAAAGCTTGTGGGTTCTAATCCTGGATATGACACTTGCAAATTAATTGTCAGAGAAATAATCAGCATTGTGAGTGACTGAGCGGATCTATGTAGTGTGTGGTTGGACCACTACATAGATCTGCCTAGTTGCAACGGGTTTTGTAGTAGCTTCATATAGTTAGAATTAGAGATGAGCGGGTTCGGTTTTACTCTGATCTCAAAACGGCATTTTATTGGCTTACGGATGATATATAGGGGGGCGGGGGGGGGGGGGGGGGCACCAATATTTTTCTTGCCTCCGGGCAACTGGGACAAACTTACGCCACTGACTGTAATCATGAATACTCCTGCATTCACTCAATTTATTATACGATACACAGCTTACGTTTAGCCATCTCATGAGAGCTCCATCCTGGTATGCTGCCTGCAGTGCTGTCCATGTGTCTTCAAATGGACACATGTTGCACTACACTTAAGCTAATAGTACCCATAGCTCTCTCTAAGTTGTCTGGGTTTGGCCTGTCATCGGGATCTACTGGCATTTTCCACTATCTCTCATTCTATAGTTGCATTTCCTTAGCTAACTTCCAGGTTGTATAATTATCTGCACCTTTTAGGTCGCTAAGCCACATTATGGGTGTAGCTCCTGTGTGCATGCATTTACAGAAATAATTGTGCAGCTTCTGTGCTGTAAACTGCTGCTGTGATGCTACACTGCTCTGAATACACCCCCCCCCCCTTCCCATCCTCACCAACTGCTCTGCTGCCCCCCTCGCTGCTGCTCAGCTTACCCTATGGTTCCAGCCATGCATCATCTGCAGCACACAGCCAAGGATGGCGGAACAGTGAGAAGACTGCTGCAGCTCCAGTTTGAGCTGGCAAAATCATTAAAGGTAATATTTTGAATGGTCAAGTCCACTGACAGTTCATATATACTGGCACATTAGCACCCTTTCTTGAAAATAGGAGCACCGATAATTACGAGGAGCATAGCATAATTTTGCACACTTCACTACATTAATACATGGGGAGAAGCGGTAACTGCAGCATATAACATGCACACTTACTGGTAAACCCATAACATCTGATCATACATCTGCCCCTCTGTTCTATGGCAGTTTGTGCTGTACATATTCTTAAGATGGCATCTGTTCACAGTAGATACCTTACAACTATAAACAGCTCGGTTACTTAACCAGTAGAGTGGTTTATTTGAAGCTAAAACAGGTACAGCCATACTCACTGTTATACACACTGGTAGATGGAGCAGACCTTGGGCCTAATTCAGACCTGGTTGCAGCAGCAAAATCTTTCTCTAATGTGCAAAACCATGTGCAGTGCAGGTGGGGAAGATATAACATGTGCAGAGAAAGTTAGATTTGGGTGGGTTATTTTGTTTCTGTGTAGGGTAAATACTGGCTGCATTATTTTTACACTGCAATTTAGATTTCAGTTTGAACACACCCCACCCAAATCTAACTCTCTCTGCACATGTTATATCTGCCCCTCCTACAGTGCACATGGTTTTGACCACTAGAGAAAAAGTTTGCTGCTGCGATCAGGTCTGAATTAGGCCCCTGGAAAGGAGTGGGGTGTCATAAAGCTCACCAGTCAGTGGGTGTATTTAGGTACTACAGATGGGTCCACGGTTATCTTGGCTAGTTTGCTGCGCCGAGGCGCAATATGGTTTATTAACATAAACCCTTCATCTATTGTTCTCAGCTGCAATACAATACAGAGAACAATACAGCAGGGGATTTAAGGGGGGTACTCACGGAGCGATATTCTAAGCAATCTGACTAGATTGCTTAGAATGTGAGCATTATCGCTCCGTGTGTACCCCCTACAGCGATAGCGATGTGCAGCCCAGCGCATCGCTATCGCTGGTGATAGATTGGCCTGTATGCAGGCCAATCTAGCGGGTCGCTCACTTCACCCGCTGGGTGAAATGAGCGCCCCCCCCGTCTCCCCCCGCACACTCAGCACACATCGCGCTGTGCTGAGTCGGGGGGAGAGATGTGTGCTGAGCGGTTCGCTCAGCACACATCTCTCCCACATTGGCCCGTCTATATGGGCATTAAGTCATTACAGCAGGGGATTATGTCCGACTGTCCAGTCTCAGTAAATCCTATTAAAGGTCAAGATAAACATGGACCCATCTGTAGGTAGTGGTGCAAAGTCGTAAACAACAGGTAATTGCACGTCTCGCTGGAGCTAAGTAGAAGACTACTGTCTCCACTGTGGCACACATTCTCAAGAAGGCTCCACACATGCTCAGTAGTAGTCTTGGCAGCCATCTTGGTACAGGGAATTAAGGAGTAGCAACATGGAGTCTGTGCAATAGCACACAACTCTATCAACTACATTTAGTTAATTATTGCAATTATAAAATGGTATGCATATCAAACAAGATGCACAAACAAAGTTATACTTGTCCTTTATAACCAGTAGTCATTCCTCCGGAATTTTCCCTCTCTCAAAATCAGCATAGTGGGATGACCTAGTTATGTTGTGACCTGCTACTATACTCATGTTTGCCTGTATCACAGAGCACTTGCATTTTCAGACACTGGTGGTGACCTATGTTGAGGTGGTTTCAGACCAGTATGTGTGCAAACCAAAATGTACTGCTACGAGCCTATATAAGTCCTTAACTTCACCTCCTTCTTGTGGAAAGTGCCTTGGCAAAGTCAGCTGTGTAATGCCTACCTCTTAGAAGCTCACAGACTGAAAGGATCCTGTGACCATAATAAAGTATAAACCACATAATAATTTGTGCAGCACACACACTGAAATTAAGTGCATACTGACTTCTAACTTGCCTCCTCGCACGCTAATACTGGAGGGGAGAAGTCAAAAGTCAGCAAGTATGCACTTGTAGCTGATCACGGAAGGGGACAGAGCTGGGTGGTTTATGGCTTGCTGAGAATAATGCCATGCCATTTATTCATGTTCCATTAAAATGGGAACTGGGTTGGATGTGGAAGGGTCACCTACACGTCTGGGAGTTTTCTAGACTTCTCAAAAATTTGGGAGTCTTCCAGACATTCTGTGAGAGTAGGTAAGTATGTTGGAGCTTTGTCATTAAGATACAGGAGATTTTTGCTGTTTGGGTGAAACATATGTGCAACTTCCTTATCTGAGAGCAAGTTCAGGGCCAACCACTCGCTAAACACATAGAGATGTATTGGGAAAGTGACATGAATAAACATGTTGAAAAATCCTGAATCAAGGATTTTTAGCATTACATTTGTCAGATTCGCCGAAAGATCACCGATCATTGCTGGCTGATGATACCCAGATTCGGACGGCAGATTGGTGGTTCCAGCGGGTTGGGTAATCAGCATTGTGGTGGTGATCTAGGGGGTCCTTTATGCTGGTCATATATGGACACTGGTGCTCTCTTTCTTCTCCTCCCTCCTCCACCAGCACAAGCCCGTTTCTTATATTCACACTGCCAGCTGTACACAGGTTTGGGACACCTTTTATAAGTATCATAGGCCAGGGCCATAACTACATGTGTGCCAGTGGTGCGTTGCACACAGCGCATCTACACTGTGGGCGCATCCG
This sequence comes from Pseudophryne corroboree, assembly GCF_028390025.1. Taxonomy (NCBI): domain Eukaryota; kingdom Metazoa; phylum Chordata; class Amphibia; order Anura; family Myobatrachidae; genus Pseudophryne; species Pseudophryne corroboree. Next base: position 584,913,491 of record NC_086445.1, on the reverse strand, counting down.
CTGGCACACACATACGACATAGAGCCACACAGCACAAGTATTGCAGTGCCCGGCAACCTTGTCAGAGTGTCACATAGCTTGGTTGTTGGGTGCTCCAGCTTGTCGGCTGCATGCTGGTCATCTCCTGCTGTTGCGTGTTCCACAGCTGAGGTGACGGGCTACAGTATAGTGAAGTGTGGCGGCTCCCATAATGAGCGGCGACTGACCCGTGGTCTGAGCTCTCCTTGAAAGATAAAACCAAACACACACTCTCTCTCTCTCTACCTGGCACAGTATGTCTAAGGGGCTCTACTTGGCGCAGTGTGTCTAAGTGGATCTACCTGGCACAATGTGTCTAATGGGCTCTACCTAGCCAAGTGTGTCTAAAGGGATCTTCCTGGCGCAGTGTGCCTAAGGGGTTCTACCTGGCGCAGTGTGTCTAAGGAGCTATACCTGGTGCAGTGTGTCTAACGGGCTCTACCTGGCACATTGTGTCTAAGGGGCTCTACCTGGTGCAGTGTGTCTAAGGGGCTCTACCTAGTGCAGTGTGTCTAAAGGTATCTACCTGGTGCAGTGTGCCTAAGGGGCTCTACCTGGTGCAGTGTGTCTAAGGAGCTATACCTGGCACAGTGTGTCTAAGGGGCTCTACCTGGTGCAGTGTTTCTAAGAAGCTCTACCTAGCGCAGTGTGTCTAAGGGGATCTACCTGGCACAGTGTGTCTAAGGGGATCTATCTGGCGCAGTGTGTCTAAGGGGCTCTACCTTGCAAAGTGTGTCTAATGCACTCTACCTAGCACAGCATGTCTAAGGGGCTCTACCTGGCGCAGTAAGTCTAAATGGATCTACCTAGCCCAGTGTGTCTAAGGGGCTCTACCTGGCCCAGTGTGTCTAAGGGGCTCTATCTAGCACAGCATGTCTAAGGGATTCTACCTGGTGCAGCGTGTCTAAGGGGCTCTACCTGGCCCAGCGTGTCTAAGGGGCTCTACCTGGTGCAGTGTGTCTAAGGAGCGCTACCTGGCGTGAAGTGTCTAAGGGGCTCTACCTGGCACAATGTGTATAAGTGTTCTACCTGGCACAATGTGTTCAAGTAGCACTACTGTGTTACATAGTTTGGTTGACGGGTGTTCCAGCTTGTCGGCTGCACACTGGTCATCCCCCGCTGTTGCGTGTTCTACCACTGAGGCGCTGGGCTACAGGATAGTGAAGTGTGGTGGCTCCCCTGATGAGCGGCGACTGACCCGTTGTCTGGGCTCTCCCTGAAAGGTAAAAACAAACAAATGCACACTCTTTCTTTCTTTCTTTCTTTCTTTCTTTCTTTCTTTCTTTCTTTCTTTCTTTCTTTCTTTCTTTCTCTGCCTGGCACAGTATGTCTAAGGGTCTCTACTTGGCGCAGTGTTTCTAAGGGGCTTTACCTGGCACAGTGTGTCTAAGGGGCTCTACCTGGTGCAGCGTGTCTAAGGGGCTCTACCTGGCCCAGTGTGTCTAAGGGGCTCTACCTGGTGCAGTGTGTCTAAGGAGCTCTACCTGGCGTGAAGTGCCTATGGGGCTCTACCTAGCACAATGTGTATAAGTGCTCTACCTGGCGCAATGTGTATAAGTGTTCTACCTGGCACAATGTGTTCAAGTAGCACTACTGTGTCACATAGTTTGGTTGCTGGGTGTTCCAGCTTGTCGGCTGCACACTGGTCATCCCCGCTGTTGCGTGTTCTATCACTGAGGCGCTGGGCTACAGAATAATGAAATGTGGTGGCTCCCCTGATGAGCGGCGACAGACCCGTTGTCTGGGCTCTCCCTGAAAGGTAAAAACAAACACACACTCTCTCTTTCTTTCTTTCTTTCTTTCTTTCTTTCTTTCTTTCTTTCTTTCTTTCTTTCTTTCTTTCTTTCTTTCTTTCTTTCTTTCTTTCTTTCTCTCTCTCTCTCTCTCTACATGGCACAGTATGTCTAAGGGGCTCTACTTGGCGCAGTGTGTCTAAGAGGCTCTACCTGGCACAGTGTGTCTAAGGGGCTCTACCTAGCACAGTGTGTCTAAGGGGCTTTACCTGGTGCAGCGTGTCTAAGGGGCTCTACCCGGTGCAGTGTGTATAAGGAGCTCTACCTGGCGTGAAGTGGCTATGGGGTTCTACCTAGCACAATGTGTATAAGTGCTCTACCTGGCGCAATGTGTATAAGTGCTCTACCTGGCACAATGTGTACAAGTAGCACTAATGTGTGGTGTAATGTGAATTGGTTTTTATTATGTGGCCACGCCCCTTCCCCACAAAGCCACACCCCTACATTTTTGATGCGCACTGTCCCTAATTTTGAGTAGGGGGGGGGCACCAATTCCTTTTCCGGCACAGGGCACCAAAACTGTCTAGTTACAACTCTGTCATAGGGCCTAACTGAGGGCCTAATTCAGACCTGATCGCTTGCTAGGGTTTTTTTGCACTGCTGCAAACATATAGTCGCCACCCATAGGGGAGTGTATTTTTGCTGTGCAAGTGTGCGAACGCATATGTAGCAGAGCTGTACGAACAGATCTTGTGCAGTCTCTGAGTAGCCCAGGACTTACTCAGCCGCTTTAAATATTTCAGCCTGTCCGGGACCGGAATTGACGTCAGGAACCCTCCCTGCAAACGCTTGGACATGCCCGTGTTTTTCCAAACACTCACAGAAAACAGTCAGTTACCACCCACAAACAGCTTCTTTCTGTCAATCTCCTTGTGATCGCCCATGCAAATGGATTCTTCACACAAACCCATCGCTGAGCGGCGATCTGCTTTGTACCTGTGCATCGCGCCTGCGCATTGCAGTGCATACACATGCGAAGTTCTGACCTGATCGCAGCGCTGCAAAAAATGCTAGCGAGCGATCAGGTCTGAATTACCCCCTCAGACCTGATCGTACATGGGCTAAATTTAGCACATCTACGATCAGTCACACAGACATGTGGGGGGGGGACCCAGCACAGGGCTAGTACGTCCCGCATGTCAGGCCAGGCCCCACCGCACAAGTACAAAAGCATCGCGCAGCGGCAATGCTTTTGTACTGGAAGAGTAGCTCCCTACCAACACAGCTCCAGCGCGCTGGCAGGAGCTACTCGTCACTGTGAGGGTTGCAGCGGCTGTGAGTGACTTCACGCAGCCGCCGTGGCCCGCCCCCCCAATGGTCCGGGCATGCCTGCGTTACCCGGATCACGCCCCCTAAACGGCGGCCAAACACTGCCGGCCCGTCCCCTCCTGCCCAGCGACCGCCTCTGCCTGTCAATCAGGCAGACGTGATTGCAGGGCAGAGACAGCCGTCAGCTGTCTAGCATGAGCCGGCGCATGCGCAGTTCAGACTGAATCGGCTGCTGTGCAAAAATACACAGCACCAATCAGGTCTGAATTAGGCCCATACTGTAGGTCAATTTACTGATATTTGAGCAATTGCAACCAACTATTTTTTTCAGTGGGATTTCTGCCTCTTATCCCTGGCAGTTTGTAAAATCTTTGTTTTGTTAACATATAAAAAGAAATCAGAATGTCTAATATGGTGATTTCAAAAACATTAGCCAATATTTACTAAGAATTCGAGTTTGTCCGATTTGTGTTTTTTTTTCTAAGTCCCAATCCGGGAATTCACTAAGCACCAATCTCGGCAGTGTTTTGACTATTCGTAATGGTTTGATTTGCAAAGTTCCGAAATACGAATGAATAGACCATCGGTCAAACGCGGCTGTTATTTCATACAATACGGGCATTCACTATTCATTCGTATTTGGGTGTTAGTTTCTGAGTGCTCAAGTGCGGGTCTGTTTTTTTTCGATTCGTAAAAAAAAGCAGCAAAAAAATAGACCTGCTTTTTCCAGTCGAGTTTGGATAACCATGCACGGATCAGTGAGATCTGTGCATGGTTATCTATGGGAAAGGGTCTGTTTACTGTAAAAACTCAAAAAAAAATTGTGTGGGGTCTCCCCTCCTAAGCACAACCAGCCTCGGGCTCTTTGAGCCGGTCCTGGTTGAAAAAATATGGGGGGAAAAATGACAGGGGTTCCCCCATATTTAATCAACCAGCACCGGGCTCTGCGCCTGGTCCTGGTTCCAAAAATACGGGGGACAAAAAGCGTAGGGGTCCCCCGTATTTTTGAAACCAGCATCGGGCTCCACTAGCCAGGTACATAATGCCACAGCCGGGGGACACTTTTATACTGGTCCCTGCAGCCCTGGCATTACATACCCAACTAGTCACCCCTGGCCGGGGTACCCTGGAGGAGTGGGAACCCCTTAAATTAAGGGGTCCCCCCCCTCCAGCCACCCAAGGGCCAGGGGTGAAGCCCGAGGCTGTCCCCCCCATCCAAGGGCGGCGGATGGGGGGCTGATAGCCTTTGTAAAAAATGTGAATATTGTTTTTAGTAGCAGTACTACAAGTCCCAGCAAGCCTCCCCCGCAAGCTGGTACTTGGAGAACCACAAGTACCAGCATGCGGAGGAAAACCGGGCCCGCTGGTACCTGTAGTGCTATTACTAAAAAAATACCCCCCAAAAAAAGGACACACACACTGTGAAAGTACAACTTTATTACATACATTCCGACACACACATACTTACCTATGTTCACATGCCGACTCGGCCCACGTCTCGACGGTAATTCCAGGGTACCTGAAAATAAAATTAGACTCACCTAAATCCTGTGTGTGGTGTCCTTTTGTAATAATCCACGTACTTGGCAAAACAAAAAAACGGAAACCCGACCACGCACTGAAAGGGGCCCTTTAGCCAATCAGGGAGCGCCACGTCGTGGCACTCTCCTGATTGGCTGTGTGCTCCTGTAGTGTCTGTCAGGCAGCACACGGCACAGATACAATGTAGCGCCTATGCGCTCCATTGTAGCCAATGGTGGGAACTTTGCGGTCAGCGGTGAGGTTACTTTCGGTCAACCGCTGACCGCAAAGTTCCCACCATTGGCTACAATGGAGCGCATAGGCGCTACATTGTATCTGTGCCGTGTGCTGCCTGACAGACACTACAGGAGCACACAGCCAATCAGGAGGGTGCCACGACGTGGCGCTCCCTGATTGGTAGAAGGGACCCTCTTTGACAGTAGTCAGGGGGGGTCCTGGCAGTCGGGGAAAGGGGTCACATGTGTAAACATGGGGCCCCTTTCAGTGCGTGGTCGGGTTTCCGTTGTTTTTTTTTTTTTGCCAAGTACATGGATTACAAAAAAAAGAACAGGACACACTGGCTTTAGGTGAGAATTATTATATTTTCAGGTACCCCGGATTCGACTTGGAGACGCCGACAGACGAAGACGTGGCCAGAGTCGGCGTGTCAACATAGGTAAGTATGTGTGTGTCGGAATGAATGTAATAAAGTTGTACTTTCACGGTGTGTGTCCTGTTTTTTTGGGGGTATTTTTTTTGCAGTAGAATTACAGGTACCAGCGGGCCCGGTTTCCCCCCGCATGCTGGTACTTGTGGTTCTCCAAGTACCGGCTTGCGGGGGAGGCTTGCTGGGACTTGTAGTTCTTCTGCAAAAAACAATATTCTTACATTCTCAACAAGGCTATCAGCCCCCCATCCGCCGCCCTTGGATGGGAGGGACAGCCTCGGGCTTCACCCCTGGCCCTTGGGTGGCTGGGGGGACGACCCCTTGATTGAAGGGGTCCCCACTCCTCCAGGGTACCCCGGCCAGGGGTGACTAGTTGGGTATTTAATGCCACGGCCGCAGGGCGCTGTATAAAAGTGACCCCCGCTGTGGCATTATCTGTCCAGCTAGTGGAGCCCGGTGCTGGTACAAAAAATACGGGGGACCCCTACTCTTTTTGTCCCCCGTATTTTTTGCACCAGGACCAGGCGCAGAGCCCGGTGCTGGTTGATGAAATATGGGGGAACCGCTGTAATTTCCCCCCCATATTTTTACAACCAGGGCCGGCTCAAAGAGCCCGAGGCTGGTTATGCTCAGGACCCCACGCAATTTTTTTCAGATTTAAAATCAATTAAAACACATTTTTAAGGTACACAATGAAGCCCTGCACGGATCTCACAGATCCGGCCGAGATGCCTTGTGTTTTTTCAGGCAGTGTTTTACTCATCACTCCCGTAAAACACTGCCTGATATTACGAATCACATCGACATCGGAAAAAACGATTGTGCAAAACTCGGCAGCTTAGTGAATAACCGTATCAGGATTCAAAAAGTTGCAGTAAAATGCACCCGATACCATTCGAGTTCAAACACCCTTAAAAACGGCAAAAACACGAATATTAGTAAATAAACCCCATTGGTTTTTTTTGTAAGCAGTTTGGCCTTTAGTTGGTATAAGGTAATTAGAGCAGATCTGATGTAGTTTAAATTTGCAATATATTTTGACACCACTAGATGGTACTTGTATACAGATAAGAGTGTTTCTCATGCCATATACAGTATCTTCTGCCTACCTTTCTTTTCTTGTAACTAGTGACTAATTAATTAAAAGTTACTGAAGTACAGATGCTCCTCACTTAACAACCTACATGTTTAACAACCTCTTGGACTTAAACCAGCTCTCTGACCAGCTGGAAATGGCACTTGAATCATTTTTATAAGTTTCAATGATTGTATTTTGATGTTCTAAAATACTGTACGTTTTATGTAAGAGTTATGCAAAGTAAAACAAACTCATCAAGCTGAAATATCATTTAAACATTTTGTTTATTCAGAATAAATAAAAACGATTGCCTGTATTAAGTAGGGGCTCCTCGCTTAACAACCAATTTGTTTAATGACCTAGTCGTAGGAACGGAACTCGGTCGTTAAACGAGGAGCATCTGTACCTTGTTTATTGGTGGTCATTCCGAGTTGATCGCTCGCGGCCGATTTTCGCAGTGCAGCGATTAAGTAAAAAAAACTGCAAAAATGCGCATGCGCTAAGTACTTTCACACAAAACTTTGTAGATTTACACAAGCTCGAGCAACGTTTTTTCATCGCTGGAGTGATCGTAGTGTGATTGACAGGAAGTGGGTGTTTCTGGGCGGAAACTGGACGTTTTCAGGGAGTGTGCTAAAAAACGCAGGCGTGCCTGGAAAAAACGCAGGAGTGGCTGGAGAAACGGGGGAGTGGCTGGCCGAACGCAGGGCGTGTTTGTGACGTCAAACCAGGAACTAAACGGCCTGAGGTGATCGCAGTCTAGGAGTAGGTCTGGAGCTACTCAGAAACTGCAAGGAATTATTTAGTAGCAGTTCTGCTAATCTTTCGTTCGCTATTCTGCTAAACTAAGATACACTCCCAGAGGGCGGCGGCCTAGCGTGTGCAATGCTGCTAAAAGCAGCTAGCGAGCGAACAACTCGGAATTACCCCCTTTATTAGGTGGTGCATGCTGCAGCGGCGTGTCTTGCACCCAGGGGCGGATCCAGAAGAAAATTATAGGGGGGGCACCATAGAAGGGGCAAGTACATTTGCGTGCGGCTTCGGTGCATGTGAGGTGGCGCTTCTTATACAATGCCCACAGTTGTAGCGCTCATTATGCAATGTCCACTGTACTGGTAGTGCCCGTTATATAGACCCCATAGTAGTGGTGCCCCTTATGCAATGCTCGTATTGCCCCCCAGCTCGTCTTGAACCAAATCCACAATTAAGGACTGGATTTCTGCAAACCAAACGCACCACTGGTGAGGACTTTCCATTTGATTTATGCCATACCATTGGAACTGCTAATCCTCCAGCGTTGGGACTCTGATTATTCCAGCCCAGGGACTATGCTATAGCCCCAGGATTAAATTGGTTCTAAAATTAAAAGGTCCTAAGGAACATTGGGAACAAGCATGTATGTTATATAACAGGAGATTAGAGGCTATTTTTACAGTGTATTCTCAATTTTACTGTCCAAAAGACATATTTTATATTTTATATTTAATAAATTCATTTTATTATTAGACAATTCATCTCTCTAAGCGCAGCCTTATTGTTGTTGTATTTCGTATTGCCCCCAGTAGTAATGTTGCCTGTAGTAATGCCCCCAGTCATTTAGTGCCCTAGTAGTTATGCCCCCAATGGTAATGCCCCTGCAGTTATGACCCCAGTAGTTTACACACACCCCTTTAATTTAGCCTCCCAGTGGTAATGCCCCCTGTAGTTTGCCCCATTGTAGTTTAGCCCCTGTAGTTATGCCCCCCTTGTAGTTTAGCCCCCAGTAGTTTGGCCACTGTAGTTATCCCCCAGTAGTTTGGCCCCTGTAGTTATGCCCCCAGTAGTTTGCCCCCCCCCCCTGTAGTTTAGCCCCCAAGTAGTAATGCCCCCTGTAGTTACGCCGCCAGTAGTAATGCCCTCCTGTAGTATGCCCCCAGTAGTTAGCCCCTTTGTAGTTGACCCCCAGTAATAATGTCCCCCAGTAGTTTGCCCCCCAGTAATAATGTCCCCCAGTAGTTTGCCCCCAGTAGATGTCCCCCAGTAATAATGTCCTCCCAGTAGTTTGCCCCCAGTAGATGTCCCCCAGTAATAATGTCCTCCCAGTAGTTTGCCCCCTATGAGTTTGCCCCCAATAGATGACCCCCCAGTAGTAATGCCCCAGTAGATGCCCCCCAGTAATAATTCCCCCAGTAGATGGCCCCCAGTAAAAATGTCCCCCAGTAGCTGCCCCCAGTAGTAATGCCCCCTGTAGATGCCCCCCAGTAATAATGCCCCCAGTAGTAATGCCCCCCCAGTAGTAATGCCCCTTGTTGATGCCCCCCAGTAGTAATGTCTACCCGTAGTTTGCCCCCAGTAGATGCCCCCGCTGCATTAAGGAAGATAAAAAACTTCATACTTACCGAACCCCGTTCCTGCTTCCAGACTTCCTCCTGGCGTCCTCTCCTCAGCACTATGAGAGAGACGTCATGACTGACGTCTCTCCCATAGCGCACGTCGCACAGTGACAGCGCCGGAAGCCGAAGCTCAGTACTGAGCTCCTGCCTCCGGCTGCCGCTGTGCAGGGAGACGGGCGCCCGCTGGTAACACAGTCTCAGCGGGCGCCCGTCATCTCCCTGTGCGCCACTGGCGCCGGGGGAGAACGGGGGACGGAGGCCACAAATGACAGGGGGGGGGCACGGGCCCGAGTGCCCCCCCCCCCTGGATCCGCCACTGCTTGTACCACATTTTGGGCATGTCTAGCATTATTTTACATTCTTGCAGTAAAATTGCATGGCTTAATCTAAATTCTCCCTAGTTCCTAATAATACAAAAAGATATAATAAACCCACTGCACCCTATCGCTGCTTACACTTCCCCAACCTGTCGCTGACCGACTGGCGGAACTAGAGAGTGGTGGGCCTAGGTGCAAAATTCAAATTACACCACACAGTAGAGCCAAAATCCAAATTACACCTCACGGTATGAGCCGAAATTCCCAATATACCATACAGTATGAGCCAAAATTCAGGTAATAGCTGAAATTCACATTATGCCACACGGTATGAACCAAATTCACATTACGCCACTTGGTATGAACCAAATACACATTATGCCACATGGTATGAACCAAATTCACATTACGCCACACGGTAAGACCCAAATTCACATTACACCACATGGTATAAGGCAAAATTCACATTACATGACACATAGTATGCTCTAAACATATTATATGCCACAAAGTGCCCCCAGACACATTATGTGAATTATAGTGCCCCCAAAACACATTATATAACACACAGTGCCCCCCAAATTCTCCCTAGTTCCTAATAATACAAAAATATATAATAAACCAGCTGCACCCTATCGCTGCTTACACTTCCCCAACCTATCCCTGACTGACTGGCGGAACTAGAGAATGTTGGGCCTAGGTGCAAAATTCAAATTACACCACACAGTAGAGCCAAAATCCAAATTACACCTCACGGTATGAGCCGAAATTCACAATATACCATACAGTATGAGCCACAATTCAGGTAATAGCTGAAATTCACATTATGCCACACGGTATGAACCAAATTCACATTACGCCACACGATATGAACCAAATTCACATTACGCCATACGGTATGAACCAAATACACATTATGTCACATGGTATGAACCAAATTCACATTACGCCACACGGTAAGAGCCAAATTCACATTACACCACATGGTATGAGGCAAAATTCACATTACATGACACATAGGGGTATATTTACTAAGCTCCCGATTTTGACCGATTTTGTGTTTTTTGTTCAAAGTGTCATCTCGGGAATTTACTAAACTGAAATCTCGGCAGTAATGAGGGCATTCATATTTTTTTTGAAGGCAGAGAAAAAAATACGAATGAATACACTATCGGTCAAACACGCCTGTTATTTTATACAACTCGGTAATTTACTAAAAATTTGTATTCTCAATCACTGCCGTCAAAAGCCAAACACTGCCGTGAAAAAGTACAAATCATTAAAAAAAAAGCAGTTTTCAGATAGACCTGCTTTTTTTCCCCGTATTCTGATAGGCATGCACGGATCAGTGAGATCCATGCATGCTTATCAGTGGGAAGGGGTGGGAATGGGTTAAAAGTCCAAAAAAAAATTGGATGGGTCCCCCCTCCTAATCATAACCAGCCTCGGGCTCTTTGAGCCGGTCCTGGTTGTAAAAATACAGGGGGAAAAATGACTGGGGATCCCCCATATTTAAACAACCAGCACCGGGCTCTGCGCCTGGTGCAAAAAATACGGGGACAAAAAACGTAGGGGTCCCCCGTATTTTTAACACCAGCAGCAGGCTCCACTAGTCAGGGACATAATACCACAGCCGGGGGACACTTTTATATTGGTCCCTGCGGCCCTGGCATTACATCCCCAACTAATCACCCCTGGCCGGGGTACCCTGGAAGAGTGGGGACCCCTTAAATCAAGGGGTCCCCCCTCCTCCAGCCACCAAAGGGCCAGGGGTGAAGCCCGAGGATGTCCCCCCCCATCCGTGGGTGGTGGATGGGAGGCTGATAGCCTTTTGTGTAAAATAAGAATATTGTTTTTTGTAGCAGAACAACAAGTCCCAGCAAGCCTCCCCCGCAAGATGGTACTTGGAGAACAAAAAGTACCAGCATGTGGGGGGAAAACGGGCCCGGTGGTACCTGTAGTTCTACAAAAAAATACCCAAATAAAAACAAAACACAGACACAGAAAGTACAACTTTAATGTACATACATGCACACTTACATACATACATACTTACCTATGTTGACACGGAGCCCCTCGGTCCTCTTGTCCAGTAGAATCCAGCTTGCGGGGAGGCTTGCTGGGACTTGTAGTTCTGCTACAAAAAACAATATTCTTATTTTACACAAAAGGCTATCAGCCTCCCACCCACCACCCACAGATGGGAGGGACAGCCTCGGGCTTCATCCCTGGCCCTTGGGTGCTGGAGGGGGGACCCCTTGATTTAAGGGGTCCCCACTCCTCCAGGGTACCCCGGCCAGGGGTGACTAGTTGGGGATGTAATGCCAGGGCCGCAGGGACCAATATAAAAGTGTCCCCCGGCTGTGGCATTATGTCCCTGGCTAGTGGAGCCCGGTGCTGGTGTTAAAAATACGGGGGACCCCTACGTTTTTTGCCCTCCATATTTTTTGCACCAGGACCAGGCGCAGAGCCCGGTGCTGGTTGTTTAAATATGGGGGAACCCCAGTCATTTTTTCCCCTGTATTTTCACTACCAATACCGGCTCAAAGAGCACGAGGCTGGTTATGCTTAGGAGGGGGGACCCCACACAATTTTTTTTTAATGTTTTAACACTTTCATCACTTCTCATAATATACACAATGAAGCCCTGCACGGATCTCACAGATCTGGCCGGGATTCATTGTGTTTTGTCAGGCGGTGTTTTACTAATCACTCCCGTAAAACACTGCCCGACATTACGAATGACATCGACATCGGAAAATACTAAAATGCAGAATACGACAGCATAGTAAATGCCACGTAAAAAAAACAAAAAGTTGCAAATTCACACTACCGATGTCATTCGTGTTTAATCTCCCACCAAATCCTGACAATTATGAATCTTAGTAAATATACCCCATAGTATGCCATAAACACATTATATGCCACAAAGTGCCCCCAGACACATTATGTGATATATAGTGCCCCCCAAAACACATTATATAATACACAGTGCCTCCCAAATCACATATAACACACAGTGCCCCCCAAACACATTATGTGACACATAGTGCCCCAAACACATTATATATTGTCACAAACCTCATCTTCCATTACCTCTCTGTTCCACCATGGTCGGCACTGTGCTGCTGTATAGGGTGGGCGGTGTGGAGGGACATATGGGCAGCTACTGCTTTGTAGCGTCCTGTATTCTACATTTCTTTTACATTACTTGTGGGTGCACTCACTGATGAGAGCTCCTTGCCGCCGGCCACTCCATAGACACTGGCCACTTCTCCTCTCTCCTTCGACCCCTCCTTCCCTTCCCGGCAGTCTTGTTTACCTGTGTGTTCCGGTAACGGGTGCTGCTGGGAAATGCACCCACTACTGCTCCTGTAGCGGCATGTCTGTCCCTCTTTTGCTGTGCCTGCTGCCCGGGCATAGCGTGTGGTAGGCATAGCTAGCGGGCGGGCGGAGCTGACGATTAGACGGGCGGACACGGAAATAGATCAGCAAGCCCGGCGATCACTTTCAGCTACAGGTGTGTGTATGAGGGGGGTGCCGGACATTAGGGGGTGCCTGTGCACACCAGGCACCCCCCGTGCACATGCCTATGACCTTGTTTTATTTTGAGTATCAAAGAGATCCAGGAATTTAGTACATCTAGTGGTTTGAAAATAACCAGAAAAATCTTCAAGAAAATTGTAAAACTTTTTTCACCATGTCTCACAATATTGTGATTGTCAAATAAATGTAATAAATACCTACCTAAGCAGACCAAGCAAAATAGTCCTGTCCTGGATAAGAGAAAACTGCTTTGCAGTGTGCACATGCTGACGTCTTTTGCAAACTAAATTTCTTACCTGGGGTATATTTACTATCCTTCAGTTTGTCACAGCCACCAGTGATTGGCAACATTGACTGATAATTTTTAAATAGTTACAAAAATAAATACTAAACCTGTTACCACTTTAAATCCATCATTCACAGATGCCGATCATCCATGGGGAACATCAGCCCAAATATGATGAGTTTCATCTTAATAACGTTGCCTCCACCAGCCTGTAGAGAAGGAGGATCCTTGCAGTTGTCTCCATATCCTTACCCTACCATCTGCATGGTGTAGTTGAAAATGTGATTTGTCAGACCACATGACCCTTTCGAGACCACTTACTGTCCATTTCCTGAGTAATGTGGAAGCGTTTCACCCTGTTTGCAGCAGATAGCAATGGTGTACAGAGAGGCCTTCTGCTTCTGTAGCACATACAGTGTAATGTGTGGTAAACTGTTCATTAAGAGGACGTCTGGTCCCTGATTCATATTATCTGTAATTTGATGTACTGTTGTCCGTCTGTGGGACTGAACAAGTCTGCCCCTGTTTTGTTTGAGCATCCAGTAAATGATTAGTGCTCGGACACAGTTGTATGTCTGCTGGTCCACTCTGTGTACACTTTAACAACCTCCGCCCCTTGAGCAATGCACCAGAGCATCTATTTTGCTAATGCTTGCACAGCTGCTGCAAATAACAACACTCATTCCATATTCAATTCTGTTAGATTGTGTAGTTTACCCATTATTTCACGAGTAATGTACTTCATTAATCTCTGCATACCTTCACCTTTCTTATACAGATTCAGACATCCTAGGTCAGCATTATCAGCGGAATAGCTGCTTTGCATAAAATAATGGTCACAATAACTTGGCCACTCAGTGTATACTGCAAATTATTTGTATCCTGCTCTGCATAACAGAGGATGAGCAATTTACTATTCCTCTCCTTATGTATGAGGGTGGTTCAATAAATACGGTTACAAGACCTCTCATTGCGTAAATCTATTCAAATCGTATATACGTATATATACGTATAATCAATTGTATGGCCTTGGTATAGATTATTTGTCCACATAACCACAGGCGGGGAAACGTGTATATGAGACCAGGAGACCACTAGCTGCCAATTGTTTTCAGTCTCTATAGTCGAGGAAACTATCGAGGTCTCCCCAATGTTACGTTCCTGATGCTCAGAACTAGAAAGATGTTGCGAAGTGAGTCCAGAGCACCAGGACGTGACGCTGAAATAGGGATGGAACGGGAATAGCCCCTAGCACCCTACCTCCATTGTTTTACCCGTGTGGTCAGTTCACGCCTGAGTGACTATGGTTTCTTGGGCCCACGGCAGCCGCGTTTGAAGGGCGGATTAGGTCTGCCCAACTCCGATGCCCCCAGGTCTTAGCGTGAGACAAAGCGTGAACCGAGACAGGATAATAACAAGGGGACCTCTAACTAAAGCAAACAGAAGCTAGGGGCTACTAATAACTACCCTAAAACTAAATGTATGTGCGGCACGCCGCCAAAGGAAAAGAACAACAAAAGATATCACTGTCCACTCCCCCACACGGCACCGCCGAGTTCCGGGGAGGACAGTGAAAAGCGGAAACCTCAGCAAAAACCACCAATACAAAAAGTACCAACAGGACTAAGCGGCCTAGGCCGCAACACGCTGCAGAAGCCGCTACTCACGAAACCGGGAGAGAACCCCAACAAACGAGAACCCCCAGATGACTGCAACAGGTTCACTTGAACAGGAAGGATTCCCAGGACCGGCTTCAGAACTCCAGGACTCAGGAGCACAGGGAGCAGGATCGACCAGATACAGCTGACCAGGAACAGACGTTACAAGGCAGGAACAGCATACAGGAAGCTATCACCGGCGTCTGTGCCAGGTAGTGAGGGAGAATATAACAGGGAGCCCTCCAATAGCTGCAGCGAAGCTTAATTAGTAATGTTGTGCAGCTGCCCTGCTGCACGACCAGAGCTAACAGGTGTATTGATTGATAGGAAGCAACGGGGAACGCGGTTCGTCTGTGGCGTCCCCGTTGCTAAGGGTCCGGCGGCTACACGCGCCAGGGACCCGGCGGCTCAGCGCGCACGGCGTCCTGGCATTGCCAGGGACCCGGCGGCTCAGGGCGCACGGCGTCCTGGCGTTGCCAGGGACCCGGCGGCTCAGCGCGCACGGCGTCCTGGCGTTGCTAGGCGCTGGGCGGGCAGGAGGGGAGGTGCGGCGGCCGTGAGTGTCGCTCGGAAGCAGACCGAGCGGCGCCGCAGACCGCGGCACCTAACACCCATTATACCAACGCAGCAGCAGGCTGAAGGGAGCAGTAAGCGTGTCACTGAACACTTGACATGCTTTACAGAGAAGCGCCCTGCTAACCCAGAGTACTGAACTCTACACGATGGCTGTTCTTTATTAAACTTCTCCTCCAGGCAAGACCGCATTTTAAGGATCAAGCACCAGCGGTCAGGAGGACTAAATAAGTCATGGACTCCGTGGATTGGTAAAGTGCTCCTATGACTCTTTCAAGCTCTTTCAAGCTCCATAAATTGTATTCATTACCAAAATGTCGCTGTTAATGGAAAACACTAACACAACTTCAAGTTTACACTAACTAAGTTATAAGCTGCTCAATTATAGCAATTGGTTATCTCAGTGAGACATTTTAATTATTCTTACTGGCCGGTAATTGTGATTTTATATATATTTTTCATTATGTGTCTCCATGACATTGTAATATTGCTGTTTATTTATGTGATTTTAGCTATCTTTATAATTAATCTGTTTAAATGCCAGCGCTTTTCTCCAATTAGTGGATTTCTTTTTGTGCATTTATACATTCAGGTGGGGTGAGTAAACCCACAGAAAAGCAGCAGGTATTTAACGACTAACTGGCGCTGGGTCAAATATCGTTTGTCGTGTCTACTAACCTCATACTTGTCTAGGTATTGGTTCCACCAAGGCATCGAAGAAATCAGTGTCAGATCTGTGTTAGTTTCTGTCTTCGAGGATGATGCTTGGAATACAGTGGTTGGAGCTTTATGCAGAAATCTGGGTGGATGTATGTAATTTTTGGGCATGAGGTAATACTATAGTGAATAGCGAGTTAAACGGAAACTGGAATCGGAACTGGTACTCACTATAAACTGTGTAAACAAGGATAGACACTTAGGCCAAACTGGAACTCATGATCTTGGAATATATCACAAAGAACTTGGAGATACTTGAACTGGACTGGAACTGGTAAACTTGGAGACAGAACTTGGAGACTCTTAAGCCGGACTAGCTCCAGCGAACTGGACACACAATGGAAGTTAGGGTGTACTACAGACAGCAGCGCCCTGTGCAGGAATGGTCTTGGTACAGCCCATGGGATTTCTGGAGACCCGCACACCAGCGTGCAGGTAAGGGCGATGTACTAAACTCCGGGTCTTGGCATACAGTACCCACTGAGATGTTCAGTTCATCAATATCACTAACTCAAATGCATCTGTCCTCCTTAATCAGACCTTCAATGCGGCACAAATTGTCATATGTGGTGTACATGCTTGAACGCCTGTCCAACGACAGAGCACCAAACCCAAACCTGACATGACGCTATCACCATACCCCATTACAAGATAGCAATGAATTTCAGCATGCTGATGTGCCCGATATTTAATTATCCACATTGCAGTAATGTAATCTCTGCAGAACGTTTTATTAATATGTATCAAAGTGAAATAGACTGGCAATGTTTTCTGTTAAATAGTTTCCTCCCTAGAAGACATCACGCTGGTAAAATATTGGGATGATTATTATAGCAAAATACATTACAAAAATCAAAACCGAGGATCTGAGATAACTGATTTATCAGTTAATACCATGGGGACAGATGTACTAAGCCTTAAAAAGTTATAAATATCACGGTGATAAAGCACCAGCCAATCGGCTCCTAACTGTCATTTTTCAAATACAGCCTGTAGCATGACAGTTAGGAGCCAATTGGCTGGCACTTTATCACAGAGAAATGTATTACTTTTCATGCTTTGGGGGATATTCAATTACCCGCACCGACTGCGGGTGTAAAAGTATCGCTGGGGGGGCTATCTAATTAGCCCCGATAAACCAGTGCACGCCGCAGCTTCTCTGGGACTTTATTTCACCTGCCTCCGGCCATTTCACCCGAAAACACACAGGTTTCACTGAAACTGTGTATTTTCGGGTGAAAATGCACTTTTTAGTGGACGAACAAATCGAATAGGCCGACCGCAAAACCCGAAGAAACATCAGGGTTTTTACTCCCTATGTCTCTTTGGTGGCTAATTGAATATCCCTATTAGTACATCTCCCCCCATAAACCATATATAATCCTCACGCCAATTGAAAATTAAAGGTAATGTACATTTTTCAAGTTTAGTGTTTAAAATGTATTCCTGTATTACAGGTAGCTATTATTTCTAAAAATAAGAAAAACATAATAGAGCTTTTAATACATACACATGTTCATATAAAAACAAAAACTGTTTTACGTCAGACTTTCTTTAAGTGAACTTTATGTTATGTTTTATAGTAGAGCAAACTATTTGTGAAGACATGAAATAATGAATTAATTACTTAAACATTTTTGTATTCAAATGTCATTCAGGTATCACTACCTCCATAGTTCACTCTAATGTATTCCTAACATGTTTGGAGGCTCAATCTCTGTTATAAAATCCACATTCCAGATAATCCTTTTATCTTGAGAAGCCTAAGAAAGATTTTCTAATCTACTTTGACTTTATTTTTAGGATTAGATATTTCACAGACAGAATTCATTCATCCTCACTAAACTGGCATTGCTTTTTACTCTTATATGTCTTTTTTTTTAAATAAGATTTATGCAATTTCCCCACTTGATTATAAAGATATAATATATGCTGATAAGCAATACAGTACTATCATGTAATTTATTTTCCAGTGTGTTTTGCAAAGTTTTCAATATGTGCAGAATGTTTTCTAATAGTGACCACACATGATATTAGGGGGGATTTATAACAGCTAGGAGCAGTGGCATAAATTAGTCCCAGTTGCCCGGAGGCAAGATAAATATTGGTGCCCCCCATACATACACACACATATATATATATATATATATACACTGCTCAAAAAAATAAAGGGAACACTTAAACAACACAATGTAACTCCAAGTCAATCACACTTCTGTGAAATCAAACTGTCCACTTAGGAAGCAACACTGATTGACAATCAATTTCACATGCTGTTGTGCAAATGGAATAGACAACAGGTGGAAATTATAGGCAATTAGCAAGACACCCCCAATAAAGGAGTTGTTCTGCAGGTGGTAACCACAGACCACTTCTCAGCTCCTATGCTTTCTGGCTGATGTTTTGGTCACTTTTGAAAGCTGGTGGTGCTTTCACTCTAGTGGTAGCATGTGACGGAGTCTACAACCCACACAAGTGGCTCAGGTAGTGCAGCTCATCCAGGATGGCACATCAAAGCGAGCTGTGGGAAGAAGGTTTCCTGTGTCTGTCAGCTTAGGAGGCGCTACCAGGAGACAGGCCAGTACATCAGGAGACGTGGAGGAGGCCGTAGGAGGGCAACAACCCAGCAGCAGGACCGCAACCTCCGCCTTTGTGCAAGGAGGAACAGGAGGAGCACTGCCAGAGCCCTGCAAAATGACCTCCAGCAAGCCACAAATGTGCATGTGTCTACTCAAACGATCAGAAACAGACTCCATGAGGGTGGCATGAGGGCCCGATGTCCACAAGTGGGGGTTGTGCTTACAGCCCAACACCGTGCAGGACGTTTGGCATTTGCCAGAGAACACCAAGATTGGCAAATTCGCCACTGGCGCCCTGTGCTCTTCATAGATGAAAGCAGGTTCTCACTGAGCACATGTGACAGACGTGAGTCTGGAGACGCCAAGGAGAACGTTCTGCTGCCTGCAACATCCTCCAGCATGACCAGTTTGGCAGTGGGTCAGTAATGGAGTGGGGTGGCATTTCTTTAGGGGGCCGCGCAGCCCTCCATGTGCTCGCCAGAGGTAGTCTGACTGCCATTAGGTACCGAGATGAGATCCTCAGACCCCTTGTGAGACCATATGCTGGTGCGGCTGGCCCTGGGTTCCTCCTAATGCAAGACAATGCTAGACCTCATGTGGCTGGAGTGTGTCAGCAGTTCCTACAAGACAAAGGCATTGATGCTATGGACTGGCCCGCCCGTTCCCCAGACCTGAATCCAATTGAGCACATCTGGGACATCATGTCTCGCTCCATCCACCAATGCCACGTGAGAGAAGAATTCACCCAGTGTCAATTTCATAAGGCAACAATACTCACCTTGTATATACCTCATCTTGCATTTAGTATGTTCCTTTATGGTGTTACTCTCCCATGGTGTGGAGTTCAGGGCTCCTCTGGTTCTGGTCCCTGCGACCTTCCTGTTAGCTGGCTGGTGTGGCTGCGGCGGATAGGAGCCACACCAGCCAGCTAACAGGAAGGTCGCAGGGACCAGAACCAGAGGAGCCCTGAACTCCACACCACGGGAGAGTAACACCATAAAGGAACATACTATATGCAAGATCTACAAGTCCTGATGGTACTTATTTTTAAACTACCTCAGGTTGCGGATACACCACTGTGCTTATGAAATTGACACTGGGTGAATTATTCTCTCACTATTCATCACATTTGAAAAACGTTTTCTATACCAGCACACCTGTTATTGTTGTTTTGCAATATTACACTATTGTGGTTTTTAAATCTCCTCACGGTCCACCCACGGAGTAACCGGGGAAGTAAGAAGATCGCGACCAGGAGAAGTTACATCCATTCTACAGGCTTGAACACACTTGAGATGCGGTACGCTTAGTATTACTCTAGCTTCACTTGGAAACCACACAACACAGAAGGCGCCGGGTTCTACCACTCTTTCACATTTTAATTCAACTAGACTTTGGAAATAAAGTCCACACAAGAGAACCTGCCTAGCAGCCCCCCAGAATTAGGGGATGTGTTTTTGAACTTTAAACGGGATTTATCATATACTTACCTACAATAGTCTTGTTTTATTGGTAGCAGCGCTATTTGCACCACTGTTCACATATATATATATATATATATATATATATATATATATGACAGCCTCCTCACATAACATGGAGGTTTGATTTCTCATAGATGAACAGATTGCTTCTTTCATGAGATCCTCCTTCCAATGATACAGGTTGGAGGTTATAATAGAATATCCAACGCGTTTCATCAGAAAGAATTAATCAGGGGTGTATCTTCATCAAAAATATGTGTTCCTAAGGCAATATTTCTAGACATTATTTTCCATCAAACAGGCATCACGCAGCTGAAAATGTGAGTATTGTTGCCTGATTGTTTCTACAAAAGGCATAAAAGTTTCGCAGGAAAAACTCTGATTCATTCAACCATCTAGTGAAATGAGCAGTACATCCAGGTATCAAGTGACACTTGATACCTGGATGCACTGCTCATTTCACTAGATGGTTGAATGAATCAGAGTTTTTCCTGCAAAACTTTCTCTCGATTGTGACGTCCTAAGTATCATATGCCTTTTGTAGACACAATCTGGCAACAATACTCACCTTTTCAGCTGCGTGAGGCCTGTTTGATGGAAAATAGTGTCTACAAATATTGCCTTAGGTACACATATTTTTGATGAAGATACACCCCTGATGAAGTCTAACTGACGAAATGTGTTCTGTATTCTATTATGTTTTGATGTAATCTCCAACCTGTATCATTGGAAGGAAGATCTCATGAAAGAAGCATCTGTTCATCTATGAGAAATCAAACCTCCATATAAGGACATTTTTGATATTTTAGCAATGTTTTAATAAAAAAAATCTGTATATTGTAACTCACTGTGTATTTTATGCTCTCTGTAAGATATATTGAAAGGGATACTAACAAAAGAGGGGTCAGGAGTATACCTCCCCTAGGGCGCCAATTTCACTATTGTTGTGTCTGTTGTTTGCTTTGGTTCTGACTAGCAGAGAACCTAGTGTAATAAGGCAGCCCACAAAATATAGATAGATAGATAGATAGATAGATAGATAGATAGATAGATAGAATGTGTATGAAGTGTTCTGGGGAAAAAAAAAATAATAACAAATAAATATATATATATATATATATATATATATATAGACAATAGAGAATACAAGCACCCACGAGTATGATAGCTAAGTAATAAAAGGAAGTTTTAGGTGGGTGTTTTTATGTCCAAAACACTTTTCTGGTTAAAAGAACTTCCAACAAGTATCCACCATATGAGATATCACATGTAAGAGAAAAAAACACAGCAAACATAGTGTGTACCGTTCTCAGACTTACAGCATGTCATTTGTAATAGAGGGAGAAATTAGGGAACAAGCCTATTCCCAATAATGTATATTCACTAGCCCAAACATTAAAAGGTTAAAAATACATAGGTTTAATATACAAAGACATACAATCGCTAAGAAACATGCGTACAAGATTTAAAACATTGAGAGCTTATCTGTCCATCAAAGGAGATCAGCAACAAACTGTCCCAAATATAAAGACATGCAATGGCTGAAAAACACACGTACAAGATCTAAAACATCAAAAGCTTATCTGTCCATCAAAGGAGATCAGCAGCAAACTGGCCAACGCGTTTCGCCCGTCAAAGTCTGGACTTATATATATATACCCATACATTTCATTGTCATTTATTTCAAGTCACACTTTTCTGAGCAGTCATATCCAGGATTAGAACCCATATCCTGGCTGTTACACTGAATGCTGACATTTTACAGAGCAAGCCTGCAGATTCTAACTGTATGAGATCTATGTAGTGTGCAGTCACATACTACATAGATCTGCTCGGTCACTCACAATGCTATTTCTCTGACAATTATTTTGCACGTGTCATACCCAGGATTAGGACCCACAACCTATTACACTAGAAACAGGCTCCTTACCGATAGAGCTATGGTGGTCATTCCGAGTTGTTCGCTCGTTGCCGATTTTCGCTATATTGCGATTAGTCGCTTAATGCGCATGTGCAAGGTTCGCAGAGCGCATGCGCTTAGTTATTTTGCACAAAAGTTAGGTATTTTACTCACAGCATAACGAGGAATTTTCATTGTTCTGGTGATCGTAGTGTGATTGACAGGAATTGGGTGTTTCTGGGCGGAAACTGGCCGTTTTCTGGGAGTGTGTGAAAAAACGCTGGCGTTTCTGGGAAAAACGCGGAAGTGTCTGATGAAACGGGGAAGTGTCTGGGCGAACGCTGGGTGTGTTTGTGACGTCAAACCAGGAACGAAACTGACTGAACTGATCGCAATGGCTGAGTAAGTCTGGAGCTACTCAGAAACTGCTAAGAAATTTCTATTCGCAATTGTGCTAATCTTTCGTTCGCAATTCTGCTAAGCTAAGATACACTCCCAGAGGGCGGCGGCTTAGCATGTGCAATGCTGCTAAAAGCAGCTAGCGAGCGAACAACTCGGAATGAGGGCCTATATGCTGTAACTTCATATAGTTAGAATTCTCACGCTTCCCATACAGGAGCAAATGGCTCCATCAGTAAGGTATGTGATTCCAGTGTAATAGGTCATGGGTTCTAATCCTGAGTATGACACTCTTAAAATGTGCATCAAAAAGAAAGAGGGTGTGTCTTGTAAGGTGCAGAGACTAGTGGGGGAGGGAAGCCAGACATGGTGGATGTCAATTAACTTAATTGAATGGTGTCACTGAACACCTGGAACTGGAGAAGAGGTGCCCCCTTTTAGAGCAGGAGACCGGCGGCAGCCAACTCCGTCGCCTCCCACAGTTACGCCTCTGGCTTAGAGAGAAATAAAGTACCAACGATTCAGGGCCTGCTGTCACTGACAGAAGATGATTGTTTGGTACTTTAAAATCTCTCTCAACTTTATTCCTCTCCAAGTTTTGATTAATCCCCCCCCCCCCTCCCTCCCCATTGTGCAGTAAATAATATTAGCCAGTTGGCAAAGTAATGCTTTAGGATGCTAGACAATTATACAATTAAGGATGTTTAAAAATTCACTCAGGGTGTTAATTTTCCTAGTCTGGTCACCAGCTTATTAGGTGGACAAATTCACAACTGTTTTAAATATTGTTTTTTGCCAGACTCCTGGACTTGCTCTAAGGTTTTGCAGAGTGGGGGACTTGGATTGTTTAATACTGACCACTTCCAGAAGAAACAAAAATCAGCTCAGATGCACAGTAATGTTTTTTTTTCTGTATTTTTCACTTCCCCCACTTGATCTTGTTTCCTATTATGACTTTGCGTCCTCTAAAGGCTGTGACTGTGACATATACCCCTTTCACACCACACAAATAACCCGGTATCGACCCGATATATTGCCGGGTCGACACGGGTCGCTGTGCGGTGTGAGAGGGCTTATGGTGAATTCCCAGGTTGCCTGACCTGGTAACTCAACCCTGGAATAAAGCAATGTTATTCCTGGGTTGAATACCGGGTCAGTGGCAGTGTGAACGGGTTGCCGGATCGATGTGACCCGGGACCCGTTCACTACATAGGGAGAGGTGGCGCGGAGATGAGCTCATCTCCAGCGCAGCCCCTGATGATGCCACAGTCCCTGCCCCTGGATAGCAACCCAACTCGGCAAACTGCCTGGTCGGGATAGCAACGTGTAGGGTCCAATGCTGGGTCCCATCTGGGAAGGACCCGTTTCCAATTCCCGGGTGGGACCCGGCATTGGCAATGTGAAAGGGGTAATAGAGATTCCCCCATCTTATTTTCTGCATTGGTTTACAATGAATACGTTTATTGCTCCCATGATGATAGGCAAAAACCATAGAGCAGAGGTTGGGGAAATAAAACGTAAACTTTCCCACTACTACAGATGGTCGCTTAGTTCATTTGACCTCCACCTCTGTGTCATGTCATGGACTTGATTCCAAAATACTCCAAGCTGTCCGTAACTTAGTCAAAATCAACAGTCACTTGAGCCTGCGTGGAATGGGTCTGACACAGAGTTGATAAAAAACAACCACCACCTCTCTGTGGTATCTCTCCCACTCACTACTAAGTTATCTGCCACCACTTGAGGTTATTTCAAGATCTACTCACTCCAAATAGGAAGCTCTAAGTCTCCATACAACTACAGGTTGAGTATCCCTTATCCAAAATGCTTGGGACCAGAGGTATTTTGGATATCGGATTTTTCCGTATTTTGGAATAATTGCATGCCATAATGAGATATCATGGTGATGGGACCTAAATATAAGCACAGAATGCATTTATGTTACATATACACCGTATACACACAGCCTGAAAGTAATTTTAGACAATATTTTTTATAACTTTGTGCATTAAACAAAGTGTGTGTACATTCACACAATTCATTTATGTTTCATATACACCTTATACACACAGCCTAAAGGTCATTTAATAAAATATTTTTAATAACTTTGTGTATTAAACAAAGTTTGTGTACATTGAGCCATCAAAAAATAAAGATTTCACTATCTCAGTCTCACTCAAAAAAGTCCGTATTTCGGAATATTCCGTATTTCGGAATATTTGGATATGGGATACTCAACCTGTATAACTAAGTCCCAGTTATCATTACCCAAATAATAACCTGTAGTACAGATATATAGCAAGTATTAGGCAAATCAACAGGCAAAATGGATCCAATAAGAATCACAGAGACCAATCTTATTAAATGAAGTTTAACATGAGAGATACTCACAATGCTTAAACTATATAGAAAAACAGTTAACAAGAATGACATACAAAGTTTGTCTTAGGCAAATACTTTTCTTAGAAACAAAAAATAAAAAAATAGTCACATGAATCTGTTTGCAAGCACGAAGATGGAGCAATTCACAATATCAGATGTAGTTGTATCTACATTTCAAACAGCTTACAAATACATTTCTGTTGTCGAAATGAATTACTCTCCCCCGACGGCGGAAGAGCACCCTCCACCCTCAGGGGCCTCAGCTGCCCACTCTCCTGGGTAGCTTGGGATGGGGGAAGGGTGTTGAATGGGGTGGGTAGTTTGGATGGGGGAAGGGTGTTGAAGGGGGGGTAGTTTGGATGGGGTAAGGGTCTTGGATGGGTGTTGGCAGTTGGATGGGGGAAGGAGGATTGGATTGGGAAGGTGTGGGAAAGTCCAGGGTGTTTGGATTGGGGGAGGGTGGTTGAGATGGGGAAGAGGAAATTGAATGAGGTAGGTCAAAGGGCTTGAGAGGGGGAGGAGGATGAGGATGAGGAGGAGGAAGATTGATAGGGTGTGGTTTGTTGAGAGGGGGAGGAGGCTTGATGGGGAGGATTGTTGAGAGGGGTAGGAGGATTGATGGGGGGAGGGTTAAGGAGAAAGGGTGGATCCCTTGGCTTCTGCGGCCTGCCTTTTTGCTCTCCCTAAAGAGATATAAACACACAAATATGTAATTATGTTTACTATACAATTTTAATCCATTTAATTTATGTGATAGTATTATATGGTACCATTGTGGTGTGTGTTTTAAAAATGTTATATAGTTGTTTTTCAGAATGTTTTAACTTTTAGAAAAACATGATTAATTTTTATTTTTTTTCGTGGCAACACAACTAATGGAATTTCACATACAAACATGAATCACTGTGCCTTTGCCCTCCACCTGCACCTCAAGGGATAATGCTATAGCTTGTGCACTTTAATTATACCAAACACATATGTAAACGTTGCCTATGCTGGCCTCTGTTTATTTGGATACATATCATTGCTATTAACATGCTTGCATTACTAATGTTTACTGCATATATATATGAATGGCCACAGTCCATGCACTCTAAACAAGTTTCTTCAACCAAAGTGTTGTCTGTCTACAGCCTCAAAGGAGACTGGCCACACCCCTACACATCGGTCCCTACCACTGCATTACCCAGTGTGTCCTGCCTGGCCTACCCCCACACAGTCTATATGCATACCTTCCAGGATTTATGTGTAAAGATTTATGCTAATATTGTTAAGCAATAAACTGCCAAAATACACACTAACACAAACACAGCTGTTTGTGTGGCTTACTCACTTGCGTGTATCTGCTGGCGCATGTTGCGCCAGCAAGTACAGCTGACGGCGGCTGAGGTCGGACCACTGCCGCTCAAGTTGTATGATGGTCCACCTGGTGTGGAGCCTCGCCCGCAGTGCTCTGCGGACTGCCACGTAGGCCGCACATTTCCTGGAATTGGAGATATATGGCCCCACACGGCCTACGCGGCTGTTAAAAGCCGCAGCTCCCTCATTGTGAAAGCTGCAGCTTGCATGTTGCCAATGGCGTTTTACTCACATGGCCTAATATTTATACTGTGTGCTAACTGATGATTGGTCAAAACCTGTGATGGTGTCATCTTCATTAAGAAAGTTTATTAATATTGCTGTATGTTTACATTGTGTTGTGTGTTCCTATTGCGTACGCATATGCGACTATTTGCGCTTCACATTGGTAATATCCTCATTTTTGTAAAACATAATAACTCACCAAATTTCTCAGCACCATTCAGCTAAACATTCCAGGATTGTTGTATTAGTGTGGTCAGATGTTGGTTTTTTTTGTTGCCCCCCCCCTCCCCCAAAAAAATAAAAAATTAAAAATAAAATTAGCATGTCAAAATACCATTTACATTAAACAATGTATCATTTTATAATGACCAAGAAAAACAAAGTATCAGACAAAATAAAGTAACATTATGATCTTGGATAAAAAAAGATCTTTCCCCAAACAATACTGATGCTCCTTCTACATTTGCAGACAGATCCATTTCATAATAAGTTAAGTACCTACTCAAAACACATACACATATTTTATTTGGGCCATATTTGTTTATATTCTTAAATAGAAAAATAAAAATCTTTAACCACATATGTTCTTCCTTACACAAATATAATTTTTGTAAATTCCAAAAACAAATGTTTAACGTGTTCTTGACCTAAGCCTACCTGAAAAATTGTCTGACTATTCGTGCCCTACCAGCATGTTCCTGCTGTGCCTCCAAACCCCAGATCCTTGTCCGTCCAACCCCTGGCTCCTCATCCTCTTGGGACAATACCTCATTATCAGGCAGCTCGACACACCTCCTCACAGCAATATTGTGCACGATTGCACACAGGACCACAATTAGGATACCGAATACCGAGGATACCGAATTGATGTATCTAGATCACTCTCTATTATTGAGAGAGTTTCTAGGATGACATGATGGGGCAGCCTGTAGCGCCGCACAACCTCATCATCTGGCATACCAAAAATGCTAACACGGGTACGGAACATACTAGGCCTTGCACGCCTCCGTTGCCTTTGAGGATGATCAGCAGTTTGGGGTTGGGCGGTTTCAGAGGCTAGATATGTGGCAACCAGCATCTTGAACATGTACAAAAAATGTATCAAAACAACATCCAATGAGGTTCAAACATTACAACATCTAAATATTAGTGATGAGCGGGTTCGGATCCTCGGAATCCGACCCGCCCGAACTTCACCTTTTTTTTACACGGGTCCGAGCGACTCGGATCCTCCCGCCTTGCTCGGTTAACCCGAGCGCGCCCGAACGTCATCATCCCGCTGTCGGATTCTCGCGAGACTCGGATTCTATATAAGAAACCGCGCGTCGCCGCCATTTTCACACGTGCATTGAGATTGATAGGGAGAGGACGTGGCTGGCGTCCTCTCCGAGTCCGTTGTATTATATTAGAACTTAGTTAGTTATAATTGTGGGGAGGATTGGGGACGGGGAGCAGCTGTTAGGGAGTACAGTGCAGGGTTTTGAGTTTAATCTGTTGTTTCTCTGCCTGGAAAAAAACGCTCCACCATATCTGTGCTCACTCAGTGTGCTGCACTGCTGCATGATATATCTGTGCTGAGTGCACTGCTCACACTGCCTAATTGTGGGGACTGGGGAGCAGTTATAGCAGGAGTACAGTGCACAGTTTTGCTGACAGTGACCACCAGTCCAGTATACGTTTGTCTGCCTGAAAAACACTGTGGTGTTTTTTTTTTCCTTTCTTCATGCTAGTTTGTTTAGCAGTCTGCTGACACTGCAGTGTCCACCAGGTCCGTTATACAGTATATTATATATATAATTAAGCACTAAGCAGCAGTACGGTAGGCCATGGCTGTACCTACCTCTGTGTTGACTCGTCACTCGTCGTCCATAAGTATAAGTAATACTATCCATCCATCTACATTGTATACCTGTGGTGTGAGCCTCGCCCGCAGTGCTCTGCGGACTGCCACGTAGGCCGCACATTTCCTGGAATTGGAGATATATGGCCCCACACGGCCTACGCGGCTGTTAAAAGCCGCAGCTCCCTCATTGTGAAAGCTGCAGCTTGCATGTTGCCAATGGCGTTTTACTCACATGGCCTAATATTTATACTGTGTGCTAACTGATGATTGGTCAAAACCTGTGATGGTGTCATCTTCATTAAGAAAGTTTATTAATATTGCTGTATGTTTACATTGTGTTGTGTGTTCCTATTGCGTACGCATATGCGACTATTTGCGCTTCACATTGGTAATATCCTCATTTTTGTAAAACATAATAACTCACCAAATTTCTCAGCACCATTCAGCTAAACATTCCAGGATTGTTGTATTAGTGTGGTCAGATGTTGTTTTTTTTTGTTGCCCCCCCCCCCTCCCCAAAAAAAAATAAAAAATAAAAAATAAAATTAGCATGTCAAAATACCATTTACATTAAACAATGTATCATTTTATAATGACCAAGAAAAACAAAGTATCAGACAAAATAAAGTAACATTATGATCTTGGATAAAAAAAGATCTTTCCCCAAACAATACTGATGCTCCTTTTACATTTGCAGACAGATCCATTTCATAATAAGTTAAGTACCTACTCAAAACACATACACATATTTTATTTGGGCCATATTTGTTTATATTCTTAAATAGAAAAATAAAAATCTTTAACCACATATGTTCTTCCTTACACAAATATAATTTTTGTAAATTCCAAAAACAAATGTTTAACGTGTTCTTGACCTAAGCCTACCTGAAAAATTGTCTGACTATTCGTGCCCTACCAGCATGTTCCTGCTGTGCCTCCAAACCCCAGATCCTTGTCCGTCCAACCCCTGGCTCCTCATCCTCTTGGGACAATACCTCATTATCAGGCAGCTCGACACACCTCCTCACAGCAATATTGTGCACGATTGCACACAGGACCACAATTAGGATACCGAATACCGAGGATACCGAATTGATGTATCTAGATCACTCTCTATTATTGAGAGAGTTTCTAGGATGACATGATGGGGCAGCCTGTAGCGCCGCACAACCTCATCATCTGGCATACCAAAAATGCTAACACGGGTACGGAAAATACTAGGCCTTGCACGCCTCCGTTGCCTTTGAGGATGATCAGCAGTTTGGGGTTGGGCGGTTTCAGAGGCTAGATATGTGGCAACCAGCATCTTGAACATGTACAAAAAATGTATCAAAACAACATCCAATGAGGTTCAAACATTACAACATCTAAATATTAGTGATGAGCGGGTTCGGATCCTCGGAATCCGACCCGCCCGAACTTTACCTTTTTTTTACACGGGTCCGAGCGACTCGGATCCTCCCGCCTTGCTCGGTTAACCCGAGCGCGCCCGAACGTCATCATCCCGCTGTCGGATTCTCGCGAGACTCGGATTCTATATAAGGAGCCGCGAGTCGCCGCCATTTTCACACGTGCATTGAGATTGATAGGGAGAGGACGTGGCTGGCGTCCTCTCCGAGTCCGTTGTATTATATTAGAACTTAGTTAGTTATAATTGTGGGGAGGATTGGGGACGGGGAGCAGCTGTTAGGGAGTACAGTGCAGGGTTTTGAATTTAATCCGTTGTTTCTCTGCCTGGAAAAAAACGCTCCACCATATCTGTGCTCACTAGTGTGCTGCACTGCTGCATGATATATCTGTGCTGAGTGCACTGCTCACACTGCCTAATTGTGGGGACTGGGGAGCAGTTATAGCAGGAGTACAGTGCACAGTTTTGCTGACAGTGACCACCAGTCCAGTATACGTTTGTCTGCCTGAAAAACACTGTGGTGTTTTTTTTTTTCCTTTCTTCATGCTAGTTTGTTTAGCAGTCTGCTGACACTGCAGTGTCCACCAGGTCCGTTATACAGTATATTATATATATAATCAAGCACTAAGCAGCAGTACGGTAGGACACAGAGGTATGTACCTACCTCTGTGTCGACTCGTCACTCGTCGTCCATAAGTATAAGTAATACTATCCATCCATCTACATTGTATACCTGTGGTGTTTTTTTTTTATTTCTTCATACTAGTTTAGCAGTCTGCTGCTGACACTGTCCACCAGGTCCGTTATACAGTATATTATATTTATATATAAGCACTAAGCAGCAGTACGGTAGGCCACGGCTGTACCTACCTCTGTGTCGTCACTCGTCCACAAGTATAAGTAATACTATACTATCCATCCATCTACATTGTATACCTGTGGTGTTTTTTTTTCCTTTCTTCATACTAGTTTAGCAGTCTGCTGACACTGTCCACCAGGTCCGTTATACACACAGTATATTATATTTATATATAAGCACTAAGCAGCAGTACGGTAGGCCACGGCTGTACCTACCTCTGTGTCGTCAGTGCACTCGTCGTCCATAAGTATAAGTAATACTATACTATCCATCCATCTACATTGTATACCTGTGGTGGTTTTTTTTTTCTTTCTTCATACTAGTTTAGCAGTCTGCTGACACTGTCCACCAGGTCCGTTATACAGTATATTATATTTATATATAAGCACTAAGCAGCAGTACGGTAGGCCACGGCTGTACCTACCTCTGTGTCGTCAGTGCACTCGTCGTCCATAAGTATAAGTAATACTATACTATCCATCCATCTACATTGTATACCTGTGGTGGTTTTTTTTTCTTTCTTCATACTAGTTTAGCAGTCTGCTGACACTGTCCACCAGGTCCGTTATACAGTATATTATATTTATATATAAGCACTAAGCAGCAGTACGGTAGGCCACGGCTGTACCTACCTCTGTGTCGTCACTCGTCGTCCATAAGTATAAGTAATACTATACTATCCATCCATCTACATTGTATACCTGTGGTGTTTTTTTTTTTCTTTCTTCATACTAGTTTAGCAGTCTGCTGCTGACACTGTCCACCAGGTCCGTTATACAGTATATTATATTTATATATAAGCACTAAGCAGCAGTACGGTAGGCCACGGCTGTACCTAGCTCTGTGTCGTCACTCGTCGTCCATAAGTTTAAGTAATACTATACTATCCATCAATCTACATTGTATACCTGTGGTGTTTTTTTTTTCTTTCTTCATACTAGTTTAGCAGTCTGCTGCTGACACTGTCCACCGGGTCCGTTATACAGTATATTATATTTAAATATAAGCACTAAGCAGCAGTACGGTAGGCCACGGCTGTACCTACCTCTGTGTCGTCACTCGTCGTCCATAAGTATAAGTAATACAATACTATCCATCCATCTACATTGTATACCTGTGGTGTTTTTTTTTTTCTTTCTTCATACTAGTTTAGCAGTCTGCTGCTGACACTGTCCACCAGGTCCGTTATACAGTATATTATATTTATATATAAGCACTAAGCAGCAGTACGGTAGGCCACGGCTGTACCTACCTCTGTGTCGTCACTCGTCGTCCATAAGTATAAGTAATACTATACTATCCATCCATCTACATTGTATACCTGTGGTGGCTTTTAGTTGTGCGCAAAATATGGAGAACAAAAATGTGGAGGTTAAAAAAATAGGGAAAGATCAAGATCCACTTCCACCTCGTGCTGAAGCTGCTGCCACTAGTCATGGCCGAGACGATGAAATGCCATAAACGTCGTCTGCCAAGGCCGATGCCCAATGTCATAGTACAGAGCATGTAAAATCCAAAACACAAAAGATCAGTAAAAAAATGACCCAAAAATCAAAATTAAAAGCGTCTGAGGAGAAGTGTAAACTTGCCAATATGCCATTTACGACACGGAGTGGCAAGGAACGGCTGAGGCCCTGGCCTATGTTCATGGCTAGTGGTGCAGCTTCACATGAGGATGGAAGCACTCATCCTCTCGCTAGAAAAAAGAAAAGACTTGCGGCAAAAGCACAGCAAAGAACTGTGCGTTCTTCGAAATCACAAATCCCAAAGGAGAGTCCAATTGTGTCGGTTGCGATGCCTGACCTTCCCAACACTGGACGGGAAGAGCTTGCGCCTTCCACCATTTGCACGCCCCCTGCAAGTGTTGAAAGGAGCACCCGCAGTCCAGTTCCTGATAGTGAAATTGAAGATGTCAGTGTTGAAGTACACCAGGATGAGGATATGGGTGTTGCTGGCGCTGGGGAGGAAATTGACAAGGAGGATTCTGATGGTGAGGTGGTTTGTTTAAGTCAGGCACCCGGGGAGACACCTGTTGTCCGTGGGAGGAATATGGCCATTGACATGCCTGGTGAAAATACCAAAAAAATCAGCTCTTCAGTGTGGAAGTATTTCAACAGAAATGCGGACAACAGGTGTCAAGCCGTGTGTTGCCTTTGTCAAGCTGTAATAAGTAGGGGTAAGGACGTTAACCACCTCGGAACATCCTCCCTTATACGTCACCTGCAGCGCATTCATAATAAGTCAGTGACAAGTTCAAAAACTTTGGGCGACAGCGGAAGCAGTCCACTGACCAGTAAATCCCTTCCTCTTGTAACCAAGCTCACGCAAACCACACCACCAACTCCCTCAGTGTCAATTTCCTCCTTACCCAGGAAAGCCAATAGTCCTGCAGGCCATGTCACTGGCAAGTCTGACGAGTCCTCTCCTGCCTGGGATTCCTCCGATGCATCCTTGAGTGTAACGCCTACTGCTGCTGGTGCTGCTGTTGTTGCTGCTGGGAGTCGATCGTCATCCCAGAGGGGAAGTCGGAAGACCACTTGTACTACTTCCAGTAAGCAATTGACTGTCCAACAGTCCTTTGCGAGGAAGATGAAATATCACAGCAGTCATCCTGTTGCAAAGCGGATAACTGAGGCCTTGACAACTATGTTGGTGTTAGACGTGCGTCCGGTATCCGCCAATAGTTCACAGGGAACTAGACAATTTCTTTAGGTAGTGTGCCCCCGTTACCAAATACCATCTAGGTTCCACTTCTCTAGGCAGGCGATACCGAGAATGTACACGGACGTCAGAAAAAGACTCACCAGTGTCCTAAAAAATGCAGTTGTACCTAATGTCCACTTAACCACGGACATGTGGACAAGTGGAGCAGGGCAGACTCAGGACTACATGACTGTGACAGCCCACTGGGTAGATGTATTGCCTCCCGCTGCAAGAACAGCAGCGGCGGCACCAGTAGCAGCATCTCGCAAACGCCAACTCGTTCCTAGGCAGGCTACGCTTTGTATCACCGCTTTCCAGAATACGCACACAGCTGAAAACCTCTTACGGCAACTGAGGAAGATCATCGCAGAATGGCTTACCCCAATTGGACTCTCCTGGGGATTTGTGACATCGGACAATGCCAGCAATATTGTGAGTGCATTACATCTGGGCAAATTCCAGCACGTCCCATGTTTTGCACATACCTTGAATTTGGTGGTGCAGAATTATTTAAAAAACGACAGGGGCGTGCAAGAGATGCTGTCGGTGGCCAGAAGAATTGCAGGCCACTTTCGGCGTACAGGCACCGCGTACAGAAGACTGGAGCACCACCAAAAACACCTGAACCTGCCCTGCCATCATCTGAAGCAAGAGGTGGTAACGAGGTGGAATTCAACCCTCTATATGCTTCAGAGGATGGAGGAGCAGCAAAAGGCCATTCAAGCCTATACATCTGGCCATGATATAGGCAAAGGAGGTGGAATGCACCTGTCTCAAGCGCAGTGGAGAATGATTTCAACGTTGTGCAAGGTTCTGCAACCTTTTGAACTTGCCACACGTGAAGTCAGTTCAGACACTGCCAGCCTGAGTCAGGTCATTCCCCTCATCAGGCTTTTGCAGAAGAAGCTGGAGGCATTGAAGGAGGAGCTAAAACAGAGCGATTCCGCTAGGCATGTGGGACTTGTGGATGGAGCCCTTCAATCGCTTAACCAGGATTCACGTGTGGTCAATCAGTTGAAATCAGAGCACTACATTTTGGCCACCGTGCTCGATCCTAGATTTAAAACCTACCTTGGATCTCTCTTTACGGCAGACACAAGTCTGCAGAGGTTCAAAGACCTGCTGGTGACAAAATTGTCAAGTCAAGCGGAACGCGACCCGTCAACATCTCCTCCTTCACATTCTCCCGCAACTGGGGGTGCGAGGAAAAGGCTACGAATTCCGAGCCCACCCGCTGGCGGTGATGCAGGGCAGTCTGGAGCGACTGCTGATGCTGACATCTGGTCCGGACTGAAGGACCTGCCAACGATTACTGACAAGTCGTCTATTCTCTCACCATTGAAAGAATGGTGGAGGATTATATGAGTGACCGCATTCAAGTAGGCACGTCAGACAGTCCGTACGTATACTGGCAGGAAAAAGAGGCAATTTGGAGGCCCTTGCACAAACTGGCTTTATTCTACCTAAGTTGCCCTCCCTCCAGTGTGTACTCCGAAAGAGTGTTTAGTGCCGCCGCTCACCTTGTCAGCAATCGGCGTACAAGGTTACTTCCAGAAAATGTGGAGAAGATGATGTTCATTAAAATGAATTATAATCAATTCCTCCATGGAGACATTCACCAGCAGCAATTGCCTCCAGAAAGTACACGAGGACCTGAGATGGTGGATTCCAGAGGGGACGAATTAATAATCTGTGAGGAGGGGGATGTACACAGTGAAAGGGGTGATGAATCGGACGATGATGATGAGGTGGACATCTTGCCTCCGTAGAGCCAGTTTGTGCAAGGAGAGATTGATTGCTTCTTTTTTGGTGGGGGCCCAAACCAACCAGTCATTTCAGTCACAGTCGTGTGGCAGACCCTGTCGCTGAAATGATGGGTTCGTTAAAGTGTGCATGTCCGGTTTTTACAACATAAGGGTGGGTGGGAGGGCCCAAGGACAATTCCTTCTTGCACCTCTTTTTTCTTTCATTTTTCTTTGCGTCATGTGCTGTTTGTGGAGTATTTTTTTGAAGGGCCATCCTGCGTGACACTGCAGTGCCACTCCTAGATGGGCCAGGTGTTTGTGTCGGCCACTAGGGTCGCTTAGCTTAGTCACACAGCTACCTCATTGCGCCTCTTTTTTTCTTTGCGTCATGTGCTGTTTGGGGAGTATTTTTTTGAAGGGCCATCATGCGTGACACTGCAGTGCCACTCCTAGATGGGCCAGGTGTTTGTGTCGGCCACTAGGGTCGCTTAGCTTAGCCATCCAGCGACCTCGGTGCAAATTTTAGGACTAAAAATAATATTGTGAGGTGTGAGGTGTTCAGAATAGACTGAAAATTAGTGGAAATTATGGTTATTGAGGTTAATAATACTATGGGATCAAAATGACCCCCAAATTCTATGATTTAAGCTGTTTTGTAGGGTCTTTTTAAAAAAACACCCGAATCCAAAACACACCCGAATCCGACAAGAAAAATTCGGTGAGGTTTTGCCAAAACGCGTCCGAACCCAAAACACGGCCACGGAACCGAACCCAAAACCAAAACACAAAACCCGAAAAATTTCAGGTGCACATCACTACTAAATATATGCATCATGAAAGAAACACTTCTGTCTCATAATCCATATGTAAATGTAGGACACCAACAGGCAAGAAATTGTAAGAATTAGCCATACAAATTTACACAATTTGGATGCAAAAACAACAAACACCAATAACACTAAAAAAACACACTTAGCATGCATATACTTACCTTAAACATACAATTAACACACAAATATACATACATGGATAACTAGAAACACAAAAAATTAGCTAACACCCCACCACCCAAAACACACCAAAGAAAATGCATATACTTACCAGCAGATAGATATGAAGGCCCCCAAAAAAGGCAAAAGGCCAGAAGAAAATAAAACAAGCCTACTTTGGCAAAATAAACTAAATCAAAGCTGATCCCTGGAGAAGGAAAAGTGACACAAGAATAAGAAGCATACTCAGAGAATACTACACACCACCACCCAAAACACACCAAAGAACATGCATATACTTACCAGCAGATAGATGTGAAGGTCCCAAAAAAAGGCAAAAGGCCAGAAGAAAATAAAACAAGCCTACTTTGGCAAAATAAACTAAAAAAAAAACTGATCCCTGGAGAAGGAAACGTGACACAAGAATAAGAAGCACACTCAGAGAATACTACACTCCAACACCCAAAACACACCAAAGAACATGCAGATACTAACAAGCAGATAGATATACTGTTGGTCCAATTAGAATAAAAGAAAACAGAATCCAGTTACAATGAAGGCCCGCACCACCACAAACGTCATACAAAACATAACAAAACAAAAAATACAAACAACATATAAGTCAAAAATAATGTTTAAGACATTGAAAAAAAAATAACGCTGTGCGTTCGCTAAACAACAAATAGCTGCAACGCAATATGATGGAAGTATGCATTTGCTTGAAACACAAAACTTACCTTGAATGGCAAACAACTCAGACAACTCCAAATTCCAACTCAAATGACAACTCCAAATTCCAAAACTCCTGCATACACCCACAAACACAGAATGCATGTAAGATGCTTAAATAGTGTGTGTAATCACAGCACGTGTACTACTTGTGTATACATCACCTGTGCAGGTTCATGCAACACTCTGCATACACAGGTATAAAACCACATCACAGATTCATGCGCACATGCAATCAGCATCATGGAGCAGGATCCAGTGACTGATCCAGTGGCTGCTGAGTTGGGCATGCTCTATCAGCAGATGAGTGCCATCTTGGCAAGAAGAAGGCAGCTGGCTGAACAAGCTCAGCAGCAACAAACACCTGCCAGTGCAGAGAAGGAAGTAGCAGGACCCAGTATTGAGCAACCCCCATCTACTGGCCCACAAACAGAAGAAGAGACTGGTGTGTGGGCCCTGCCTGAGGATGATTCTGGCCCAAATACCCACACCCAGCAAACCCATCCACAAAGTGAAGAGGAAGGTGGCGACACTTCTCAGGCTGATGGTTCACAGGCAACAGTCAGAAAGAGAAAACAGCAACCCCCATTTTCAAAGAGGGAGTTGGCAATCTTGGTTCCACAGGCCATTGATAAAATCCATTTTGGGCCGAAAAACATGGGTGCTGGGGCAAAAGACTGGATCTGGCAAGAAATTATAGACCGTGTGAATGTAGTTGTCCCATTTGTCCGCACACCACAGGAAGTCCAAAGATGGTAAGTACATACTGCGACACAAGGACAAACACTATAGTATGCATTAATTAAGATTTAAGCAGCAGTTTTTAAGTGAGGTTGCCTTTAGCAACCAATACTATGTCATGTGTTCAAAAAGTAGGCAGCACATTTACTTACGTTTTCTTTCTTCTTCATTCCCCCAAACCACAAAACATATGTAGTTGGTCTGTCTTAAAGTCCCACCTGAAGCTGAAAAATTCTGTGAACTGGAACGCTTCGAGGGCAACATGGGGAGGCCCAGCCCCTGAGATTGTGGAGTATACAGAACTGGAGGAGCTAGCGATGGTCTGTGTGTCCTATGAGGAGGTGGCAGTTGTGTCCAAAATGGACACCGACACACCTGCCATGGAATGTCCACATGGCTTGGCAGGTAAGTTTTCAAGCATATATTGGCAAGTGCTTGTTATGAGCCACGGCTGTGGCTCATTCCTGTTTTGCATTTTGGTTCTGTATTTTATGTTATACTTCTGTTTATGTTCCCCGTGGGTATCATGGGGTGCTCGGAGCTCACCCTTAAGGAGGGGATACTGTTATGAACCACAGGTAGTGGTTCATTTCTATTTTATGTTTATTAAGTTGTCTTGCATGCCAGGATTTCCTGTTGCTCTGTTTTAGTATGCTCTTGTCTGCTGCCGCTGGTTAGTCTGTGTAATTGCAGCTTGTTCCATGTGTTCAGCCTCACCTGGCTGCTAATTGCATCTTGTCAGCTGGAATCATGCAATAGGCCAGCTGCTCTGGATTATTAATTAGGCCTCTCTGTTATATGCTGGCTGATTGCAGTTCACAGACGCTGGTGATATTTCTGGGTTTTCAGTCTGCTTGAGTTCTGAGCTTGGTTCCTGCTAGTTCCTGAGCTTCCTGTTTGCCTGTGTCTGCTGCAGAGAGTTCCCAGTCCCGGTCTTTTCGGTTGTTCCTGTCCTCAGAGATCCTGTACTCGGTAGTTACCATCTGTTCCAGGAGTCTGACCGAGCACCTTTAACATCTGGTGGTGTTCGTGAGTCGCGGCGCAGCCGTGTGTTGCGGCTTGTCCGCTTCTGTTTATTATTTTGTTTAATTGTGTTCTGGAGCTTTGCGGAGGATTCCGCTTCCACAGATCCACTCTGGTGTCCGGCGGTGCCGGATAGGAGTGTCGGATCAGTGGATCCTTGGTTGTCCTTTTTCCTGGCGGCTAGTCCGCACATACCTTTTGATTTAGTTAGTTAGCTTGTAACCCCTGGCCTGGTTGCTTAGTCAGAGGGCCCCTTGTTATCACCCTGTCTCGGACTTCGCCTTGTCTCCCATTAAGACCTGCGGGGGCATCGGGGTTGGGCAGACATAATCCGCCCTTCGAACGCGGCTGCCATGGGCTCAAGCAACCATAGTCTCGCAGGGGATTTCTGATAACACGGGCGAGACAACGGAGTTAGGGCGCCAGGGGTTACTAGGCTATCCAGCTCCCACAACCAGCTTATTTTCCTGTACTCAGATCCCTGCCATAAGATCTCCTCCGGTCTGGAGTACAGGAATCATAACATTATCACCAGCCTTACCACAAAAAAGAAATAAAACTTTTTTTCTTTTTTGGCCCAGTCCAGTGTCTAGTCTAGAATCCAGTCCTGTCTAGAATTCAGTGTGCAGAATCCAATCCGGTGTTTAGAATCCAGTCCTGTATAGAATTCAGTGTGCAGATTCCAGTCCGGTGTTTAGAATCCAGTCCGGTGTTTAGAATCCAGTCCGGTGTTTAGAATCCAGTCCGGTGTTTAAAAAAAAAAAAAAAAAAAAAAGTCTTGTTTTGTTTAGCAAAATTTAGTCTTGCCTTGCCTTGCCTTGTCTTGTCTTGTCCTGTCTAGTTTTAAATCCTCCTATGTCTACTATGCAAGCCCTGCAGGCATCTCTCGCAGCCCTGAACTCTGTATTCAGTGCTTTGAGACCAGAGCGACTAGAAGTTTTGCAGCAATCCCTAAAGCAACTGCAAAACCTTCTGACTAAAATCTTGCTCATTTTGCCAGAAGTCGTTGAGAGTACATCTATCTCTAAAGAGACTCTTGTTCACAGTATGGTGACAAGAGAATCCTCTGGTTTAATTGAAGAGAAAAGGTTTAAAAGTTTTCTGCGGCCCAGGCTCTCAGAAGAGGAGCGTCTGCGTCGCAGAAACTTAAACTTATGCCTATATTGTGGGGGTTTAGGCCACTATCTGCAGACCTGTGAGTTGCGCAAGCCAAAGTGTGGTGACGAGTCTTGCCCTCTGGCCAAGTTGAGTCAGGATACAAGACCTACTCCTGTCTCTACTGTGGCAGAGGTACTTGTCACACAACCCACACTAAAAAGCTCTCTGTCCTATAATTGGGGTCCTTGGGCAAGGGAGCCCCATTATAGATTCAGGAATCAAAAAAGAATGTTTTTCTCCTCTCTTGAGGTTCCTGTGGAAGCGGAGTTGCAAGCCCCTGGAGTGGTGCCCGTAGCCCAGGGTCCTGGAGTGGTGCCCGTAGCCCAGGGTCCTGGAGTGGTGCCCGTAGCCCAGGGTCCTGGAGTGGTGCCCGTAGCCCAGGGTCCTGGAGTGGTGCCCGTAGCCCAGGGTCCTGGAGTGGTGCCCGTAGCCCAGGGTCCTGGAGTGGTGCCCGTAGCCCAGGGTCCTGGAGTGGTGCCCGATGCTCAGGTTCTTGGTGCGGTACCCGATGCCCAGAGTGCTGGAGCGGTACCCGATGCCCAGAGTGCTGGAGCGGTACCCGATGCCCAGAGTGCTGGAGCGGTACCCGATGCCCAGAGTGCTGGAGCGGTACCCGATGCCCTAGCTTATAGAGGGACATCAAATATTATAGTTCAGGTGTCCATACCGGAAGGGGTCTCAGAAGCTGTCACCCCAGGTGGGGACTTGAAACGCGCAACCCAAGAAAGGGTCTCTAAAACCATAGTTCTTGAAGGGAACTCGAGAAGCAAAACCCCAGAAGGGATCTTTGAAGTAATATCCCCAAGTGGGGTCTCGAGAGACGCAGCCCCAAAGAAGGGTCTAGAAGTCGCTTCCCCAGGAAAGAACTTAAGAAGCATAGCATTAGTGGAGGATCTGAACGTTATTGCTTCAGCAAAAGTCCCGGAAGTCATAGTCCCGGGAGAACTTTCGATAATTATCGACTCAGAGAGGGAGGCCGATGGCCCGATCCCAGTCAGGGAGGCCAACGGCCCGGTCCCAGTAAAAGAATCCGAGGTGCTGGCCCCAGCGGGGTTCCCGGAGGCCACTGCCCCAGCGGGGTTCCCGGAGGTCACTGCCCCAGCGGGGTTCCCGGAGGTCACTGCCCCAGCGGGGTTCCCGGAGGCCACTGCCCCAGCGGGGTTCCCGGAGGCCACTGCCCCAGGTGGGGTTCCCGGAGTCACTGCCCCGGGTGGGGTTCAGAAAGTCACTGCCCCGGGTGGGGTTCAGAAAGTCACTGCCCCGGGTGGGGTTCAGAAAGTCACTGCCCCGGGTGGGGTTCAGAAAGTCACTGCCCCGGGTGGGGTTCAGAAAGTCACTGCCCCGGGTGGGGTTCAGAAAGTCACTGCCCCGTGTGGGGTTCAGAAAGTCACTGCCCCGTGTGGGGTTCAGAAAGTCACTGCCCCGGGTGGGGTTCAGAGAGTCACTGCCCTGGGTGGGGTTCAGAAAGTCTCAGCCTCAAGTAAGGTCAATAGTGACCAGGTA
Organism: Pseudophryne corroboree; assembly: GCF_028390025.1. Taxonomy (NCBI): domain Eukaryota; kingdom Metazoa; phylum Chordata; class Amphibia; order Anura; family Myobatrachidae; genus Pseudophryne; species Pseudophryne corroboree. The sequence goes on along the minus strand of NC_086445.1, from coordinate 584,872,647 downwards.
CTAGCAAAGCACTTCAGTCAGTCAGATGGGAAGGAAACAGATCCTGACTCTGATATCTCAACATCCATAATCTTTGATGGGGACTTAGCCCAATTTCTGGCGCTTTACAAACACTATTACATTATTATGTTGTCTAGACCATTTCTGGGCATCACTCCAGAGAACCTTGTGCTCTATCTTATTTATTCTTTTAAAGGAGAGCCTTTTGAGTGGGTGACCAGCCTAATGAAAGCTGAAGATCCCATTCTTCAGGATCCCCCAGCATTCAGTGATGCAATTATTAAAAGATATGGTTCCAAAGAGATTGGTTCAGGTTCCTCTAAGTCACCCGTCTTGTCTTCTGAGATTCCACCAAATACTGTAAACTCGGCACAAGAGTCCCAGCCCATTGTTTTGACTGCAGGATGTGCTTTTCTGACTTCTTCTTCTTCTAATAATAGTACTTTGCCAGAAAGTTCAGCTCCCAAGGGTAAGAAACCTGTCTCTGATTTGAACGCAGCCTTGTTGGGTGGTACCATCAGTTCAGACAATGTTTGGGGAATTACCTTGGTCAGACCTAAAGAGCTTTGTAAAAAGAAGAAGAAGAAGAAGAAGAAAAAGAAATAATTTTTGACTCTTGCCTTGATAAAAAAAAAAAAAAAAAGATTTTTTTTTTTTCCTTATCTTGTGTCCAGTGGCCACCGTCAGGGGGAGGGCACTGTTACAAGCTGTGGTTGCAGCTTGTTTCTGTTTTCGTGTCTGTTTGACCAATGTGTCAGGTTTTTTTTTTTTGTATCCCTTGTTCTGGATAGTCTGAATTTTGGGGTCTTTTGACCCCTCCTCAAGAGGGGGGTAATGTTATGAGCCACGGCTGTGGCTCATTCCTGTTTTGCATTTTGGTTCTGTATTTTATGTTATACTTCTGTTTATGTTCCCCGTGGGTATCATGGGGTGCTCGGAGCTCACCCTTAAGGAGGGGATACTGTTATGAACCACAGGTAGTGGTTCATTTCTATTTTATGTTTATTAAGTTGTCTTGCATGCCAGGATTTCCTGTTGCTCTGTTTTAGTATGCTCTTGTCTGCTGCCGCTGGTTAGTCTGTGTAATTGCAGCTTGTTCCATGTGTTCAGCCTCACCTGGCTGCTAATTGCATCTTGTCAGCTGGAATCATGCAATAGGCCAGCTGCTCTGGATTATTAATTAGGCCTCTCTGTTATATGCTGGCTGATTGCAGTTCACAGACGCTGGTGATATTTCTGGGTTTTCAGTCTGCTTGAGTTCTGAGCTTGGTTCCTGCTAGTTCCTGAGCTTCCTGTTTGCCTGTGTCTGCTGCAGAGAGTTCCCAGTCCCGGTCTTTTCGGTTGTTCCTGTCCTCAGAGATCCTGTACTCGGTAGTTACCATCTGTTCCAGGAGTCTGACCGAGCACCTTTAACATCTGGTGGTGTTCGTGAGTCGCGGCGCAGCCGTGTGTTGCGGCTTGTCCGCTTCTGTTTATTATTTTGTTTAATTGTGTTCTGGAGCTTTGCGGAGGATTCCGCTTCCACAGATCCACTCTGGTGTCCGGCGGTGCCGGATAGGAGTGTCGGATCAGTGGATCCTTGGTTGTCCTTTTTCCTGGCGGCTAGTCCGCACATACCTTTTGATTTAGTTAGTTAGCTTGTAACCCCTGGCCTGGTTGCTTAGTCAGAGGGCCCCTTGTTATCACCCTGTCTCGGACTTCCCCTTGTCTCCCATTAAGACCTGCGGGGGCATCGGGGTTGGGCAGACATAATCCGCCCTTCGAACGCGGCTGCCATGGGCTCAAGCAACCGTAGTCTCGCAGGGGATTTCTGATAACACGGGCGAGACAACGGAGTTAGGGCGCCAGGGGTTACTAGGCTATCCAGCTCCCACAACCAGCTTATTTTCCTGTACTCAGATCCCTGCCATAAGATCTCCTCCGGTCTGGAGTACAGGAATCATAACAGTGCTTTCTGTATCATTGTATTGAGATAGCCAGTCATGGAGTTGAAAACACCACATTTCATGATGAGATGATCCGGGAGGTATGTGAGATGTCCTGCCGGCTCACTGAGCTGAACACCTGTGTTCGCCAAGGCATGAGTAACATAAACTCCTCTTTACAACACCTGTACAACACCATAGGACAGGGCTTCCTGGACTCTTTGACCACAGTCTGGACTCTCTGGACTCCTTGACCACAGTCTTAGGGATACTCCAACACCAGGCCCATCCCCTACCCCTGCCCAGTAACAAAAACCCACTGGGCAGGGCCCTCGAAGGTCAGTTCGCAGACCGACCAGTGACCAACATCCACTTCAGCTGGGCCGCAAAAAGAAGAAGAAATAATTTCTTGCCATATGCGGTCACATTTCCTAACACCCATGTTGATTTGGGCCTCAAATTGCTTCTCGCTGGCTTGTGGGACCTGACAATGCTAAATTCCTTGTCGTATAAACAACCCTATATGAAGCTAAGAACACTGTACGCTGTTTGCTCAAGAAGTACCGTAATGGTACGCTATTGGCGTAGCGATCGCTCAGCCGTAGGCGAGACGCTCAAGCGTCACGTTCGCTCACGGCCCAGTGATCACAGGACACGTTATTGGCTATGTCTAGGGGAAAGATTCGCTGTAGCGTAGCGTACGCTAGAGACCACGAGGAGGTCACCAGCGATGCAGACGCTCACAACACTATACCTTTATGTTAAACCTTATACCGATGAAATACACTGAATACCTTAATGTGAGTACAGGGTGTAAGTGCAACCTTGTGGAACCTGACTATCTACAAAGCTGCATGAGCGTCACCGACGCTCAAATGGACACTTATCACTATAGGAAATACACAGATACTGGTTTAGGTTTCCAAGGCCTATTAACTGTATTATGTCTAATATACTTGTAAAAGGGGATAACAGTACATATGATACACTACAATATAACAGAGACTTCCTAACCACAGAACTAAACAATAAATACAAAAAGACAATACTACACTGACCTAAATGCAATACGATACAATACTATAATACTATAAGGTATTTAAGAGAAAAAGAGGAGAGAGAGAGATAGAGAGAGAGAGAGATTGGCTCGCAGAAAGACAATGATTATGGAGAGAACTTACGCACAAAGGGTATGATCGCCAGCGCCTCGATATCCAGCTCCCGATTATCAGCAGATAACCGTTGATGAGAGAGTGAGAGCTGGATGTGGTCGGCCTGCCTATTTATGCTCCACACACAATGCAATCTCCTGGTCCTACAATCCCATTGTCCATTGGCCGAAGGAATTCGGCCCTGCATCATAACAAAAGGTCATAGGGTGATTCATACAGGTGGGCTGTGACGATTTCCAACAGCTCAGGTGGGTGGGAAACTGGGTTTCCCGCCGCATACCTGAGTATGTGCAAATCATAGAAATGGACATAAACTTCTTATGTCCATAACTATTCGCACGAGCGATTAATACGCTCCAAACCAACACCGGAATATTGCTAATTAAATACTCTTCCGATGGGTACCAAACACTGCAGTATGATTCCTGTTAAACCCTTCGTACGATGCAAAGAGGGACTCCTCAGCTCTGGGACATTATACTTTAACCAAACTTACAGAAACTATCAAAGGGATCATGATCTATAAACTACATTAATTGTGAACATTTGTAACTAATGAGTCGCACGCTACGATCACATAAACTCTACCGTAAATGCGCATACTGCGCGTGCGAGTGCACGCTATTGCGGGTATGCGCTTCCACGGGAGAGCGTACGCATGCGCAGCACGGACCAGTGTGCGGTGCAAATATGGCAACGTGCATTGAGACATTTTTCTGACTTTGACAGTCCACCCTTTGGCAGTCAATAATAACTGCCACAAAACATTTAAGGAGAAAAATGTAAGTCAGGGGTTAATTGATTTCCATGGTTGGGTAGGGGAGGAGAGAGGAGAAGGTGTGAAGACGGTATGACCTAGTGAGAAAGCAGGAGCATGTGTGTATGAGTCCATGTTTGGAGGGTCATGTATCATCGTGCCGTACGTGTGGTAGATCAAGCTCCGAGGTATTGCGAAGTATACATTTGAATTCCTTCTTATCCTGTGGTACAGGTCTGTGGATGGGCTGTCAAACTTTACCGAGCTCATTTCGGCTGTAGTTGTAACAAAATGGGGATGCACATTTTAGTTGATGATACATGAATGGGGGAGGTATGTGGTTGCTGATATCTGTGCCTGAATTCCCTATCGTCTATGTGTGTCATTACCTGAGGGTTGTAGAGATGAAGATAGAGAACACTTATGAAAAATGCAATGGTATTCTATGTCAGGGAAATGTACATTCGTCGATTGAGGTCTTGATTGGTGTCGGTTGATTGGAGTCTTCTTCTTTGTGCTTTTGCTCATAAATCGTGAGTAAAGCAAACAACGTTCATGGATTTACAAAAAAAAATGTTGGGCTAGCGTGATTTTAAAGTTCCTAGGGAAACTGGGGTACCCATGGCATTGTCCATCAAAATCTTGTATATCAGGTCGTCTGCTCTTCTTCTTTCCATCTTTCCGTTGTCGGCCCCTTGGCTCATCAAATCCTTCGTCTACGTGGGTCTTTGTACCTCGGAGGAAAACATAGAAATGGGTGAAAGACGGACCGTATACTCATTACATCATTACGTCATGGTTTCTAGCATTGGGTCATAAATCAAATCCAGGTTAATTACAGTTTCCTCACTCCTCAAGCTCATCACTTTCGTACTTTGTTTACACCTCATCAAAGCCTGCCCGCATCTAAATATCAATCCAAACGATATAACGACACCCAAAATACATAGGAGAAACTTTCCAACATCCATTATGACTCCTTGAGCCCAGTCTCCTAAACCGGAGAACCAATTTCGCGGGTTCAACCATGACACCCAACCAGTCAGCTCATTACCTACAGCAGCAAGGGTGAGATTGTGTTTTCGACGAAATTCCCACTTTAATTGCAGAATATCGTCCATCTTTTGGTCTATGACCTCTACCGGATCCTCGGTGCTATTTGTGATATACGTGCAACACTTTATGCCGTACTGTGTTGCCAATGTAACACAATATCCGCCTGTTACTGCTGTAAGATAATTAAGAATCATCCTATGCTGAACTAGTTCTGTTTTGTAAGCTTGAAGTTCTCTTCCAGTGTATCTAAACGTGTCATCATACATTTCAGTGATATTATCTAACAAATTGGCGAGTGCGGAAATGTATCTATAATTCATCACACCTCGAGCGGTGCGAGTGAAATCTAACGCTACCAGAACCTGAATCCCGGTGGATTCATGGATAAGATCAGAGGCCGGATGCTCTAACCTTTCTGACAGTTGTCTTTTAACAAGGTGCTCGTAGTGAGTGTGAGTATAAGGAGTTTGGGCACCACGGTGTATGTCCTTCATTTTGTCATGTGTAACAGTCATTACTTCAGGCAATACTTTTCCAATATAACACAATCCTTCAGAGTTTGGGGCAAGCCACTTGTACGCCTTTCTCCCGCATATGAAATATGCATCATCGGGGAGAACATAAGGGACGGAGAAGGACATGACCATGTTACAAACCTTCCAGGTGAAATCTCCTGACCCTAATTCTTCCATCTGCCTAATGCACGTATCAGGTTGTACGATATGTGCACAGTATCCTGATGATACCTCTCCAACTTTAGTAATCCTATTTCCTAAGGTATATCGATACCGGAAAGATTTTCCTCTACTGGCTATGTGGCGTACGAGCTCTGTATCTGTAGGCATTCTATCTGCTCTGTGTGAAAAGGTCATGGTAAGGTTGCTCCATGACACTTCCCAATTTCCCGGTTTTCTGGGATTGGAGATGTTAAAACATATGAGGGACCTATCCACATGGTATTGGTGGAGCTTCAAACTAGGAGGGCTGGAGATGTTAAACCTCCGGTCCACCGGTCTCCCACCACTTAGCTCAAGTACCTCCCCTAACGTTAAAGGAAATGGTACTAGCCCTGATTTACTGTGACCCTGAGGTACTTGAGAGCATACCCAACAATCTGTTTGGTTTAACACGTTACCCACTAAGGAGTGATAGTCACTCAATGGATGCCGGTCTATATGGATATCAAAACTAGATTGACATTTCTTTATGCATCCATCTTCAACCAGATTATCACAGAGCCTACAGATACAATTTTCCTCAGCTAACAATCCATCACAATTTCTTCTATCGGATCGTTTTCTGATACTCGCCTTTGCTTGTTGGTTTGGTTGATCTTGGAAAACTACGCCTCCATCATCATAATCGGAACCCATTCCAGAACCTCTCTCGACCTCTATGGTACTCTCGCCGGAACAGACTGCTCTGGTCAACATCATGGTTAACATCAAAATCCGGACCACAGTCTCTTGGGGCAAGTCCATCTTTGAGGAGGAAATAGAGAAGAATGAGAAGGGGGAAAAAGAAATTTTAAAGGAGAGGGGATGGGAAGTGGAGAAAACAATAAAAGGGAGAGGGGAGTCGACAGCTGCTTTCGGTCTTCAAGGCTCAGGTGCCGCCTCAGTCCTCCTGGAACAGACACTCTAGTGATACAACCTCTACCGTCTGTTCCTTATCACGGGACTTCTCTGGATCAGCAACCTTCTTGCAGTGGGATGAATGGACCCAAGTCTCTCTCTCAGCAACCTTCAATGCTGTGGTGCTAGTCAATAAGACCTGGTATGGTCCTTCCCATCTATCAATAAGACAACCTGAGCGTAGAAAATTTCGTATCATTACATAATCCCCAGGTTCAATGTCATGACAATTACTATCTGGTAAATCAGGAATCACCAACTTCAGATTATCATTTTGATTCCTCAACTGTTTACTCATGTTAATCAAGTACTTTACAGTTACTTCATTGTTACATTTCAAATCATCCTGAGGGTTAATCATGACATGCGGTTGTCGACCAAACAAGATTTCAAAAGGGGACAGATTAAGAGGGGACCTGGGAGTGGTTCTGATGCTATACAAAACAATGGGTAAAGCTTCTGGCCACGTCAATCCTGTCTCTGCCATTACTTTACTCAATTTATTTTTAATAGTGCTGTTCACTCTTTCGACCTTCGCGCTCGCCTGTGGACGGTACGGAGTGTGCAGCTTACTATCAATTCCCATCAACTTACACATTCATTGAAAGACATCACCTGTAAAATGGGTACCCCTATCACTTTCAATGATTCTAGGGATACCATATCTACATACAAATTCCTGCACAATTTTCTTAGCTGTAAACATAGCGGTATTTGTAGCTGCTGGAAAAGCTTCGACCCAATTCGAGAAAACATCTATACAAACAAGTACATACTTCAAATTTCTACATGAGGGCAATTGAATGAAGTCAATTTGTATTACTTGGAAAGGGCCGCCGGCAGGTGGGATATGGGATGGTTCTGTAGGTATTGCCTTTCCAATATTCTTTCTCAGACAGGTAAGGCATGACATTGCTCTTTTACTAGCATGAGAGGAGAATCCTGGGGCGCACCAGTATGCTCTTACCAATTTGCACATCCCCTCCTTGCCTAGATGAGTCAGCCCGTGAGCTGCTTCAGCCAGACACGGAAGGTATGCCCTGGGGGCCACTGGTTTACCATGTCCATCCGTCCAGAGCCCTGAGGACTCCTGGCCATATCCCTTTGCCTTCCAGACTGCCTTCTCCTGAGTGGAACACAAATTCTGCATTTCACACAACTTTTGTGTGTTGATGGTATTAAATACCATCAGTTGTGTGGTGTCTGTCCGTATGGGGGTAGCAGCTGCAAGCTTTGCAGCTTCGTCTGCTCGGCTGTTACCAAGGGATACTGGGTCTTGACTATATGTATGTGCTTTACATTTGATAACAGCCACTCTGTCGGGTTCCTGTATCGCTGTTAGAAGCCTTTTTATGTGAGCTGCATGCGCTATCGGTGTACCAGCTGCCGTCATGAAATTTCTGAGACGCCATAGTGCTCCGAAATCATGGACTACCCCGAACGCGTATCTAGAATCGGTGTAGATATTGGCAGACTTACCCTTAGCCAATTCACATGCTCTGGTTAGGGCGACCAGTTCAGCAACCTGGGCTGAGTGAGGTGGGCCTAGCGGTTCCGCTTCTATGGTGTCTTGGTCATCTACGACTGCGTATCCAGTACACAAGTCTCCCGAGTCTGACTGTCTGTGACAACTACCGTCCGTGTAGAACGTGAGTTCTGCATCTTCTAGTGGATTGTCACTGATGTCAGGCCTTGCGGTAAAATTTTGGGTCAAATATTCCATACAATCATGTGTATCTTCCTTTGCATTAAATCCTCCTTCCCCATCACTCTCACCTCCCACCCTTTGTGCCTGTCCAGGCACACCTGGGAGAAATGTTGCAGGGTTTAATGCGCTGCATCTCCTTATGGTGATGTTTACTGGGGCCATTAGTGCCAATTCCCATCTCGTAAACCTTGCTGATGAGACATGTCTGGTTTGGGCAGAATTCAATAAGGCCGATACCGCATGTGGTGTATGGATTGTGAGGTTGTGGCCTAGCACGACATCTTCGCTTTTCGTCACTAGCAATGCTATCGCCGCAACGCTACGCAAGCATGTGGGGAGGGATCGCGCTACCGTGTCTAGCTGAGCGCTGTAGTATGCAATTGGCCTGCTGGCATCACCGTGTTTTTGTGTTAGTACACCTGCTGCGCACCCAGCACTTTCTGTTCCGTATAGTTCAAAGGGTTTCCCATAGTCTGGCATACCTAATGCTGGTGCCTGCGTTAGGCACTGTTTGAGTCTCTCAAATGCTGTTTCGGATTCGTCTGTATGCGAAATCCGATCAGGTTTGTTTGAAGAGACCATTTCCTGCAAAGGTAGCGCCAATATGGAAAACCCTGGGATCCAATTACGGCAATACCCACACATTCCTAAAAACGTCCTGATCTGTTGCTGGGTTTGTGGCAGTGTCATGTCTCTAATGGCTTGGATTCTATCAGCGGTCAGGTGTCTCAGTCCTTGTGTTAGACAGTGTCCCAAGTATTTTACCTTAGCTTGGCATAATTGCAACTTGTCTTTGGAGACCTTGTGACCTGTGTCTGAAAGATGAAACAGGAGCTGTTTCGTATCCTTCAGGGATGCCTCCAATGAATCAGAACACAGTAGTAGATCATCCACGTACTGTATCAACACTGATCCACTTTCCGGTTGGAAAGACTGTAAACAATCATGCAAAGCCTGAGAAAATATACTTGGACTATCTATGAAACCTTGGGGTAACCGAGTCCACGTGTATTGGACTCCTCTGTATGTGAATGCAAACAAATATTGGCTGTCAGGGTGCAGAGGTACCGAAAAGAAAGCGGAGCAGAGGTCAATAACAGTGAAAAATTTGGCAGTGGGAGGAATTTGCATTAGGATGACAGCTGGATTAGGCACTACGGGGAACTGACTCTCAACTATTTTGTTAATCCCCCTTAGATCCTGCACTAGCCTGTAACCCCTCCCCCCACTCTTTTTAACAGGGAAGATGGGACTATTTGCTGTGCTGGACGTTCTTACTAGAATGCTCTGTTGTAGCAAGCGCTCTATTACGGGAAAAACTCCTAACTCCACCTCTGGCTTCAGAGGATACTGTGGGATTTTTGGAGCTATCCTACCTTCTTTTACTTGTACTACTACTGGAGCTACGTTTGCCATTAATCCAGTGTCCTGTCCATCTTTTGTCCAAAGTGACTCTGGTATCTGAGATGTCATCTCTTCTATTTGGGATGGATTCCTATTTGTCATAATGGAATGTGACATTAATTTTGATGGGGAGTCTAACATGTCTCGTACTTCCTGAGCGTGATTCTCAGGGATGTCCAAGAATACACCTTCAGGAGTACAATAAATGACGCAACCCATTTTACATAGTAAGTCTCTTCCCAGGAGATTGGTCGGTGCCGATGCAGCCAGCAAAAAGGAATGCTTGGTATGCAAAGGCCCTATTGTAATCTCGGCTGGTTTGCTAACAGGGTAGTGCTGGACTACTCCTGTTACTCCTATGGCTGGAACTGTCCTACCAGTGGTTCTCATGCCCACTGTCGAATTGATCACTGACTTGGCCGCCCCTGTGTCTACAAGAAAGTTTAAAGTTTTACCGGCTACATTGATTGCAATCTCTGGTTCGCTTCCAAGACTGGCAATCAATTTAACTGGTTGCAGATTACAGGTATGGCCACACCCCTATTGGGTATGCTGGCCTCCCTGAATCCCGCTGGCAGCAACTACTTGTGAGGGAGTTAGCTGGGAACTACCAGAGGCATGCCAATCTCTGTTTGGGGGATATCTTTTTGTTTCCCCTGTATGTGGCTCAAAACTCCGCCTCTGTGGACCCTGCTCCCAATGTCGTGTGTGGTGTTGTTGTCTAGGGGGTTGAAAAGACCTTTGTACATTTCTTACTCTACAGTCTCGTGCAAAGTGTCCTGGTTTGTTACAAGAAAAACATGTTATTACACTTGCCTTACCCACAGGATTCGGTGGTACATACGCAGGCTGCCTTGTGGTCAGCGCCTGTATACTTACGGACATCAACTTATCACTTTGCGACTCCCTGTGCCTAGTGATATTTCTGTCGTGATCAATAGCAGCCTCTCTCAAGGTGGACACTGACAGACCTCGCCAACATGGCTGCGTGGTCTGTACCCTAGCTTTTAATGTTTCTTTCAAACCATCCATCAGTACAGATACTGCTACTTCTCGATGGTTTGGGTTGGTCTTTATGTCTTCTATACCAGTGTACTTTGCCATTTCTAATAGTGCCCGGTGAAAATATTCTATTGCCGTTTCGGACTCCTTTTGCTTAATGGAAAATATTTTATTCCATTTAACAACGGCTGGGAAATACTCTTTTAGCTGTAAATTTATCCTTTTTACATTATCCTTATTGTACACGTCTGTAAGCGGTACATCTTTATCCAATGCACAATCAGCTAAAAACTGAGTTGCATCAACATTGGAAGGTAAACAAGCTCTTAGCAGTATCTGCCAATCCTTGTTGTTGGGTTCTACCGTGTTACCTAAATCCCTGATGTATTTTTGGCTAGCAACTAAATCCTTCCTGGGGTCAGGAAATTCGGACACTATTGTTCTTAATTCCATTCTGGAAAATGGAGTGTACATGGCAATGTTCCTTATGGGAGTGGCGCCAGACACATCTGTTTTTCCATTGGGAACTGCTATTACCCTTACAGGAGCAATTCTAACAGCCTCTTCCTGTGTAGATTCTACAGCTTGTTGTGGTACAATTGTTTCAGTGTAGTGCATGGTGCCGTACTTACCCGTTGACACGACCTCACCTATCCCTCCGCTAGGGGCTTTCACTAATCTCGTGGGTGTCGCTGTGCCTACTGTGGTCTCTGCTATGGTGGCTGCAAGAGAGAGAGCTGAAATTGTTGCTGAATCGTCTTCTTGATCACACTCCTGAGGAAGGTTCAAAACAGGGTACATCTTGCACGGGTTAATACTTGCATGAGTTATTTGGTTAACATCATTAACATTTACAGTGTTACTAAGAGTTTGTGTTTTACAACCCAGTGCGTTTCTCTCCGCAATCAACTTCTCTCCTGCAATGTATGGTGGAGGAGGAGCTGTGGCAATCAACTTCCTGACTGCCCCAGATCCCGCCGCCAGAGCCAAACCTCTCTGTATCTCACCTTCCTGGTGCCATAACTGTAAATAATCATGATGCTGAATTCGTCTCTTTGCTGATTTTACGAGACATATCCTCCTCCTTAAATTTTGTAACACCTCTGGACTGAAGCTACCTATTCTTGGGAACTTGTCCCTGTCTTGTACAGTCATTCTCTCCCATTCATCACATAAAGATTCGGTGTGAATTCCATATTTTTCACACATTACATATCGTGCCGACCCAACTGGTCGGTTCACAGAATCAACCTGAACCAGGGTTGATCGCCCCCTACCTGAGCAACTGGCCCCCATAGTCTGTAGGTGTTGCTTAGTCCTCCTTGGATTTTCTGTATCAAGGTTTTCAGCAAGCCTTTACAGACAACCAAATTACTCCACAGTAGGCCGGCGGTGGCGGTTTACCGAGTACCCCACTCACTCGCCCACCTCGACCAATACGACCTGTAAACACCGTTATGATGCCAGCGTACTCGATACAGGGCCCCTATGGAACCTTCAGTTTACTGGAACATATGAGGGTTACCCGCAGGACACTTACTCTTTCCAGTAAAGTTGGGGTTGTTAGATAGTTCCTGAGTGACCAGCGAACTTCCCTTCCAAAAATAAAAAATTACACAAATCACGTCAGAATGTACAAATAGCGTTTGTGACCACTTTACTCTAATGGTATTTAGGTCAGATTACTAACTACTGCACACAATTACGTGTGGTCCAATCGTTCAGTACACGAGCACTACTTGTCATGTACTGAAAGACCAATGGAATCGATGTTTCCGGCCGCGATTCCTTCAGCAAGAGCTTATGGCCTATATGGGTTCTGCACCAACACCCCAGGCGTTGTGCCACTGGACTTTTATAGCGGACCTTTTACCTTACGACCTCCTGGTCTTGTTCCTTATGACCTCCTGGTCTTGTTACCTTATGGTCCGCTATACTCTAATGCTCAAATATTATTTAACCAGGGATGCCTCCCTGGCCACCGTATATGTCACTTACACGTATGTCCCTTGACGAGTACCCGACTTTCCTTTTGGTTCCACCTTAAAGTTATATAAACTTTTGTATACAAACACACTCACTCAACACATGTACACTTTGTTTCTATATCTATTTCTGCGCAGAAATTGTCTTCAGGCCAAGAGTGTTACCAATTAGGAGCAGGATCTGTTAAACTAAATTTCAGATTTTCTAAAAACAGATTTGCGTTATTTACCGCTTCGCGTTATCTACCGCTGTGCGTTACTTATCGCTTTTGCGCTAATTATCGCTTTGCGCTAATTATCGCTTTTCGTGACTTGGGCTACGTGGGCGTAACCAGACGCTACGTTGCGTAATGAACGCTGCGTGCGTCTGCCTTTTGGATTGCGTACGCTAGTCTTTGTTAGCGACACGTGTACGCAATGCAAAGGATCCACCGTAACACAATATATTTATTTATCAATGTAGGTGATCCCTGATCATCTACCGCAATCCACACTGACTGCCTTGTATCTCAGACAAACCGTGTGTTTGTTCTATACTTTAACTATTACCTTTACTATGAAATAACAGCAAATCTCTTCTTAGCACTTTCTATCAACTATAAAATTTTGGCAAACAGGAATGGTGATATACGAAAAAAATGAAATACACAAGTGAAAAGAAATGCAGGTATGTATGCGTACGCAAGACAAAAGAAAAATAAACAGTTTTAAAAGACACAAGCGTTTTGTTCTTACTTCCGGTTACCGGATTCCTTCAGCACTCTTTACCTAAGCGAAGCAGACGCTTATCCCGCCAGCACTATGAGACAACCTCCCACCCTTTGCTGGAGGGATAATGTCTGCTGATCTACCTAGTGCAGATGTGAAAAGGACCGGACGAGCCCGCAATTGACAATGCTAAATTCCTTGTCGTATAAACAACCCTATATGAAGCTAAGAACACTGTACGCTGTTTGCTCAAGAAGTACCGTAATGGTACGCTATTGGCGTAGCGATCGCTCAGCCGTAGGCGAGACGCTCAAGCGTCACGTTCGCTCACGGCCCAGTGATCACAGGACACGTTATTGGCTATGTCTAGGGGAAAGATTCGCTGTAGCGTAGCGTACGCTAGAGACCACGAGGAGGTCACCAGCGATGCAGACGCTCACAACACTATACCTTTATGTTAAACCTTATACCGATGAAATACACTGAATACCTTAATGTGAGTACAGGGTGTAAGTGCAACCTTGTGGAACCTGACTATCTACAAAGCTGCATGAGCGTCACCGACGCTCAAATGGACACTTATCACTATAGGAAATACACAGATACTGGTTTAGGTTTCCAAGGCCTATTAACTGTATTATGTCTAATATACTTGTAAAAGGGGATAACAGTACATATGATACACTACAATATAACAGAGACTTCCTAACCACAGAACTAAACAATAAATACAAAAAGACAATACTACACTGACCTAAATGCAATACGATACAATACTATAATACTATAAGGTATTTAAGAGAAAAAGAGGAGAGAGAGAGATAGAGAGAGAGAGAGATTGGCTCGCAGAAAGACAATGATTATGGAGAGAACTTACGCACAAAGGGTATGATCGCCAGCGCCTCGATATCCAGCTCCCGATTATCAGCAGATAACCGTTGATGAGAGAGTGAGAGCTGGATGTGGTCGGCCTGCCTATTTATGCTCCACACACAATGCAATCTCCTGGTCCTACAATCCCATTGTCCATTGGCCGAAGGAATTCGGCCCTGCATCATAACAAAAGGTCATAGGGTGATTCATACAGGTGGGCTGTGACGATTTCCAACAGCTCAGGTGGGTGGGAAACTGGGTTTCCCGCCGCATACCTGAGTATGTGCAAATCATAGAAATGGACATAAACTTCTTATGTCCATAACTATTCGCACGAGCGATTAATACGCTCCAAACCAACACCGGAATATTGCTAATTAAATACTCTTCCGATGGGTACCAAACACTGCAGTATGATTCCTGTTAAACCCTTCGTACGATGCAAAGAGGGACTCCTCAGCTCTGGGACATTATACTTTAACCAAACTTACAGAAACTATCAAAGGGATCATGATCTATAAACTACATTAATTGTGAACATTTGTAACTAATGAGTCGCACGCTACGATCACATAAACTCTACCGTAAATGCGCATACTGCGCGTGCGAGTGCACGCTATTGCGGGTATGCGCTTCCACGGGAGAGCGTACGCATGCGCAGCACGGACCAGTGTGCGGTGCAAATATGGCAACGTGCATTGAGACATTTTTCTGACTTTGACAGACCATAATGACCAACTCCCTCATGCTGAATGGGGTTTGCTGCTTTCTCTTTTTGTTAGTAGCCTGTGATGCATTAGCCTGTGAAGTTATCCCAACTTCCTCTTCATACATATTGTGGTGTGGATAGTTGGGTTTGGGTATTGTTGCCAGAATCTTCCCCAATTTGACCCACATGTTCCTCAGCCAGGGTCATGACATCAGTCTCTTTTTGAGTTTGCTGGCCAGTAGATGTGGGGGTGCTTCACTACTGGGTACTGTCTTCCTATTTTGTGCACTAGCAGGTGTTTGTTGCTGGCCCATGCTCTGTTATTTTTGGTAACAAATGTTCTTTTTGTGACAAACATTACGTACTATTTTCAAATATAGTACATCTACTTGGAGCCAAGATACTTTGGTGTGAAATTGTGTGTTTATTATTGTGGGTGTGTGTAAAGAGTTAATTTTTTTGTTTTTGTTTTTAAAATAAAGTTAGTCAAATCCAAGAAATCATGGCAAGTTGCTTAGAGTAAAATTAGTCTTACAAATAAAACATGTATGTTGCTCCTTACACTATATAATCCCACAAAGTTGTTTGGGTACCATGGGCAACATGCCATCTGAAATCTAACTCACAACTGACCTAATTCATCCATAGCAATGTATTTTGAAAATCTGCAGGTAGGTTATGGTTGATTATGTTTGTAATGTTGTTAGGTAAATACAAAGTGATGTATGAATCTGGAAAACATGGCATGTCTGTGGCTATTTAATGAAATAATACGTTTTTACCACTTACAAATAAAAATATATATATACACAAAGCAGACATGTGGGACCAGTGCCGTAACTGGGCGTTTTAGCGCTGTGTGCAAGGAACGACAGTGGCGCCCCCCCCCCCCATGCAAGATAGGGGCAGTGCGCGCCGTAAGCGCGTGAAAAATTTATAGGGGCGCGGCCACAAAATAATAGCAATTCATACTACGGTGCACAGTAGTCTACATTATTCAAATTACGCTGCACAGTAGCGCCACTACACCATGTAGAGCCCCTTTTATACATTACAGCAGACAGCGTCCCCCTTTTTACACATTATAGCAGACAGTCCCCCTTTTTACACATTGCGGCAGCCAGTCCCCCTTTTTACACATTGCGGCAGCCAGTCCCCCTTTTTACACATTGCGGCAGCCAGGCCCCCTTTTTACACATTGTGGCAGCCAGTCCCCCTTTTTACACATTGTGGCAGCAAGTCCCCCTTTTTACACATTGCGGCAGCCAGTCCCCCTTTTTACACATTGCGGCAGACGGTGTCCCCCTGAGAGAGAGAGAGAGAGAGAGAGAGAGAGAGAGAGAGAGAGAGAAAGAGAGATATACTTACCATCTCCCTGCTGGCAGTCAGGCTCCTCGTGCAGCTCCCTCGGTGCAGGCAGTGAGGTGAGAAGGAGGAGGAGGGAGGGGGAGCAGGGAGCCGCAGCAGCGCTATGTCATTGGTAGTAAGCGCCGCTGCAGCATCCCCCTCTCCTTCCGTATTGGCTGCCCGGCGCTGCTGTGGATGCTGGGATGGAGGAACCGCATCCCAGCATCCACAGCAGCGCCGGGCAGCCAATACAGAAGGAGAGGGGGATGCTGCAGCGGCGCTTACTACCAATGACATAGCGCTGCTGCGGCTCCCTGCTCCCCCTCCCTCCTCCTCCTTCTCACCTGCCCGGCGCTAGCCTGAAGCTCTCCTCCCTGCACAGCGCGGCTGATGCGCACGGCGCAGACTTAGAGGCGGCATGTAATGAGTCAATTTGACTCATTACATGCCGCTGGCCGTGCGCCCTCAGGGCAACTGCGCTGTGTGCCAAGCCCACTTGGCACACACGTAGTTACGGCCCTGTGTGGGACAATGGACATGGCCAATACACATGTATTTGCTACTACTAAACATGTGTGCTGTTGGCAGTTTATCATAATTTGCTTACGTTTAACATAATAACATTTCCAGGGAGTGTAAATGTACATACCATCTGTGAGACTGCTAGAGCTATAAATTATGTGTTCATGCATTTGCATCTCAATAAGCTGCATTCGATTGCCAGTGATTAGCCAGGTACGCCTGTCAGACACCTGTAGCAAGTGTTCGCTAGCTGTGCGCAGCTCTAGACCTACTCCTGTTCTGCGAATGCCTTGAGTGTACCAGCAACGGCCAGCTTTGCAGCGGTGCGAAACCCATACCTGCAGACCGTAGCACACTCCCCCGCATGACACCCACCTTCATGCCCCTTTTCGCTAGCTAGCAAAGCCATTCCCCCGCAATGCCTTCAACGTGCCTCTTTGTCGTTGTGTGGATGTGAACACAAAAGAATTGTGTATTTCTACACATTCGTTGTATCGGAGACTTTGCACATACACGTTCAGTACTTTGCGCGTGCGCATTTGGCTAAATCACACTGCTTGCGATGTGAAGATCCACAGCGATCAGCTCGGAATGAGGGCCATGGGTGATAGCAATATGTGTGATACACAGAATAGAATCCACACAGCAGCTATAGGCACACACAGTCACAGGTACAATGCAGAAATTATTACATATAAACAATAAGACTGCACTGGACTATTAATACTACATAGAGATATGTATGTATACAGATATAACAATGCACAGTAAACACTGGATGTATATCACAGAATACTTGTACTAAATATTCATATAGTAGTGCACTTGTTCTTAACTAACGCTGTCTAAACAACATGTAGAATACTTAAGTGTCCTGTAAATGCACAATGCTGAGACAGACGGCTTTACAGAGGAGACAGTGACCAGCAGTCCCAGGATCAGTACAGCTCTGTGAAATGGCGCCCAAACGCTGACAGGAAGTGAGGGAGAGAGAGAGGGATGCAGCTCCAGGGCAGGAACACCTGCTGTAGATAGTGCCCGGAGTTGGGGGAGGGGCTACAGGTCAGCGCCTTATCCCCTCTGCTGGACTTCACCACTGGGTACTATGGAGCCTATAATAAATGGATTTCTGCAAATCCGACCTGTGCTCCCTGCCCTGGTGGATATAGTGGGATCCCTGCATGGCCACAGTGTTCCATCTCCTGGGACCACGACCGGATCGCAAATTCGGCGGATCCCACCTGGGGGACCCTCTTACCTCCTCCCTGAAGTGCGGCCACGCGATCCAGGAGTGCAGCAGCAATGATGTGTGCCTGATGACCGGAGCGCCTCCACTGCAAGTACCCGGCAACCAGGGCGTGGGTGTATGCAGCGCTGCTGGGGGAGGTGATGGAGCTGCAGCACAGAATGTCAGCCTGACATGCCTGTACTGCGGCTCTTGAAGTCTTCTTTCTTCTTAAAAAACTCTTATTAGGGTTGCACTGCAGGCACCAACTTACAAACTGAGCTCCAGTGCCTGGAGGCGGGGCTATAGAGGAGGCGGTGCAGTGCATCCTGGGAACAGTCAAAGCTTTTGCCTGTTGGTGCCTCCGATCAAGATCCAACTCTACACCCGATGTTATTCCCTGTGGAATACTAGTGTTCTCCGCTGCAGAAATAAAATATTAAATCTATCTTGTCACATGCAAGAATAGCAGCAGCCTTTGTACGACACTTGTACAGGACTCAGGAGGACTCTCTGTGTGTCTCTCCAGTGCCGAATGCTCTTATTAGATAACAGGCTACACAGGACCCAGAAGCATCAATCTGGTCTGCTGTGTATAGGGGGAGGGAGGAAGAAGCTGGTATTCCTGGGTCACTTACAGTTGCCTATTCCCTCCTATCTCTCCTTTGGTCGAGAAGCTCCATCAGCAGCTCATGAAACCTGATTCTCCAGTGTCTTTGCCTGCACTGCACATTGTCCTGCTTGCATTCTGGCTGCCTGGTTTTTCCTTCTGCTGCTGCACAAGAGTGAGAGCCGGTGAAGCTAGTGACTGATGGGGGCCCCCTTAATTCAGCTCTGTGTGAGAGCCCCATAGCAGAGGCGGAACTTGCGGCAGTGCAAGCGGTGCAGTGCACTGGGGCCCAGCGCTGTGCAGGGGCCCATAGCCGGCAGCAGTATAATGAGTCAGACTGACTCATTACACGCTGTTACCGCTGAGCTACTGCTGCGGGTCCTAGACTCCTAACTGAGGAAGCCTGTTTGCTGTCCCCGGCACCAGTGATGTGAGAAGGGTGATCACATCACCCTTCATCTCGGCTGCAGCTCTCAGCTTCCTGGACTGAGTCACTGCATACTGGACAGGGGGGGAGAGGGAGGGAGAGGGGAGTCACGGCAGCAGTGTGTGTATACAGAAGTGTGAGGACTGAGGAGACGTCACGTCAGTGCACTCAGCCCCTGCACAGTGCGGAGCCTTGCCGGAGCCAGAGCTAGCCTAGGAGGTGGAAATTGTGCAACTTGTGGAAAATGAAAACATGTAAAGTAAAGAGTTTGTGTTTTGCTGGCAATGTGTGTGTTTAGCTATGGGTGTGTGTGTGTTTCAGTGTATACTCTATATGTATTTTCCTATGTCTGTTTTGCTGTGTGCGTGTGTGTTTCTGTATATACTGTATATGTATTTTGCTATGTCTAGCTGTCTGTGTGTGTGTGTGTGTATATATATATACTGTATGTGTATTTTGCTATGTCTGTTTAGCTGTGTGTGTGTTTAGCTATGGGTATGTGTGTTTCTGTGTATATACTGTATATGTATTTTGCTATGTGTGTTTAGCTGTATTTATGTGTTGTGTGTGTGTGTGTGTGTGTGTGTGTGTGTGTTTAGCTATGGGTGTGTGTTTGTTTCAGTGTATACTCTATATGTATTTTGCTATGTCTGTGTAGCTGTGTGTGTGTGTGTGTGTGTGTGTGTGTGTGTGTGTGTGTGTTTAGCTATGGGTGTGTGTGTGTGTGTGTGTGTGTGTGTGTGTGTGTGTCTGTATATACTGTATGTGTATTTTGCTATGTCTGTTTAGGTGTGTGTGTGTGTGTGTGTGTGTGTGTGTGTGTGTGTGTGTGTGTGTGTTGAGCTATGGGTGTGTGTGTGTTTCTGTGTATATACTGTATATGTATTTTGCTATGTGTGTTTAGCTGTATTTATGTGTTGTGTGTGTGTGTGTGTGTGTGTGTGTGTGTGTGTGTGTGTGTGTGTGTGTGTGTGTTTTCTGTGGATGTGTCTGTGTATATGTGTCTTGCTTTGCGTATGTTTTACTATGTGTGTGTGTGTGTGTGTGTGTGTGTGTGTGTATATCCATATCTATAGATGTAGCCACACTCATCCAACCCGCGCTGAGTTCGCATCACGGCATGGATGGCGCGACTAGTGTGCCCATGTCTATGAAGCGCGTGTGTGTGTACGCATGCAAGCCATAGACATCTATGGAGTGAACGGAGGCAGCGACTAGCCACAGTACGGCTTTCACTGCAGCTTGCTGTGATGCGTACGCCAGTTCCAACACATCGCGGCAACGATAAGGCTGTCTTCATCTGTATCTGTCTCACATTCCTGGTTGTAAATGTTGACGTGTGCGTCGCTCTACTGTGTGGCGTACCATGTATAAGGCTCTCTACTGTGTGGCGTACCGTGTATAAGCCTCTCTACTGTGTGGCGTACCGTGTATAAGCCTCTCTACTGTGTGGCGTACCATGTATAAGGCTCTCTACTGTGTGGCGTACCGCGTATAAGCCTCTCTACTGTGTGGCGTACCATGTATAAGCCTCTCTACTGTGTTGCGTACCATGTATAAGCCTCTCTACTGTGTGGCGTACCATGTATAAGGCTCTCTACTGTGTGGCGTACCGTGTATAAGCCTCTCTACTGTGTGGCGTACCGTGTATAAGCCTCTCTACTGTGTGGCGTACCATGTATAAGGCTCTCTACTGTGTGGCGTACCGTGTAAAAGCCTCTCTACTGTGTGGTGTACCATGTATAAGCCTCTCTACTGTGTGGCGCAACGTGTATAAGCCTCTCTACTGTGTGGTGTACCATGTATAAGCCTCTCTACTGTGTGGCGTACAGTGTATACGGCTCTCTACTGTGTGGCGTACCATGTATAAGGCTCTCTACTGTGTGGCGTACCGTGTATAAGGCTCTCTACTGTGTGGCGTACCGTGTATAAGGCTCTCTACTGTGTGGCGTACCGTGTATAAGCCTCTCTACTGTGTGGCGTACCGTGTATAAGCCTCTCTACTGTGTGGCGTACCATGTATAAGGCTCTCTACTGTGTGGCGTACCGCGTATAAGCCTCTCTACTGTGTGGCGTACCGTGTAAAAGCCTCTCTACTGTGTGGTGTACCATGTATAAGCCTCTCTACTGTGTGGCGCAACGTGTATAAGCCTCTCTACTGTGTGGTGTACCATGTATAAGCCTCTCTACTGTGTGGCGTACCGTGTATACGGCTCTCTACTGTGTGGCGTACCATGTATAAGGCTCTCTACTGTGTGGTGTACCGTGTATAAGGCTCTCTACTGTGTGGCGCACCGTGTGTAAGCCTCTCTACTGTGTGGCGCAACGTGTATAAGCCTCTCTACTGTGTAGCGTACCATGTATAAGCCTCTCTACTGTGTGGTGTACCATGTATAAGCCTCTCTACTGTGTGGTGTACCATGTATAAGCCTCTCTACTGTGTGGTGTACCATGTATAAGCCTCTCTACTGTGTGGTGTACCATGTATAAGCCTCTCTACTGTGTAGTGTACCATGTATAAGCCTCTCTACTGTGTGGCGCAACGTGTATAAGCCTCTCTACTGTGTAGCGTACCATGTATAAGGCTCTCTACTGTGTGGTGTACCATGTATAAGCCTCTCTACTGTGTAACGTACCATGTATAAGCCTCTCTACTGTGTGGCGCAACGTGTATAAGCCTCTCTACTGTGTAGCGTACCATGTATAAGCCTCTCTACTGTGTGGTGTACCATGTATAAGCCTCTCTACTGTGTGGCATAACGTGTATAAGCTTCTCTATTATGTGGGGTATTCAATTTCGGCTAGCCGAAAAAACTGTATAATTCGACCATGGGTATTTAATTGCGGGTTTTTCGCCCATTTTTGAATCCCTTTTCGCCCACGACGTTTCACTTTTTTTTGTCGAATTGGCATGGGAGAAAACAGACCCCAAAAACGGGCGAAAATGCCTGCAAATTCGTCAAAACACATGGCTCACCAGGAAATTCACAGATCCACGTGTTTTTCGTTAGTGCTGGATTTTTTGACCAGTTGAAAAATCCTGCACATGCATTGAATAGGGGAAATGTCATTCGCCCTAAAAATGACCAATAATTGACGATTTTTAGACTGGATGAAAAATCCGGCAATAACTGAATACCCCCCTATGTGTTGTAACATGTATAAGCTTCTCTACTGTGTGGCGCACCCTGTATAAGGATCTCTACTATGTGGCGCACCCTGTGTAAGGCTCTCTACTGTGTGGCGAACCCTGTATAAGGCTCTCTACTGTGTGACGTACCGTGTATAAGCTTCTCTACTGTGTGGTGCAACGTGTATAAGGCGCTCTACTGTGTGGCGCAACGTGTATAAGGCGCTCTACTGTGTGGCGCAACGTGTATAAGGCTCTCTGCTGTGTGGTGTACTGTGTATAAGCTTCTCTACTGTGTGGCGTACTGTGTATAAGGCTCTCTACTGTGAATTGGGAGTACTACTGTGTGGCGACACCCCTTGTTAGTGAGATAAAACACCGTATTTTGGGCGACGCCATTTCCCTGTTTTTAATATGGGAGGGGGCCCAATGCATATTGTTGCACCTGGGCCCACCATTCTCTAGTTCCGCCACTGCCCCATAGCAATGTTTGTAAGGTCCTTTCTGTACCACCCAATGGTGTGCAGTCTTTACAACACATGAAACTTTGAACAGGAAAGATGTGAGCCCCATATCAGCTGAACCTATAGTAGTTATGCACTTGATTGCAACATCCAAGCACCTGCTTCCACACTTGCTGCAATGCTTAGGAGCAGGTTTGAGAGAGGCATGTCTAAAGTCAAATCTCAAAAAGAAACTGTTAATAAATAATAAATAAATAAATAAATTGCAGTGTAAAAATAAATCTGTTCAGCGTTTATGAGCTACAAGCAAAAGCAGACAGTATTTACCCCGCATGTACAAAAAAAAATGTATTTGCATTGCAACATGTTTTTTCACAGTTCAGATTAGCTTGCATTTTTAGCTTTGCTCCCATCAGTTGTTAGGAATGTGTGTGCAGCCTTGATAGTAAGCAAAGTACTGAATACATCAGCAGGTATATTGTAGGTAATGACCACTCTGGAATGTTTAACCAGGCTGTGTAGTTTATTTTGTAGTAGTGGATGTAAAGCTGTACTAACTGTTACAGATATCTGGTTTTGGATGGTGCAGAGCCAGTAGCGGAACATGGGTGCTGACAGATCTACAGCCGGTGACTGTCATCTCTGTAAGGGTAGCAGTGCAGGGTTCTGGAACAGCGGATTTAGCGGGTATTTTCAGGGCCGTCTTAACAGCAGTGTAGGCCCCTGGGCACAGCAATGCACTGGGCACCCAACCCATCCTCCAGCAGTAGGGATGGGGGGTGCTATCAGTGGCAACTTTAATGTCCAGAGGGCGATAGGGGGTGCTGTATCTTCCGCTCAGCATGTAGCACCTGACGCAGTAATTTCTTCTTATTACTCCATTACTGCACAGATAGGGCAGGAGGAAGAACACTAAACTGTAGAAGGGGGCATTGGGCTGAGTGAAGGGTCCCTTGTACATGACTTCCAGGGTGGTAGGGGGTGTATAATACGTAGGGGAGGGGTGGATAGTGGAATGGGCTTAATATTCATCATTTTCCGGTGGGAGGGCAGCTTGTTTGACTGCAGATATCTCAAGTTCCTGAAAATAGATTTCTTAGCATTGAATGGAATAAAAAAAAACAGAGAGTCCCACCTTCCAGGAGATACTAGGGACTTGGGGATCAGAGTTCAGGAGCCAGAGTACTCCACCAATGAAAATATAAAACTGCATGCCAGGCGTGTGGAGCTGGAGCAGGGACCAGCTGCTTGAAGGCTGATATCTCTGGCTCTGTGCATAGTAGAGACAAGCTGCCAGTGTCCACCAAAAGGTAAGAGTCTCAGTTTTTGGAATATACCCCCATAAAAACTGTAAGTCAGACAGAACCCAAGATATCTAGCTGTGAATAGCAATTAACATGCTTGGATAAGGACCACTGCTTTGAAGTCAGATATCTCCGGTTCCCCAGGGCCGATTTGTAAAAATCTGGTACCTCTGGAAAGAGGAGAACCTCAGCTAATAGTCTAGGGACCTTATACTCCTGGTGCCCTTGGGCAAGTGCCCAATGAACCCATATGAAAAGACGGTCCTGGGTATTATAGCGGATCTCTGGAGTTAAGAGGAGGAAATCTTTCCTCCTCCATGTCGCTCATACACAGTGACAGATATTCTATTGGTGGCCATCTTGGTAAGAGAATGAAGCATCCCTCAATGAGACATTTTGTTGTGCACTCCACTACTAAGAAGAATTATGCCTTATATTTCTATATTTAACCATGGAAAGGGAATTACAGATTCTCGATTCTGATACTCAAACCTGACTATTATTATTTATTTATTTTTAAAACACAACTAAATTTGGGACCTTTTAATTATCTGTAGCAGCCATATTTAAAAAAAAAAAAGGGAAAAGTCAAAATGTCTAAAGGCATCTGGAAACTAGCTATGGTGATTTCATCGGCTGCTAGTAAATTGACCTCTCGGGAAGCACTAAGACAAGTAGAGTGACAAGGGTTTTACACTATATTATTTTTTGAACTCGTACTAAGGCTAAAGTTGCATTGCATAGAAATTATTAAAGTGAGACAATGTACGATCTATGGATGTTATTTTTATGGATTGACCAATTTCAATAAAAAAGTTTCTTCAAAACCAAGAGCTATAAGGAAGAAAAGCAAAATAAACTTGAAAAAAAATATGGAAACTAAATTAAATTAGATGACTAACATCCAACAAAACTCAGAAATCCTCCATAAAAGCACTGAAAAACTGGAGAAGATATAATAGACACAAGGGGGGTAAATAAACTTTATACTCACAGAGAAATCCGCTTAAGCATTGCTCAGAACATGGTGACAAGTCAGGCTGTCTGCTTGCTAATAAATTGAAAATATACAAGTAGCTAGAGCCATACAGGCTGTGAAATCCCCAACAGGGAATCTCACTTATGGCGAAGAGCATAATTTACAACTGTTTAGAGATTGTTACTGTAACTTGCATTCTGTCCCTGCCTTACATCAACATTTTTAAAATGTTGCTCCGATTGCTCGTGACTATCTTAATAATTCCTGTCTAGCACATTTTATCTGAACATGATTCTGCTATGATTGATAGGACTATACTAGCTACTGATGTAAGACTTGCAATAAAATCCCTTAAAGCTAACAATTCCCTTGGCCCAAATGGTCTGAACGGTAGATATTAAAAAAAATTCTGAGATACATTTGTCTCATATCTTGCCAAAAGGTTCAATACATTATTATGAAAGGATGACAATATCCCTCAAGACATAACCACAGCAACAATCCCTATTATAGGCCAAAAAAGGCTGATATTAGACAGACTGTGCAAGGTATAGACTCTAATTAATGTGGACAAAAAGTTATTGACAAATTTAGGGATTAAAGAGATTCCTGATACAAGTTTATTTTTTACAAAGACAGGCTGGTGAAAACGGATGTGGATTATTAGTTCTAGACTAAAAAGGTCTACAGTCAATAGGTCGACCGCTAATGATAGACATGCATTAGGTCGACAGGGACAAAAGTTCGACATGGAAATTGTTGACACAAAAAACATACAATTTTTTTAAATTTTTTGGGGGGGTGTTTTTACTTTTCTGCCACAAATAAACCCCATTAGTGTACTACGTCCCCTCGCATGGCTCGCTTCGCTCGGCATGCTTTGGCCAAGGTGCCTTGCTGCGCTTAGCACAGGTTACTATTCCCAATCGTAGTCCACATGGAAGGTAAAGTAAGAAGAAGTTGAAAAAAATGGAAAAAGCTCAAAGTTATGCACATAACAGATTTTTTGCATGGAGCAGAGCTTGAGTTCAGCATATAGCCACCAACCACTGACTTATGTAGGTAGCGGTGCAGGATGCATGCAGTGATTTGAGGTGTGGGCTGGGGTACTGTATATTGCAGGGTCTCACTGAACTAAGTGGAACATGTCCATGTCCCTCTGTGGTAATCTTTCACAGTGACAAAATGGTGCCGCATATACGCAGCAGACCAAATGGTGCCCATCTTGGTAAAGGATTTTGATGCTTCCCCGAAGGTGTATCGTAAGGACTGCATAGTAATGCTCTCCAGTTTTCAACACCCCCTCCAGGGGCGTAGCCAGAACTTTGAGTGTCCCATAGCAACATTTCGAAGGACCCCTGTCTCTCAATGCTTCTAGAGAGATAGTTCTCTCCAGCAATTGTTCATTGTATGCTTCATAATATTGCCCAAGTTTATTTACTGAGCTATAGTAGTGCCTTAGTTAATGTTATCTACCATGGTACTGCCCTTGTTTATTTTATATACCATAATATGTCACATTGTAGGGTTGCCAGTTGCATTATGGCCTACAGTACCCCTAATTTACACTGCTATATACAGTGTCCCCAGTTCATATTATGCCACATTAAAGTGCCCCCAGTTTATATTATGCCACACTATAGTGCCTCCACTTCATATTGTGCCACATTACAGTGGCCCAGTTCATATAACTGTATGTAACATTATACATATTACTGTATGTAACATTATAATGCAGTGACGTGCGGTGAGGTCACTGGCCGGTGAGGCACTACAGCCATAATGTCTGCCGAATCCTGCCGATGACCCCTACCGCCGCCGAACCAATGCCCGCTACTGCCTATGAGCCGATGCCCGCTGCCACCACCAATGGCTTACAAACTCGCCCACCATCAACTGACCCAGCCCTCCGCTACTAATTTGCATCTTAGTCTGATGCCGCCAATGCCCGCTGCCTGCCTGCTCATCATACTTGTGATATATTGTACATTTTTATAGAAAAAATAATAATTAGTGTTTGGGAAGGGAGTGGGAGGAGGACATGAATGCAATTTTGTTGTCCAGGGCTTCCATTAACTTAATGGAGAAGGGTCTGAATGGGTTAAAAAATAAAAAAAATGCGTGGGGTCCCCCCTCCTAAGTATTACCAGCCTCGGGCTCTTTGAGCCGGTCCTGGTTGTTTAAATACTGGGAAAAAATTGGACAGGGGTTCCCTGTATTTAGACAACCAGCACGGGGTTCTTAGTCCGGTCCTGGTTCCAAAAATACGGGGGACAAAAGATGTAGGGGTCCCCCGTATTTTTAAAACCAGCACCGGGCTCCACTAGCCAGGGACATAATGCCACAGCCGGGGGACACATTTATGGAGGTCCCTGCGGCCGTGGCATTACCCCCCCCCCCAACTAGTCACCCCTGGCCGGGGTTCCCTGGAGGAGTGGGTACCCCTTAAATCAAGGGGTCACCCCCCCTCCAGGCACCCAAGGACCAGGGGTGAAGCCCGAGGCTGTCCCCCTCCCCATCCGTAGGCGATGGATGGGAGGCTGATAGCCATGTGTGTAAAGAAAAGAATATTGTTTTTTGTTGTGGAACTACAAGGCCCAGCAAGCCTCCCCCTGCTTGCAGGTACTTGGAGAACCTCAAGTACCAGAATGCGGGGAAATAACGGGCCCGCTGGTACCTGTAGTTCTACAACAACAAAAATACCCAAATAAAAACACAACTCACACACCGTGACAGTAAAAATTTATTAAAATACACTTACACACTCACACATACCTACATCCCACGCCGGTCACGTCCACTTGTCCAGTAGAATCCAATACGGGTACCTGTAAAAATGAGAGAGAGATTACTTACCTACATCACACGCCGGTCACGTCCACTTGTCCAATAGGGTGGGGGGACCTGTAAAAATGAAAATTATACTTACACATGAGCGAGAGAGAGAGAGAGAGAGACACTAACCTGCTGCTGGGGAGAGCTGCACACACTGCAGGGCCACGCCGGGAGGACGGAGCCGGCGGAGGAGGGGGGAGAGCCGCACGGGGGAGGGAGCCGGCAGATGAAGGGGAGAGCCGCACGGGGGAGGGAGCCGGCAGAGGAAGAGGAGAGCTGCACGGGGAGGGAGCCAGCGGAGGAAGGGGAGAGCCGCACGGGGGAAGGAGCCGGCAGATGAAGGGGAGAGCCGCACGGGGGAGGGAGACGGCGGAGGAAGGGGAGAGTCGCACGGGGGAGGGAGCCGGCAGAGGAAGCGAAGAGCCGCACGGGGGAGGGATCCGGCGGGGGAAGGGGAGAGCCACACGGGGGAGGGAACCGGCGGAGGACGGGGAGAGCCGCAGAACGCCGCTCTTGTCAGTGGCGGAGGAGGACAGGGGGAGAGCCGCACACACTGCAGACGCCTCCCGCCGGGACCCACCGCCTCCAGCGCGGCGTGTGGGTGATTGGCCAGCGGATCCAGCCCTGGATCCGCTGTCCAATCACAGGTGCCTCGCTGACATGGGGGTGGTGTCCCTGTCAACGAGGCACTTGTATAAGTGCCGCTTCCCCATCTGTTTTGAATGGGCTTTTACAGCCCAGTGCTTGGCCCCGCCCCCCGCTCAGTCCCATTTAAATTCTGTATGGGAGGCACTGCTATCAGTGCCTCCCAAACACATTTAAGCCACATTTAAATTATTAGAATTAATGAAAAAAGATACTTATGACACAGAATATGTGTCATAAGTATCTTCTTTATATTATTTTAATAATTAATCCTCCCTTGACTGCACGTCCCTGTTATAATGCACTCCAGTAAATTTTATACCACAGTACAATGAGCAGGTCCAGGGATGTAACTAGATATACTGTAGGTCAAAAGGCAAAACTTTGTAAGGGCCCCCTTATAACACTCAAATGTGGAAAATGTATACAACTCATAACTTTGACAGGGAAGGCGGTCCCTCTCTGCTCTGGGCCCCCTAGCAGCTGCACTCCCTGCACCTATGGTAGCTACGCCTATATATATATATATATATATATATATATATATATATATATATATATATATATATAATATATATATATACACTATGTATATATATAACTGCCCACAGCAACAGGCTTGCTCTGCCCCCACACTGCCATCGCTCTGTCCTGCATATATTACTGAAGTGACCCAGCATATCCCGGAGCCCTTGTTTTCATATCACTTCACCGGAAAAGTGAGTATATATAAATTGCTACTTAACCCAATTATATATTGCATCAAACTGTTGATATATACAGTATAGCATACCTCCCAACTTTAGAAAGTTGGGAGGAGAGAAGAGACACAGCAAATATAGGGGGCGGAAGTGCCCCTATTTTCGTGGCTTTGGGGGGCATGCCAAGCGCTCTGAGCCTAATTCAGATTTGATCGCAGCAGCAAATTTGTTAGCAGATGAGCAAAACCATGTGCACTGCAGGGTGTGCAGATATAACATGTGCAGAGAGAGTTAGAGTTGCATGGGGTGTATTAAACCTGAAATCTAAATTGCAGTGTAAAAATAAAGCAGCCAGTATTTACCCTGCACAGAAACAAAATAACACACCCAAATCTAACTCTCTCTGCACATGTTATATCTGCCCCCCACCCCTGCAGTGTACATGGTTTTGCCCATTAGCTATCAAATTTGCTGCTGCGATCAGATCTGAATTAGGCCCTCTGTGAGCTGCTGGCATGCCCACTGCAGTGGCGCACGCAGGGGGGA
Organism: Pseudophryne corroboree; assembly: GCF_028390025.1. Classification (NCBI taxonomy): domain Eukaryota; kingdom Metazoa; phylum Chordata; class Amphibia; order Anura; family Myobatrachidae; genus Pseudophryne; species Pseudophryne corroboree. Next base: position 584,842,979 of record NC_086445.1, on the reverse strand, counting down.
GTTTCCGAGCACCCAGAAACCCCCCCCCCCCCCCCCCCAAAAAAAAAAAATAACGTATTTTTCTTTTTCTTTTTTTGGCTACATGAGTATTATTAATGGCTGTCTAGTGTCCTCTGCAGCCTCCTGTCTTCCTGGTGGCACTTGTAAGTGCTTACTTTATTTTAATTATAGTACATATATATCCATGTGATATATACAGTAGCGGATCTTGCCACGGGCAAGCAGGACTTTTGCCCGGGGCGCCGCCTTCCGGAGGGCGCCGGCGCCGTCCGGAGGGCGCCGCACCATGGCAAGATCCGCTGCTGCTGTGGTGCCCCCCGCTGCTGCGGCCCGCTGTCCGTTGTGAAGGGAAACTAGACGCTACGCGCCTAGTTTCCCTTCGTGGGCTGCCCGCTGTGAAGGGAAACTAGACGCTACGCATTTAATTTCCCTTCCTGGAGAGGACCTTCACTGTAATGATATGCGGTGCGTGTTGACGTCATCGCGCACCGCATAGGAAAGGTCCTCTACACGAAGGGAACTAGACGCTTAGCGTCTAGTTTACCTTCGTGGAGAGGACCTTTGCTGTGCGGTGCGCGATGACATCATCGCGCACCGCACATCCTACAACAGTTCAGGGGGCGTAACTGACCACGTCCCCTGTGTGAAGCCACGCCCCCTAATGCCGCCCGGGCCGCCAGAAGCCCCGGAACCGGCCCTGGATATATACATACATATAAACACACACATATGATATATATACATGTGTATATACAGTATACATGTACTGTATGTATACTAGAGATGAGCGCCGGAAATTTTTCGGGTTTTGGTTTTGGGTTCGGTTCCGCGGCCGTGTTTTGGGTTCGACCGCGTTTTGGCAAAACCTCACCGAATTTTTTTTGTCGGATTCGGGTGTGTTTTGGATTCGGGTGTTTTTTTCAAAAAAACCTAAAAAACAGCTTAAATCATAGAATTTGGGGGTCATTTTGATCCCAAAGTATTATTAACCTCAAAAACCATAATTTCCACTCATTTTCAGTCTATTCTGAATACCTCACACCTCACAATATTATTTTTAGTCCTAAAATTTGCACCGAGGTCGCTGGATGACTAAGCTAAGCGACCCTAGTGGCCGACACAAACACCTGGCCCATCTAGGAGTGGCACTGCAGTGTCACGCAGGATGGCCCTTCCAAAAAACACTCCCCAAACAGCACATGACGCAAAGAAAAAAAGAGGCGCAATGAGGTAGCTGTGTGAGTAAGATAAGCGACCCTAGTGGCCGACACAAACACCGGGCCCATCTAGGAGTGGCACTGCAGTGTCACGCAGGATGGCCCTTCCAAAAAACACTCCCCAAACAGCACATGACGCAAAGAAAAAAAGAGGCGCAATGAGGTAGCTGTGTGAGTAAGATAAGCGACCCTAGCGGCCGACACAAACACCGGGCCCATCTAGGAGTGGCACTGCAGTGTCACGCAGGATGGTCCTTCCAAAAAACACTCCACAAACAGCACATGACGCAAAGAAAAAAAGAGGCGCAATGAGGTAGCTGTGTGAGTAAGATAAGCGACCCTAGTGGCCGACACAAACACCGGGCCCATCTAGGAGTGGCACTGCAGTGTCACGCAGGATGGCCCTTCCAAAAAACACTCCCCAAACAGCACATGACGCAAAGAAAAAAAGAGGCGCAATGAGGTAGCTGTGTGAGTAAGATAAGCGACCCTAGTGGCCGACACAAACACCGGGCCCATCTAGGAGTGGCACTGCAGTGTCACGCAGGATGGCCCTTCCAAAAAACACTCCCCAAACAGCACATGACGCAAAGAAAAAAAGAGGCGCAATGAGGTAGCTGTGTGAGTAAGATAAGCGACCCTAGTGGCCGACACAAACACCGGGCCCATCTAGGAGTGGCACTGCAGTGTCACGCAGGATGGCCCTTCCAAAAAACACTCCACAAACAGCACATGACGCAAAGAAAAATTAAAGAAAAAAGAGGTGCAAGATGGAATTGTCCTTGGGCCCTCCCACCCACCCTTATGTTGTATAAACAGGACATGCACACTTTAACCAACCCATCATTTCAGTGACAGGGTCTGCCACACGACTGTGACTGAAATGACGGGATGGTTTGGACCCCCACCAAAAAAGAAGCAATTAATCTCTCCTTGCACAAACTGGCTCTACAGAGGCAAGATGTCCACCTCATCATCATCCTCCGATATATCACCGTGTACATCCCCCTCCTCACAGATTATCAATTCGTCCCCACTGGAATCCACCATCTCAGCTCCCTGTGTACTTTGTGGAGGCAATTGCTGCTGGTCAATGTCTCCACGGAGGAATTGATTATAATTCATTTTAATGAACATCATCTTCTCCACATTTTCTGGATGTAACCTCGTACGCCGATTGCTGACAAGGTGAGCGGCGGCACTAAACACTCTTTCGGAGTACACACTTGTGGGAGGGCAACTTAGGTAGAATAAAGCCAGTTTGTGCAAGGGCCTCCAAATTGCCTCTTTTTCCTGCCAGTATAAGTACGGACTGTGTGACGTGCCTACTTGGATGCGGTCACTCATATAATCCTCCACCATTCTTTCAATGGTGAGAGAATCATATGCAGTGACAGTAGATGACATGTCCGTAATCGTTGTCAGGTCCTTCAGTCCGGACCAGATGTCAGCATCAGCAGTCGCTCCAGACTGCCCTGCATCACCGCCAGCGGGTGGGCTCGGAATTCTGAGCCTTTTCCTCGCACCCCCAGTTGCGGGAGAATGTGAAGGAGGAGATGTTGACAGGTCGCGTTCCGCTTGACTTGACAATTTTCTCACCAGCAGGTCTTTCAACCCCAGCAGACTTGTGTCTGCCGGAAAGAGAGATCCAAGGTAGGCTTTAAATCTAGGATCGAGCACGGTGGCCAAAATGTAGTGCTCTGATTTCAACAGATTGACCACCCGTGAATCCTTGTTAAGCGAATTAAGGGCTCCATCCACAAGTCCCACATGCCTAGCGGAATCGCTCCGTGTTAGCTCCTCCTTCAATGTCTCCAGCTTCTTCTGCAAAAGCCTGATGAGGGGAATGACCTGACTCAGGCTGGCAGTGTCTGAACTGACTTCACGTGTGGCAAGTTCAAAGGGCAGCAGAACCTTGCACAACGTTGAAATCATTCTCCACTGCGCTTGAGACAGGTGCATTCCACCTCCTATATCGTGCTCAATTGTATAGGCTTGAATGGCCTTTTGCTGCTCCTCCAACCTCTGAAGCATATAGAGGGTTGAATTCCACCTCGTTACCACTTCTTGCTTCAGATGATGACAGGGCAGGTTCAGTTGTTTTTGGTGGTGCTCCAGTCTTCTGTACGTGGTGCCTGTACGCCGAAAGTGTCCCGCAATTCTTCTGGCCACCGACAGCATCTCTTGCACGCCCCTGTCGTTTTTTAAAAAATTCTGCACCACCAAATTCAAGGTATGTGCAAAACATGGGACGTGCTGGAATTTGCCCATATTTAATGCACACACAATATTGCTGGCGTTGTCCGATGCCACAAATCCACAGGAGAGTCCAATTGGGGTAAGCCATTCCGCGATGATCTTCCTCAGTTGCCGTAAGAGGTTTTCAGCTGTGTGCGTATTCTGGAAACCGGTGATACAAAGCGTAGCCTGCCTAGGAAAGAGTTGGCGTTTGCGAGATGCTGCTACTGGTGCCGCCGCTGCTGTTCTTGCGGCGGGAGTCCATACATCTACCCAGTGGGCTGTCACAGTCATATAGTCCTGACCCTGCCCTGCTCCACTTGTCCACATGTCCGTGGTTATGTAGACATTGGGTACAGCTGCATTTTTTAGGACACTGGTGACTCTTTTTCTGAGGTCTGTGTACATTTTCGGTATCGCCTGCCTAGAGAAATGGAACCTAGATGGTATTTGGTACCGGGGACACAGTACCTCCAACAAGTCTCTAGTTGGCTCTGCAGTAATGATGGATACCGGAACCACGTTTCTCACCACCCAGGATGCCAAGGCCTCAGTTATCCGCTTTGCAGTAGGATGACTGCTGTGATATTTCATCTTCCTCGCAAAGGACTGTTGGACAGTCAATTGCTTGGTGGAAGTAGTAAAAGTGGTCTTACGACTTCCCCTCTGGGATGACCATCGCCTCCCAGCAGCAACAACAGCAGCGCCAGCAGCAGTAGGCGTTACACGCAAGGATGCATCGGAGGAATCCCAGGCAGGAGAGGAATCGTCAGAATTGCCAGTGACATGGCCTGCAGGACTATTGGCATTCCTGGGGAAGGAGGAAATTGACACTGAGGGAGTTGGTGGGGTGGTTTGCGTGAGCTTGGTTACAAGAGGAAGGTATTTACTGGTCAGTGGACTGCTTCCGCTGTCACCCAAAGTTTTTGAACTTGTCACTGACTTATTATGAATGCGCTGCAGGTGACGTATAAGGGAGGATGTTCCGAGGTGGTTAACGTCCTTACCCCTACTTATTACAGCTTGACAAAGGCAACACACGGCTTGACACCTGTTGTCCGCATTTCTGTTGAAATACTTCCACACCGAAGAGCTGATTTTTTTGGTATTTTCACCAGGCATGTCAGTGGCCATATTCCTCCCACGGACAACAGGTGTCTCCCCGGGTGCCTGACTTAAACAAACCACCTCACCATCAGAATCCTCCTGGTCAATTTTCTCCCCAGCACCAGCAACACCCATATCCTCCTCATCCTGGTGTACTTCAACACTGACATCTTCAATCTGACTATCAGGAACGGGACTGCGGATGCTCCTTCCAGCACTTGCAAGGGGCGTGCAAATGGTGGAAGGCGCATGCTCTTCACGTCCAGTGTTGGGAAGGTCAGGCATCGCAACCGACACAATTGGACTCTCCTTGTGGATTTGGGATTTCGAAGAACGCACAGTTCTTTGCGGTGCTTTTGCCAGCTTGAGTCTTTTCAGTTTTCTAGCGAGAGGCTGAGTGCTTCCATCCTCATGTGAAGCTGAACCACTAGCCATGAACATAGGCCAGGGCCTCAGCCGTTCCTTGCCACTCCGTGTGGTAAATGGCATATTGGCAAGTTTACGCTTCTCCTCCGACAATTTTATTTTAGGTTTTGGAGTCCTTTTTTTACTGATATTTGGTGTTTTGGATTTGACATGCTCTGTACTATGACATTGGGCATCGGCCTTGGCAGACGACGTTGCTGGCATTTCATCGTCTCGGCAATGACTAGTGGCAGCAGCTTCAGCACGAGGTGGAAGTGGATCTTGATCTTTCCCTAATTTTGGAACCTCAACATTTTTGTTCTCCATATTTTAATAGGCACAACTAAAAGGCACCTCAGGTAAACAATGGAGATGGATGGATACTAGTATACTTATGGATGGACTGCCGAGTGCCGACACAGAGGTAGCTACAGCCGTGGACTACCGTACTGTGTCTGCTGCTAATATAGACTGGATGATAATGATATGAAATCAATATATATATGTATATATAATATCACTAGTACTGCAGCCGGACAGGTAGATATATATTTATTAGGTAATGATGACTGATGACGGACCTGCTGGACACTGTCAGCTCAGCAGCACCGCAGACTGCTACAGTAAGCTACTATAGTAGTATGTATCAAGAAGAAAGAAAAAAAAAAAAACCACGGGTAGGTGGTATACAATTATGGATGGACTGCCGAGTGCCGACACAGAGGTAGCTACAGCCGTGGACTACCGTACTGTGTCTGCTGCTAATATAGACTGGATGATAATGATATGAAATCAATATATATATGTATATATAATATCACTAGTACTGCAGCCGGACAGGTAGATATATATTTATTAGGTAATGATGACTGATGACGGACCTGCTGGACACTGTCAGCTCAGCAGCACCGCAGACTGCTACAGTAAGCTACTATAGTAGTATGTATCAAGAAGAAGGAAAAAAAAAAACCACGGGTAGGTGGTATACAATTATGGATGGACTGCCGAGTGCCGACACAGAGGTAGCTACAGCCGTGGACTACTGTACTGTGTCTGCTGCTAATATAGACTGGATGATAATGATATGAAATCAATATATATATATGTATATATAATATCACTAGTACTGCAGCCGGACAGGTAGATATATATTTATTAGGTAATGATGACTGATGACGGACCTGCTGGACACTGTCAGCTCAGCAGCACCGCAGACTGCTACAGTAAGCTACTATAGTAGTATGTATCAAGAAGAAAGAAAAAAAAAAACCACGGGTAGGTGGTATACAATTATGGATGGACTGCCGAGTGCCGACACAGAGGTAGCTACAGCCGTGGACTACCGTACTGTGTCTGCTGCTAATATAGACTGGATGATAATGATATGAAATCAATATATATATGTATATATAATATCACTAGTACTGCAGCCGGACAGGTAGATATATATTTATTAGGTAATGATGACTGATGACGGACCTGCTGGACACTGTCAGCTCAGCAGCACCGCAGACTGCTACAGTAAGCTACTATAGTAGTATGTATCAAGAAGAAAGAAAAAAAAAAACACGGGTAGGTAATATACAATTATGGATGGACTGCCGAGTGCCGACACAGAGGTAGCTACAGCCGTGGACTACCGTACTGTGTCTGCTGCTAATATAGACTGGATGATAATGATATGAAATCAATATATATATGTATATATAATATCACTAGTACTGCAGCCGGACAGGTAGATATATATTTATTAGGTAATGATGACTGATGACGGACCTGCTGGACACTGTCAGCTCAGCAGCACCGCAGACTGCTACAGTAAGCTACTATAGTAGTATGTATCAAGAAGAAAGAAAAAAAAACCACGGGTAGGTGGTATACAATTATGGATGGACTGCCGAGTGCCGACACAGAGGTAGCTACAGCCGTGGACTACCGTACTGTGTCTGCTGCTAATATAGACTGGATGATAATGATATGAAATCAATATATATATGTATATATAATATCACTAGTACTGCAGCCGGACAGGTAGATATATATTTATTAGGTAATGATGACTGATGACGGACCTGCTGGACACTGTCAGCTCAGCAGCACCGCAGACAGCTACAGTAAGCTACTATAGTAGTATGTATCAAGAAGAAGGAAAAAAAAAAACCACGGGTAGGTGGTATACAATTATGGATGGACTGCCGAGTGCCGACACAGAGGTAGCTACAGCCGTGGACTACCGTACTGTGTCTGCTGCTAATATAGACTGGATGATAATGATATGAAATCAATATATATATGTATATATAATATCACTAGTACTGCAGCCGGACAGGTAGATATATATTTATTAGGTAATGATGACTGATGACGGACCTGCTGGACACTGTCAGCTCAGCAGCACCGCAGACTGCTACAGTAAGCTACTATAGTTGTATGTATCAAGAAGAAAGAAAAAAAAAACCACGGGTAGGTGGTATACAATTATGGATGGACTGCCGAGTGCCGACACAGAGGTAGCTACAGCCGTGGACTACCGTACTGTGTCTGCTGCTAATATAGACTGGATGATAATGATATGAAATCAATATATATATGTATATATAATATCACTAGTACTGCAGCCGGACAGGTAGATATATATTTATTAGGTAATGATGACTGATGACGGACCTGCTGGACACTGTCAGCTCAGCAGCACCGCAGACTGCTACAGTAAGCTACTATAGTAGTATGTATCAAGAAGAAAGAAAAAAAAAAACCACGGTTTGGTGGTATACAATTATGGATGGACTGCCGAGTGCCGACACAGAGGTAGCTACAGCCGTGGACTACCGTACTGTGTCTGCTGCTAATATAGACTGGATGATAATGATATGAAATCAATATATATATGTATATATAATATCACTAGTACTGCAGCCGGACAGGTAGATATATATTTATTAGGTAATGATGACTGATGACGGACCTGCTGGACACTGTCAGCTCAGCAGCACCGCAGACTGCTACAGTAAGCTACTATAGTAGTATGTATCAAGAAGAAAGAAAAAAAAAAACCACGGGTAGGTAATATACAATTATGGATGGACTGCCGAGTGCCGACACAGAGGTAGCTACAGCCGTGGACTACCGTACTGTGTCTGCTGCTAATATAGACTGGATGATAATGATATGAAATCAATATATATATGTATATATAATATCACTAGTACTGCAGCCGGACAGGTAGATATATATTTATTAGGTAATGATGACTGATGACGGACCTGCTGGACACTGTCAGCTCAGCAGCACCGCAGACTGCTACAGTAAGCTACTATAGTAGTATGTATCAAGAAGAAAGAAAAAAAAAACCACGGGTAGGTGGTATACAATTATGGATGGCCGGCCGAGTGCCGACACAGAGGTAGCTACAGCCGTGTACTACCGTACTGTGTCTGCTGCTAATATAGACTGGATGATAATGATATGAAATCAATATATATATGTATATATAATATCACTAGTACTGCAGCCGGACAGGTAGATATATATTTATTAGGTAATGATGACTGATGACGGACCTGCTGGACACTGTCAGCTCAGCAGCACCGCAGACTGCTACAGTAAGCTACTATAGTAGTATGTATCAAGAAGAAAGAAAAAAAAAAACCACGGGTAGGTGGTATACAATTATGGATGGACTGCCGAGTGCCGACACAGAGGTAGCTACAGCCGTGGACTAACGTACTGTGTCTGCTGCTAATATAGACTGGATGATAATGATATGAAATCAATATATATATGTATATATAATATCACTAGTACTGCAGCCGGACAGGTAGATATATATTTATTAGGTAATGATGACTGATGACGGACCTGCTGGAGACTGTCAGCTCAGCAGCACCGCAGACTGCTACAGTAAGCTACTATAGTAGTATGTATCAAGAAGAAAGAAAAAAAAAAAACACGGGTAGGTGGTATACAATTATGGATGGACTGCCGAGTGCCGACACAGAGGTAGCTACAGCCGTGGACTAACGTACTGTGTCTGCTGCTAATATAGACTGGATGATAATGATATGAAATCAATATATATATGTATATATAATATCACTAGTACTGCAGCCGGACAGGTAGATATATATTTATTAGGTAATGATGACTGATGACGGACCTGCTGGACACTGTCAGCTCAGCAGCACCGCAGACTGCTACAGTAAGCTACTATAGTAGTATGTATCAAGAAGAAAGAAAAAAAAAAAAAACACGGGTAGGTGGTATACAATTATAATATTATATATATATTAATTATATACAATTATATATATATATATATATATATATATATTAATTAAACTGGTGGTGATTATTAAACTGGTGGTCAGGTCACTGGTCACACTATCAGCAACTTGCAAGTAGTACTCCTAAGCATACAATCACAATATATATTATACTGGTGTGGCACTCTGGCAGCAAAAGTGTGCACTGTACGTTATATGTAGTATGTACTCCTGAGTCCTGAGTCCTGCTCTCAGACTCTAACTGCTCCCCACTGTCAGTGTCTCCCCCACAAGTCAGATAATACAATACAGTCACACTATCTATCACTTCACTTCAGCAAGTACTAGTAGTAGTAGTACTCCTCCTAATGCTCCCCAAAATTACTACTGTGTCTCTCTCTAGTGAGACTGTCTCACTCTCTTCTCGAATCTCTATAAACGGAGAGGACGCCAGCCACGTCCTCTCCCTATGAATCTCAATGCACGTGTGAAAAATGGCGGCGACGCGCGGCTCCTTATATAGAATCCGAGCCTCGCGAGAATCCGACAGCGTGATGATGACGTTCGGGCGCGCTCGGGTTAACCGAGCAAGGCGGGAGGATCCGAGCCTGCTCGGCCCCGTGTAAAAAACCCTGAAGTTCGGGCGGGTTCGGATTCCGAGGAACCGAACCCGCTCATCTCTAATGTATACAGTATATATATATATATATATAAATATAGTATCTGTGTAACGGCGGCACTCAGCAGTCTGGTATATTAAAAAAAGCCTTTATTGCGGTCCTACGCCGTTTCGGGGATAAACCCCGTCTTCAGGGACAAAACAGTACATGCAAAGTGCCAAAACCAACAGCCTTTTATACCCACTAAACAAGTGCTCGTAATGAATAACCTTACTCACCTGTCCAGCGCTGTAGATTCCCGCCGCGTCTGGCCGCTGTGTGTACGAGACTCACATGGATGACGTCAGCGGTCAGCGCCGGACAGGGAGCTCCAATGAGTGAGCTAGTGTGAATGTTGCTAAGCAACTCCTGTAAATATAAACAAAGCAATACATGTCCTTATTGCAAACCTGTGCCATTTAAAAAGCTCCTTACGAGCGTGCCACTAACTCTACCCTGCTACCTGCTATCTACTTTAAAAACCAAAGGATGAACGTTCCTACCAGGATGTTAGTTACTAACAGATATTAGTGTTTACACAATTCTATATTCAGACATATGTAGCTTTAACTGCCATGTTTCCTTCATGTAACTAATCAATAAAATGACTGTAATAGCTATACATATATTATATATATAATATATATAATATGTTCATTAACAATTAATTATAAATTACCGATAAATTGCTGATAAATTACTGATTATCTATTGTTAATTGGATGACTAATCATGACTTGAAAACTCTTGCTGGGCTATTTGAAACCCAATTCTCTATATATAACACATCTAATTTAACAAGGTAAGGATGTGAAGATATAAGAATACATTATACATAGCGTTATAGGAACCCCTTATGTAGTCACTGTTAGAACACTAATTCATAGGAAGCACTGCAGACCTAATGTCTCATTTAGACCTCCAGGAGATATAGTATTTAAGGCATGTATCCATCGACTTTCCTTCTGCATAAGGATTTTGTTACGATCACCTCCTCTATGTAGAGGGGGTACATGATCTATGATTATAGCTCGTATGCTTGCTATATTGTGCTTGGCTGTCAAACAGTGACGAGCCACCGGCTGTTCACTTATCCCTTTCTCAATGGTCTGTTTAATAGCGCTTCTATGTAAGGCCATTCTTTCACGGAAATGGCGTTGCGTCTTGCCGACGTAAGCCAACCCACAGGGGCATTTCAGCATATAGATAACATGGGTGGTGGTACATGTTACCCTATGTAGAATTTTAAATGATTTTCCTGTATGTGGGTGAAAAAAATGTGAACCAGTAAGTAAAGTATTGCACGTTGAACACCCTAAGCAGCGAAAACATCCCACCTTAGGCCGTAAAAAGTGGGTTTGCTGTTGCTTGGTGAGTGGGAATATATCAAGTTTCACTACTCTATCTCCAATACTAGAACCCCTTGTATAACTAGGTAATACCCTGGAATCCAGCAGAGCCGGTAGGGCTTTATCTGTGTTTACAATGGGCCACAATTTTTTGACCTTTTGTGTAATGCCTGGATGGGGCCACTGGGGATCAAACTGCGGACTGCCTCCACACCTGTATCATGCGGGATGCAGGTGTAGAGGCTAGTCACATCCGCACTGCATAAGTTTGATCACTGACAACCCTGCGTATCATGGCCCAACAGTGGATTTCTTTTTGAAATTACTTACTTTAGTTCTGACACGTAATTATTTTACTTTTGATGGTCGCATTTATCTACAAGCCTATGGCTGTGCGATGAGGCCCCCAGTGGCCCCATCGTACGCTAATGCATACATGTATGCCATTGAGCACACACTTTTTGGTTCCCCACTCATGTCATCTATGTACTTCTATAAGAGGTACATAGATGACTTACTTATTTTTTGGCAAGGGTCACAGGAACATCTTGAGAGTCTATTAAATGGACACAACGATACAGTGAGTCCAGTGAAATTTACATACCAGACATCCCTTCGTGAAATACACTTTTTGGATGTAATTATTACCCTACAGGAAGGTCAACTACATACAGCCTTATACCTTAAGCCCACAGACCGTAATTCATTTTTACATCATGCTAGTTCTTCACACCCTTTATCATTACGTAAGGGACTACCACAATCACAATTTTTACGAGCAAAAAGGATAATTTCTGATCCAACAGCGGTAGAACCAGCTCTGGACCGGATGGTCCACAAATTTGAGCAAAGAGGATATCCAAGACAGGATTTACTGCAAAGTAAAAGTAAAGTCATGAATCTTTCTAGAGATTCTTTGTTGAATAAATTGGATCAGGTAGATAAGAAACAACAGGTACAAAGAATACCGTGGGTTAACAAATTTACAGCAGCAACTCCAGGCATTACACAAAAGGTCAAAAAATTGTGACCCATTGTAAACACAGATAAAGCCCTACCGGCTCTGCTGGATTCCAGGGTATTACCTAGTTATACAAGGGGTTCCAGTATTGGAGATAGAGTAGTGAAACTTGATATATTCCCACTCACCAAGCAACAGCAAACCCACTTTTTACGGCCTAAGGTGGGATGTTTTCGCTGCTTAGGGTGTTCAACGTGCAATACTTTACTTACTGGTAGTGATGAGCACCGGAAATTTTTCGGGTTTTGTGTTTTGGTTTTGGGTTCGGTTCCGCGGCCGTGTTTTGTGTTCGAACGCGTTTTGGCAAAACCTCACCGAATTTTTTTTGTCGGATTCGGGTGTGTTTTGGATTCGGGTGTTTTTTTCAAAAAAACCTAAAAAAACAGCTTAAATCATTGAATTTGGGGGTCATTTTGATCCCATAGTATTATTAACCTCAATAACCATAATTTCCACTCATTTTCAGTCTATTCTGAACACCTCACACCTCACAATATTATTTTTAGTCCTAAAATTTGCACCGAGGTCGCTGGATGACTAAGCTCAGCGACCCAAGTGGCCGACACAAACACCTGGCCCATCTAGGAGTGGCACTGCAGTGTCAGGCAGGATGTCCCTTCCAAAAAATACTCCCCAAACAGCACATGACGCAAAGAAAAAAAAAAGGCGCAATGAGGTAGCTGTGTGACTACGATAAGCGACCCAAGTGGCCGACACAAACACCTGGCCCATCTAGGAGTGGCACTGCAGTGTCACGCAGGCTGGCCCTTTAAAAAACTACTCCCCAAACAGCACATGGCGCAAAGAAAAAAAGAGGCGCAAAGAGGTAGCTGTGTGACTAAGATAAGCGACCCAAGTGGCCGACACAAACACCTGGCCCATCTAGGAGTGGCACTGCAGTGTCACGCAGGATGGCCCTTCCGAAAAACACTCCCCAAACAGCACATGACGCAAAGAAAAATGAAAGAAAAAAGAGGTGCAAGATGGAATTGTCCTTGGGCCCTCCCACCCACCCTTATGTTGTATAAACAGGACATGCACACTTTAACCAACCCATCATTTCAGTGACAGGGTCTGCCACACGACTGTGACTGAAATGACGGGTTGGTTTGGACCCCCACCAAAAAAGAAGCAATTAATCTCTCCTTGCACAAACTGGCTCTACAGAGGCAAGATGTCCACCTCATCATCATCCTCCGATATATCACCGTGTACATCCCCCTCCTCACAGATTATCAATTCGTCCCCAATGGAATCCACCATCTCAGCTCCCTGTGTACTTTGTGGAGGCAATTGCTGCTGGTCAATGTCTCCACGGAGGAATTGATTATAATTCATTTTAATGAACATCATCTTCTCCACATTTTCTGGATGTAACCTCGTACGCCGATTGCTGACAAGGTGAGCGGCGGCACTAAACACTCTTTCGGAGTACACACTTGTGGGAGGGCAACTTAGGTAGAATAAAGCCAGTTTGTGCAAGGGCCTCCAAATTGCCTCTTTTTCCTGCCAGTATAAGTACGGACTGTCTGACGTGCCTACTTGGATGCGGTCACTCATATAATCCTCCACCATTCTTTCAATGGGGAGAGAATCATATGCAGTGACAGTAGACGACATGTCCGTAATCGTTGTCAGGTCCTTCAGTCCGGACCAGATGTCAGCATCAGCAGTCGCTCCAGGCTGCCCTGCATCACCGCCAGCGGGTGGGCTCGGAATTCGTAGCCTTTTCCTCGCACCCCCAGTTGCGGGAGAATGTGAAGGAGGAGATGTTGACAGGTCGCGTTCCGCTTGACTTGACAATTTTCTCACCAGCAGTTCTTTGAACCCCAGCAGACTTGTGTCTGCCGGAAAGAGAGATCCAAGGTAGGTTTTAAATCTAGGATCGAGCACGGTGGCCAAAATGTAGTGCTCTGATTTCAACAGATTGACCACCCGTGAATCCTTGTTAAGCGAATTAAGGGCTCCATCCACAAGTCCCACATGCCTAGCGGAATCGCTCTGTGTTAGCTCCTCCTTCAATGTCTCCAGCTTCTTCTGCAAAAGCCTGATGAGGGGAATGACCTGACTCAGGCTGGCAGTGTCTGAACTGACTTCACGTGTGGCAAGTTCAAAAGGTTGCAGAACCTTGCACAACGTTGAAATCATTCTCCACTGCGCTTGAGACAGGTGCATTCCACCTCCTATATCGTGCTCAGTTGTATAGGCTTGAATGGCCTTTTGCTGCTCCTCCAACCTCTGAAGCATATAGAGGGTTGAATTCCACCTCGTTACCACTTCTTGCTTCAGATGATGGCAGGGCAGGTTCAGGCGTTTTTGGTGGTGCTCCAGTCTTCTGTACGTGGTGCCTGTACGCCGAAAGTGTCCCGCAATTCTTCTGGCCACCGACAGCATCTCTTGCACGCCCCTGTCGTTTTTTAAATAATTCTGCATCACCAAATTCAAGGTATGTGCAAAACATGGGACGTGCTGGAATTTGCCCAGATTTAATGCACACACAATATTGCTGGCGTTGTCCGATGCCACAAATCCACAGGAGAGTCCAATTGGGGTAAGCCATTCCGCGATGATCTTCCTCAGTTGCCGTAAGAGGTTTTCAGCTGTGTGCGTATTCTGGAAAGCGGTGATACAAAGCGTAGCCTGCCTAGGAAAGAGTTGGCGTTTGCGAGATGCTGCTACTGGTGCCGCCGCTGCTGTTCTTGCGGCGGGAGTCCATACATCTACCCAGTGGGCTGTCACAGTCATATAGTCCTAAGCCTGCCCTGCTCCACTTGTCCACATGTCCGTGGTTAAGTGGACATTGGGTACAACTGCATTTTTTAGGACACTGGTGAGTCTTTTTCTGAGGTCTGTGTACATTTTCGGTATCGCCTGCCTAGAGAAATGGAACCTAGATGGTATTTGGTACCGGGGACACAGTACCTCCAACAACTCTCTAGTTGGCTCTGCAGTAATGATGGATACCGGATCCACGTTTCTCACCGCCCAGGATGCCAAGGCCTCAGTTATCCGCTTTGCAGCAGGATGACTGCTGTGATATTTCATCTTCCTCGCAAAGGACTGTTGGACAGTCAATTGCTTGGTGGAAGTAGTAAAAGTGGTCTTACGACTTCCCCTCTGGGATGACCATCGACTCCCAGCAGCAACAACAGCAGCGCCAGCAGCAGTAGGCGTTACACGCAAGGATGCATCGGAGGAATCCCAGGCAGGAGAGGACTCGTCAGAATTGCCAGTGACATGGCCTGCAGGACTATTGGCATTCCTGGGGAAGGAGGAAATTGACACTGAGGGAGTTGGTGGGGTGGTTTGCGTGAGCTTGGTTACAAGAGGAAGGGATTTACTGGTCAGTGGACTGCTTCCGCTGTCGCCCAAAGTTTTTTAACTTGTCACTGACTTATGATGAATGCGCTGCAGGTGACGTATAAGGGAGGATGTTCCGAGGTGGTTAACGTCCTTACCCCTACTTATTACAGCTTGACAAAGGCAACACACGGCTTGACAAATGTTGTCCGCATTTCTGTTGAAATACTTCCACACCGAAGAGCTGATTTTTTTGGTATTTTCACCAGGCATGTCAATGGCCCTATTCCTCCCACGGACAACAGGTGTCTCCCCGGGTGCCTGACTTAAACAAACCACCTCACCATCAGAATCCTCCTGGTCAATTTCCTCCCCAGCGCCAGCAACACCCATATCCTCCTCATTCTGGTGTACTTCAACACTGACATCTTCAATCTGACTATCAGGAACTGGACTGCGGGTGCTCCTTCCAGCACTTGCAGGGGGCGTGCAAATGGTGGAAGGTGCATGCTCTTCACGTCCAGTGTTGGGAAGGTCAGGCATCGCAACCGACACAATTGGACTCTCCTTGTGGATTTGGGATTTCGAAGAACGCACAGTTCTTTGCTGTGCTTTTGCCAGCTTGAGTCTTTTCATTTTTCTAGCGAGAGGCTGAGTGCTTCCATCCTCATGTGAAGCTGAACCACTAGCCATGAACATAGGCCAGGGCCTCAGCCATTCCTTGCCACTCCGTGTGGTAAATGGCATATTGGCAAGTTTACGCTTCTCCTCCGACAATTTTATTTTAGATTTTTGAGTCCTTTTTTTACTGATATTTGGTGTTTTGGATTTTACATGCTCTGTACTATGACATTGGGCATCGGCCTTGGCAGACGACGTTGATGGCATTTCATCGTCTCGGCCATGACTAGTGGCAGCAGCTTCAGCACGAGGTGGAAGTCGATCTTGATCTTTCCCTATTTTTGGAACCTCAACATTTTTGTTCTCCATATTTTAATAGGCACAACTAAAAGGCACCTCAGGTAAACAATGGAGATGGATGGATACTAGTATACTTATGGATGACGAGCGACTGCCGACACAGAGGTAGCTACAGCCGTGGACTACCGTACTGCGTCTGCTGCTAGTATAGACTGGATGATAATGATATAAAAAATATATATATATCACTACTGCAGCCGGACAGGTATATATTATATAATGACGGACCTGCTGGACACTGTCAGCTCAGCACTGCAGACTCCTAAAGTAAGCTACTAGTATCAAGAAGATAGAAAAAAAAAACACCACGGGTAGGTGGTATACAATTATGGATGGACGAGCGACTGCCGACACAGAGGTAGCTACAGCCGTGGTCTACCGTACTGCGTCTGCTGCTAATATAGACTGGATGATAATGATATAAAAAATATATATATATCACTACTGCAGCCGGACAGGTATATATTATATAATGACGGACCTGCTGGACACTGTCAGCTCAGCACTGCAGACTCCTAAAGTAAGCTACTAGTATCAAGAAGATAGAAAGGAAAAAAAAACACCACGGGTAGGTGGTATACAATTATGGATGGACGAGCGACTGCCGACACAGAGGTAGCTACAGCCGTGGACTACCGTACTGCGTCTGCTGCTAATATAGACTGGATGATAATGATATAAAAAATATATATATATCACTACTGCAGCCGGACAGGTATATATTATATAATGACGGACCTGCTGGACACTGTCAGCTCAGCACTGCAGACTCCTAAAGTAAGCTACTAGTATCAAGAAGATAGAAAAAAAAAAAAAAAACACCACGGGTAGGTGGTATACAATTATGGATGGACGAGCGACTGCCGACAAAGAGGTAGCTACAGCCGTGGACTACCGTACTGCGTCTGCTGCTAATATAGACTGGATGATAATGATATAAAAAATATATATATATCACTACTGCAGCCGGACAGGTATATATTATATAATGACGGACCTGCTGGACACTGTCAGCTCAGCACTGCAGACTCCTAAAGTAAGCTACTAGTATCAAGAAGATAGAAAAAAAAAAAACACCACGGGTAGGTGGTATACAATTATGGATGGACGAGCGACTGCCGACACAGAGGTAGCTACAGCCGTGGACTACCGTACTGCGTCTGCTGCTAATATAGACTGGATGATAATGATATAAAAAATATATATATATCACTACTGCAGCCGGACAGGTATATATTATATAATGACGGACCTGCTGGACACTGTCAGCTCAGCACTGCAGACTCCTAAAGTAAGCTACTAGTATCAAGAAGATAGAAAAAAAAAAAACACCACGGGTAGGTGGTATACAATTATGGATGGACGAGCGACTACCGACACAGAGGTAGCTACAGCCGTGGACTACCGTACTGCGTCTGCTGCTAATATAGACTGGATGATAATGATATAAAAAATATATATATATCACTACTGCAGCCGGACAGGTATATATTATATAATGACGAACCTGCTGGACACTGTCAGCTCAGCACTGCAGACTCCTAAAGTAAGCTACTAGTATCAAGAAGATAGAAAAAAAAAAACACCACGGGTAGGTGGTATACAATTATGGATGGACGAGCGACTGCCGACACAGAGGTAGCTACAGCCGTGGACTACCGTACTGCGTCTGCTGCTAATATAGACTGGATGATAATGATATAAAAAATATATATATATCACTACTGCAGCCGGACAGGTATATATTATATAATGACGGACCTGCTGGACACTGTCAGCAGAATGCGTTTATAGAATAAAAACACCACACGACGAGTGTTTAACTTTTTCAGGCAGACAATCACAATATACTGGTGGTCAGTGGTCACTGGTCAGTCACACTGGCAGTGGCACTCTGGCAGCAAAAGTGTGCACTGTTAAAATATGTACTCCTGCTATAACTGCTCCCCAGTCTCCCCCACAATTAAGCTGTGTGAGCAGTGAGCACTCAGCACAGTCAGATATACAGTATTACATAGATGATGCAGCACACTGAGGCTGAGCACAGATATGGTATGTGACTGTGTCACACTGTGTATCGTTTTTTTTCAGGCAGAGAACGGATTATATTAAATAATAATAAAACTGCACTGGTGGTCAGTGGTCACTGGTCAGTCACTAGTAAACTCTGCACTCTCTGAGTACTCCTAACTTCCTAAGCTCCAGTAAATCAAGTGTCTCACTCTCACTCTCTATTTCTATTTTCTAAACGGAGAGGACGCCAGCCACGTCCTCTCCCTATCAATCTCAATGCACGTGTGAAAATGGCGGCGACGCGCGGCTCCTTATATAGAATCCGAGTCTCGCGATAGAATCCGAGCCTCGCGAGAATCCGACAGCAGGATGATGACGTTCGGGCGCGCTCGGGTTAACTGAGCAAGGCGGGAAGATCCGAGTCTGCCTCGGACCCGTGTAAAAAGGCTGAAGTTCGGGGGGGTTCGGATTCCGAGGAACCGAACCCGCTCATCACTACTTACTGGTTCACATTTTTTTCACCCACATACAGGAAAATTGTTTAAAATTCTACATAGGGTAACATGTACCACCACCCATGTTATCTATATGCTGAAATGCCCCTGTGGGTTGGCTTACGTCGGCAAGACGCAACGCCAATTCCGTGAAAGAATGGCCTTACATAGAAGCGCTATTAAACAGGCCATTGAGAAAGGGATAAGTGAACAGCCGGTGGCTCGTCACTGTTTGACAGCCAAGCACAATATAGCAAGCATACGAGCTATAATCATAGATCATGTACCCCCTCTACATAGAGGAGGTGATCGTAACAAAATCCTTACGCAGAAGGAAAGTCGATGGATACATGCCTTAAATACTATATCTCCTGGAGGTCTAAATGAGACATTAGGTCTGCAGTGCTTCCTATGAATTAGTGTTCTAACAGTGACTACATAAGGGGTTCCTATAACGCTATGTATAATGGATTCTTATATCTTCACATCCTTACCTTGTTAAATTAGATGTGTTATATATAGAGAATTGGGTTTCAAATAGCCAAGCAAGAGTTTTCAAGTCATGATTAGTCATCCAATTAACAATAGATAATCGGTAATTTATCGGTAATTTATAATTAATTGTTAATGAACATATTCATGTTTTATATGTATAGCTATTACAGTCATTTTATTGATTAGTTACATGAAGGAAACATGGCAGTTAAAGCTACATATGTCTGAATATAGAATTGTGTAAACACTAATATCTGTTAGTAACTAACATCCTGGTAGGAACGTTCATCCTTTGGTTTTTAAAGTAGATAGCAGGTAGCAGGGTAGAGTTAGTGGCACGCTCGTAAGGAGCTTTTTAAATGGCACAGTGTTTTAAAAACTACACGGGTTTGCAATAAGGACATGTATTGCTTTGTTTATATTTACAGGAGTTGCTTAGCAACATTCACACTAGCTCACTCATTGGAGCTCCCTGTCTGGCGCTGACCGCTGACGTCATCCATGTGAGTCTCGTACACACAGCGGCCAGACGCGGCGGGAATCGACAGCGCTGGACAGGTGAGTAAGGTTATTCATTACGAGCACTTGTTTAGTGGGTATAAAAGGCTGTTGGTTTTGGCACTTTGTATGTACTGTTTTGTCCCTGAAGACGGGGTTTATCCCCGAAACGGCGTAGGACCGCAATAAAGGCTTTTTTCAATATACCAGACTGCTGAGTGCCGCTGTTACACAGATACTATATTTGGATGGCAACATTCCCGGATGGCACCGCAGCAAGTAATTAGCGCCCAGAAGTGAGTGCCGAGCCTGCCAGCTTTGTCTATATATATATATATATATATATATATATATATATATATATATATAGATAAGAAGAGAAGTATTCGGCACTCCAGCACTGTGTAAATAAACAACTTGCTCCGGTGCCCTGCTTGCAAATAGCATGTAATGAGAACGGGATATATATATATATATATATATATATATACATACATATCTACACATATATATACACCATATATACACCTATATATATATATATATATATACACACACACACGCACATATATATATATATATATATATATATATACACATATACATAGCATATTCAACATGTATATATATATATATATATATATATATGTAATGAGAACGGGAACAGCCGGCACTCATAGAGACTCTATGAAATAACTTGACACAGCACAGCAGCTATAGTCAACGTTTCAGGACAAAATCCTTTTATCAAGACCAACTGCATAATGAAAATACAAACATATAAATACATTACCAATCACCACGTGTGAACACCATCCTCTGCTCTCCGGGACTCTCAGTGACATAATGGGTGCGCACCGGCGCCGGCGACCTGCATCCACGGGGGGCGGAGCCAATGTGAAGTGTACCCGTCACCATGGAAACCCGGCTGTACATGCCTAACAATAGGAAAGCAATGAGAGTAAATGTATACAATACACATGGGTATCTGGGACAACCAGCGCAGAAACATAGTATATAATAAACCGGTCTAAATGTATCATGAAAGAGCAATAGGAACATAGATGAAAAAAGCAAATAGCGTGACACAAACTATCCGGTATAATGGGCACTATATGGTAAAGACTTGTAACAGTACCGGACTGAGCGTCAACAACAGTGTCCGGGACTGTTACAAGTCTTTACCATATAGTGCCCATTATACCGGATAGTTTGTGTCACGCTATTTGCTTTTTTCATCTATGTTCCTATTGCTCTTTCATGATACATTTAGACCGGTTTATTATATACTATGTTTCTGCGCTGGTTGTCCCAGTTACCCATGTGTATTGTATACATTTACTCTCATTGCTTTCCTATTGTTAGGCATGTACAGCCGGGTTTCCATGGTGACGGGTACACTTCACATTGGCTCTGCCCCCCGTGGATGCAGGGTGCCGGTGCGTGCTCATGACGTCACTGAGAGTCCCGGAGAGCGGAGGATGGTGTTCACACGTGGTGATTGGTAATGTATTTATATGTTTGTATTTTCATTATGCAGTTGGTCTTGATAAAAGGATTTTGTCCTGAAACGTTGACTATAGCTGCTGTGCTGTGTCAAGTTATCTCATAGAGTCTCTATGAGTGCCGGCTGTTCCCGTTCTCATTACATATATATATATATATATATATATACACATGTTGAATATGCTATGTATATGTGTGTATATATATATATATATATATATACATACATGTGCGTGTGTGTGTGTATGTGTATATATATATATATATATATAGGTGTATATATGGTGTATATATATGTGTAGATATGTATGTATATATATTTATATATATATATATATATATATACACACACACACACACACACACACACACACAGACACACTAGTTTTACGGTCCCAGCATATACTGGGTCACCTCAGTCCCCACCCCCGTGATTGGCTCCACCCAGTTCTGGAAACCCCCCCATGCAAATCCTGCATTTGCCACTGCCCTGTCCCTCTCTCCCAGTGAACAGATGCTGCGTGCATGCGCACAGAGTCTATTCACCGCTGCTCTGCTTAGCAGAGCAGTGAGTGAGAGTCTCCCAACTGCCCCTCCTACCGTGGGACACTGTGACCCATGGGTGGGACAGCTGGACAGTCCCAGAAAAACGGGACTGTCCCACCAAAATTTGGACAGTTGGGAGGTATGGTATAGTCAAAAGTAACAATCGGGATCTGCAGAACTACATGAATAGAGTTAGACCATATAATATGACTAACTCTGCATACAGATGGAATGGTAAGCTTTTCTGGGCAGTACAGAAATCCATATTTTAAACAAAATAAAGACTCATATATCCAACTATAGAAGAACTCTGTAATTATTTAATTAAGATAGAGAAGTATGGTGGGCTCAATTATATGAGTGTTCAGCAAATACCTAGCTTTGCAGAAGGTGGCATAGATTTTTTTACCCCACAAATGGACTCTAGCACCTCTTAGTGGAGCTCAGCTCTTATTCCTATATATAAAACGTTTTGCACCTTCCAATTGCATTTATGCATTAAAGCACTTTTCAATGAGCACTTCAATGTACTAAAACTCTGAAGCACACACGTACAGTATTTTTGATATTACATATGTCCTCACACCCTTGTGATTACTTTAAGACATTACTGAGGCTAAATCAAACAGTAGTTTAAGTTAGGTTGGTGATTCTAAAGCAGTAGTGTGTGGATGTCGCTGTAGTGCTCTTCTGTTTCCTCCAAGCATGTTTTACGGAGTATCCAACAACACGTGAAAGTAGGTGCAGACTGATATTTGTGTTGGCGCACTTGCACCCTTAAGGAACCATTGTTGGCATTTTTGCAGTTCATAAATGGGCCGTATTTAGTTAAATGTTTTTTAGTGGCTAAATACAGGGTCATAATGAGAATTATGGGAGGACACATGGGACTATAGAATGACAGGAATACATACTTATTACCGGCGGCCGGGATCCCGGCTGCCATGATCCTGACAGCGGGATCCCGGTCACCAGTGTGCCGGCAGTGGGGCGACTGCTAGAAAGCCCCTTGCGTGCTCGCTGCGCTCGCCATGGTTATATTCTCCCTCTATGGGTATCGTGGACACCCACAGAGGGAGAAAGCCCTGTGGTGCCAGTATTTCACCGCCTGTTGGGTCTCCGGTGCCGGCATTGTGAGCATCGAGAGCCCGACTGGTGGTCTCGTGATTGCCTTCCAAAAGACATACCCCACAACACAGGAAATTGTAAAAGAGGAATTCTGTACATCAATTCACTTTTAAATGCATTCAAAATTAGACATACAGTAGGTACACTTCTGGATACAAGTAGGTACAGGTGTGAGACTATTATACAGTACATAGGGGCAGTTCCATTTGTCTTTTTAACCAAATAAGCCCTGGAAATAATTAGTGATTTTGTCATACTGCTGTATACATTGGGCTCAAAAGAGAGACGGTAAGATGTAAGAGAGACGTGGGGAGCAGGTCTAAAAGAGGATCTGTGCCTTCAAAAGGGGAACAGAAGGGAAGTACTCAGTTGCATTGACTATATATATATATATATATATATATATATATATATTAGATGCAGTATTAAAGGAAATGTTGAAATCACATTTCTAACTACTAATGATGTGGAATTGCTGGCGTCCGTCCCACAGTTGTATAATTGACATATGAATTATTGAAGGCTATGTCACATTATCCAGCATATCGTTCAGTACTATGCGCATTTCAGTTTTGGGTCTTCAATATTTAGCTATATTTCTGTATTCATGGGTTTTTGAAGTTACATACAAACAGGAGATGGAGAAAATGCATATTGAATATTAATATAAATGATCTCTTTGCTCTGCATGTAGACTCTTCGCACTCTGATCTCTGACCGTCTGCTTCCAGTTTGAATTATTTATTTTGTCTTTGAAGAGTTTCTTCCTATAACATCTCACATACTCAGCTTGTTAGGGAAAGGTTATCCAGGGGCCCACAGGGGCTGTATTTGTATTTGCGTTTGAAGTGCCATCATGTTCCGGATAGGACTAGAATTGCTACTTCATCCAATTAAAAGTAGGGGTACATAGAAAAATCCATGTAGTCATGCAAGATGCATCCTTTGTAGTGGGTTAATGGAGCTGGTTCCATGCACTGTAGACTGTGCATATATTATACATCCTTGCAAATTACGCTTCTGAAAACCATAACAAAAAACAAAACAAAAAAAGAAATATTTGGCCACAAGTGCCATTAGTTTGGCTCTGAGTATGTACGTCCTATTGCATTGACTATAAAGTTAATAGGTATCTATGCATGCTAAGAAACTCATTTTTATCTGAGGACAAGCAGATGCACTATTTATGACTGATCAAAATAGCCATTTAATAACAATTGATTGTTCCTTATAGTCTGAGACACTATGGCATTTGTCTCTCTTTTGATTTGACTATGGAATTGTGAGACATGTGGTGCTCAGGCTTACACAGATGGTCAAAGACAACGAGAATCCTTGTGTGACGCTGGAACTGTAAATCTACATGACAAGATAATGGGTGACATTCATTAGACATGTCTGTAAATTAATTATCTCACATATCTGCTCTTCATACACTAAATGTATTATAACAGGTGGTGTTGCCCTGGGGAATTTCAGTGCAAGCAAAAGTAATGAATTGGGACAAAAATGAGGATGGGCCACCCAGCAAATGGAGATGGACTTTATTAAGAAAACAAGGGGTCTATTCATGAAGCAGTGAAAAGAGTAGAGAAGTGAGACAGTGGAAAAGTTGCCCATGGCAACTAGTCAGCTGCTCTGTATAATTTTATAGTATGCAAATTATAAATGTTACTTCAATGCTGATTGGTTGCCATGGGCAACTTCTCCACTCTTTTCACTGCTTCATGAATAGACCCCCAAGTGTCCCAATAAATCTATTGTATAACAAAGTTTCCATAGCACTAGGGAAAATAGAGAAAAGGCAGTATTCCCTCTTACCTTACTCTCCCTTTAGAGCAGGGGTGGGCAATTATTTCAGCTGGGGGGCCGCTTAACACTTTCAGCGAATATTCGAGGGCCACACACAAAATACTCAAAAAGAGATCCCTTTTTACACATTACGGCAGACAGCGTGCCCTTTTTACACATTACGGCAGACAGCGTCCCCCTTTTTACACATTATGACAGACAGCGTCCCCTTTTTACAGATTACGTCAGATAGCACCCCCATTTTTATAATTACGACAGACAGCGCCCCCGTTTTTATACATTACGGCAGACAGCGCCCCCGTTTTTATACATTACGGCAGACAGCGTCCCCGTTTTTATACATTACGGCAGACAGTGCCCCCGTTTTTACACATTACGGCAGACAGCACCCCCGTTTTTACACATTACGGCAGCAAGCGCCCCCGTTTTTACACATTACGGCAGACAGCATCCCTTTTTTACACATTACGGCAGACAGCGCACCCGTTTTTATACATTACGGCAGACAGCGTCCCCGTTTTTATACATTACGGCAGAAGGCGCCCCCGTTTTTACACATTACGGCAGACAGCACCCCCCGTTTTTACACATTACGGCAGACAGCGCCCCCGTTTTTACACATTACGGCAGACAGCATCCCCTTTTTACACATTACGGCAGACAGCGCCCCCGTTTTTATACATTACGGCAGACAGCACCCCCGTTTTTATACATTACGGCAGACAGTGCCCCCGTTTTTACACATTACGGCAGACAGCACCCCCCGTTTTTACACATTACGGCAGACAGGGCCCCCGTTTTTATAATTACGGCAGACAGCGCCCCCGTTTTTGCATATTACGGCAGACAGGGCCCCCGTTTTTACACATTACGGCAGACAGTCCCTACCCCCCTTTCCCCACCCTCCCCTAAACCTATATAGCAGTCCTTACCCTCCCCTCCCCCTCCCCCTCCCCTAAACCCATATAACCGTTTTTAACTCCCCTCCCCTGAACTTATATGGCAGCTTTAGCTTTATCCAGGACAGGGGGTTTACCTATTTGCCAGTGGCAGACGATCCCCGCTGCCTGATGATCCGCGCTGCTGCTGCCGCCGCCGCTTCTCCTCACTGGCCGCCGCTTCTTCTCCCCGCTGGCCGCCGCTTCTTCTCCCCGCTGGCCGCCGCTTCTTCTCCCCGCTGGCCGCCGTTTCTTCTCCCCGCTGGCCGCCGTTTCTTCTCCCCACTGGCCTCCGCAGTGCTCCCCACTGGCCGCTTCTGCTCTGAGTTCCCACTGCAGTGCCCGCCCAGCGCCGCCCCCCGTGACGCCCAGCGCATGATAGAGGAAATCCCGGTCAGCTGACCCTGTGACGTGACCGGGATTTCCTCAGCGGCACCGCGTCTGAGAGCAGTGCAATGACAAGCGGCCTGTCGGGCCTCTTGTCATTGCACTCTGGTGGGGCACAGCGGGCCAGGCAGGATCGGTCCGCGGGCCGCATCCGGCCCGCGGGTCGCCTGTTGCCCACCCCTACTTTAGAGGGAAGATTTATAAAAGTTTGTAGAGAGATAAATTGAAGAAAGATAAAGTTCTTACCAATCAGCATCTAAGATGGGGTACACATCAGGACAATGTGTTTTTTCGCAAACGCCGCTGCCGATGTACTGATATATCACATGGCCATACACACTACATGATCCAGTGTAAGAATGTGCGACGTCGTGGTACATCCCGCATTCAACTGCAACCGGTAGTCAGCAGGGTTGTTCCATCTAACGTGCAGCCCATCGAATGGGACGACCCAACTGGCTATGCCTGTGCAGGTGCTATTGAGTGTACACTCTGTGTGATATGGACAATATAGCTTTCCAATTTGAGTCGGAACGATATATTGTCCAATATATTGGCAATTGTGTACCTGGTCTGACTGTCAATTTTTCAGACAGCCTGTAAAATAAGTTAGGAGCTGATAGGTTAGTACTCTATCTCGCCCTCTCCACTTTATCCCTCTCTCCAAACTTTGATAAGTCTGCCCTTTGATTATTATTATTAAAGTGTGGTGGAGTATTTCCTGGCATCAGTCCTTGATCACAAGCAGATAAACACACAGCTCTTAGTCAAAATGGGTTTATGGGCAGTGTTTCCCAGACTTGGTGACGTGACTCCCTGGGGTGCGACGGGGCACTTGCAGGGGTGCCCTGGTTTGGTGGTCCAGAACCAAATCAAATTATTTATGGTCATGTGATAAGCAAAACCAGTGCTAAAATATGTGGACATACAGAAGCGTAGCCCCCACCACCACGTCACTGAACCTAAGCATGAGAGGTAAGCACAATCAACTTAATTTAATTTAAAAAAATTCTGAATTTTATAAGAAACTTTTGACTTAGTGGTGCCCTGATTCAAGAAAGTATGGGAACCACTGGTTTATGGGGAATATTTATTAACAAGCAGTGAAAACAAGAATCTTTTATTGGTGATTATGGACCCTTTTCAGGTTGGATCGCAAAATTTGAGAAACGCAATCCGGCTGATTATGGAATGACTGTGCATGCGCAGCATTCACATTGCGCATGCACACCTACGATTAGTGATTATTTCTGTGAACGCATAGTGCTTCAATGCAACATTTTGATTTACAGGAAGCCAGCATTTAGGGTAGGAAACATGGCGTTTTGTGGGTGTGTTTTTAAAAACGCAGGCGTGGCAAGGCATTTTTTGGGTTGGTCTCTGACGTCAGCGATGACCACTTCCAGCTTCTTGCGAATGCCGAATTGTGGATGACCTTGCCTGGGGTAGATAGATGAACTCTTAGATGTTCCGACTCGAGGCATCAAGGTACAGTACGTAAAGGATATGAGTAACAAATGTATCTGTTAAGTTGTCTAAGAACTCTATGGGGAGCCCAAAGACGTCCACAGATCTTTCTTAAAACAATTGCAATCCCACCCCAATAAGCAGAGTGCTTGAGGTACGTCCATCAAATATGGAGAAAAGAGCCTATGTCATTAGAGCCCCAAAAGAGGGGAGATGTAGGTCCAAATATTTGATGCAATCTGATTGGCACCAGATACAATCTATAGTATACTTTAAAGACCTTTTCCTTAATTTGTGTTGAGATACCAAAGAGGAGCTAGAAAATCTCTCCTTAATGGACCATTAATCCTGCTGTGGGGGCGCACACAGGTCCAACTCCCGCTCTAATTTTTTTTAATAGAATTTTTATTGAAGTGTCAAAGTCGGAAAATATCACGCTACACGTTGCCATATATTCACCCCATGCGCTTGCCCGCTGCACGTGCACATTCTCTCCCATGCGTGCGGATACTCGCAGCTGCGTGATGGCGCCTCCTCGGCCATGCGCTCGAGCGCGTGGTGTGTGCATTTACGGTAGAGTTTGTGTGCGTCTAGCGGGCGACTCAATCGTTAAATAATAAATCCAAATAGTATGTTTTATAGATAATGTTCCCCTTAATAATAACTGTAAGTTTGTTTAATGTAACTGGTCGCTAGACAGAGGAATTCCTCTTTGCATGATACGAAGGGTTTGAGCAGTGGTGTTTGGTACCTAAGTAAAGAACATTTTATTAGAAACAATCCGGTGCTGGTTAGGTAAAGATTAATCGCTCCTGCGTATAGTTATGTCTGTTAGTAGTTTCTGGACATTTACTATATTTGCGGTTCATTATCCATGCGGCGGGAATTCTGAGATTCCCTCCCACCTGAGCAGTTTGATATAGTCACAGCCCACCTGTTCAAACTAACCTATGACCTTTTGTTATAATGCGGAGGGACATTCCTGTGTCCAATGAACAATAAGATTGTAGGGCCCTTTGTAGTACACTGTTGTTATGCACACCAGTGCCTGCAGGAAAGTACTGGTGTCAGAACTGTTATGCACACCAGTGTCTGCAGGAATGTACTGGTGTTTGAACTGTTATGCAAAACAGATGGACTCACAGACAAACTGGGGGATATGACATAATGTACACAGAAGGTGATAGGGTAACAAAATACACACAAAGTGAACAGAGAAGCCCAGAGGCTAAGGAACTGGGTATCTCCCTTGTATTAGAACTGCTCAGATGGAAAAGCAAGATGTTGTGTTTTAATACGTAGAGAACCCAAAATGCTGTTGCTAAGGGCAACAGCAAAACCCTAAAGGGTTACCAACGGGTGTGGCAGTAAACTCCTTGGTCAGAGATGGAATGATAGACACAAGGAGAATCTCCACAATCCTAATTCTCACTTGCTGTTAGGGTCTCCTGCCCTGTGCTGCCACGTCGTCATGGCAACCGGGAGACAAGTGCTAGTGGAGTAACCTGAGCGCAGCTGATACTCCGGTTCGGGTCTTTTGCTGTGCAGTGGTTATAGGCTCTGTGCACAGCAGGGGATCCGGTGCTGGTTTTTGTGCTCACAGTCTGTGAGGTCTGAGTGGGGCGTGGACAGCACCTGCTTTATAAGGCCTCTTTTCAGGGTAAGCAGATGCTGCTGAATCTCTGTTGGTTAGTCAGTTCATGAAAGTTAGCCAGTACTGTGTAGCTTTGTATTTGTTTGTTGCTTACTGCAAATAGGCCTGGGGATTTGGTATTACACTCTGCCAATCCAGACCTAGCAGTAAGACTGGAGTCAGTCGTTTAGCTTGCTGGGGTTCTGTTATTACTCTGTGAACTTAGCAAGTTTGCGGCTGTATTCTAACACTTGCCTGTCTAATCCTGTCTCACTGTGCTAGGTGTCAGGGGTCAGTTTAGTGGCAGTAAGCTTAAACCTGTGCACTGCAAGTGAGAATCAGGATTGTGGAGGCTCTCCTTGTGTCTATCATTCCATCTCTGACCAAGGAGTTTACTGCCACACCCGTTGGTAACCCTTTAGGGTTTTGCTGTTGCCCTTAGCAACAGCATTTCGGGTTCTCTACGTATTAAAACACAACATCTTGCTTTTTACATCTGAGCAGTTCTAATACAAGGGAGATACCCAGTTCCTTAGCCTCTGGGCTTCTCTGTTCACTGTGTGTGTATTTTGTTACCCTATCACCTTCTGTGTACGTTATGTCATATTCCCCAGTTTGTCTGTGAGTCCATTTGTTTTGCATAACAGTTCAAACACCAGTGCATTCCTGCAGACACTGGAGTGCATAACAGTTCTGACACTAGTACTTTCCTGCAGGCACTGGTGTGCATAACACTTGCAGTGCACAGGTTTTAGCTTACTGCCACTAAACTGACCCCTGACACCTAGCACAGTGAGACAGGATTAGACAGGCAAGTCTTAGAATACAGCCGCAAACTTGCTAAGTTCACAGAGTAGTAACAGAACCCCAGCAAGCTAAACGACTGACTCCAGTCTTACTGCTAGGTCTGGATTGGCAGAGTGTAATACCAAATCCCCAGGCCTATTTGCAGTAAGCAACAAACAAATACAAAGCTACACAGTACTGGCTAACTTTCATGAACTGACTAACCAACAAAGATTCAGCAGCATCTGCTTACCCTGAGAAGAGGCCTTATAAAGCAGGTGCTGTCCACGCCCCACTCAGACCTCACAGACTGTGAGCACAAAAACCAGCACCGGATCCCCTGCCGTGCACAGAGCCTATAACCACTGCACAGCAAAAGACCCGAACCGGAGTATCAGCTGCGCTCAGGTTACTCCACTAGCACTTGTCTCCCGGTTGCCATGACGACGTGGCAGCACAGGGCAGGAGACCCTAACAGTACCCCCCCTCTGACGAGGGGTCAAAGAACCCCTACCACCGGGTTTATCGGGGAACTGCGAGAAGAAAGAGCGTATCAGTCTGGGGGCATGAAGATCACAACTGCGCACCCACGACCGCTCCTCCGGGCCATACCCCTTCCAGTGCACCAAAAATGACAGCCGACCCCGAACCACCTTGGAGTCAAGAATCCTTTCAACAACAAACTCCCTCTGGCCACGTATCAGAAGAGGGGAAGGTCTTCCACTGGAAGAAGGATTACTAATTGCCCGTTTTAAAAGGGAACAATGAAATGTTTTATTGATACCCAAAGAACGGGGCAGATCTAACTGAAATGCCACCGGATTGATAACCCTGGTGATCTTATAAGGGCCGATGAACCGGGGCCCTAACTTATGAGATGGCTGTCTCAACTTCAAATTCTTGGTAGACAACCAGACGAAGTCTCCTAATTTGAAGCTGCAGGGTCTTTTCCGCTTATCAAAAACCCTTTTGGTCACTAATGACACAGACACAAGGGCTTTCTTCACTTTCCGCCAAATACCTCTAAGGACCGAAACCACAGAGGAACCACCAGGCGTGGAGTCCAGGGGGTCAAAAGAATTGGCCTTAGGATGATGCCCATACACACAAAGGAAGGGAGAGATCCCTGTAGCAGAGTGAGCCGTGTTGTTATAGGCAAACTCCGCCATGGACAGATGAGCAACCCAGTCAGTCTGACACTTGGAGACATAACACCTGAGGAACTGCTCCAAGGACTGGTTCACCCTTTCAGTCTGCCCATTAGACTGCGGATGGTAGCCTGACGACAAGCTGACAGAAATCTGGAGATCGGAACAAAATGCCCTCCAGAATTTGGCCACAAACTGGGATCCGCGGTCAGAGACCACATCAAGTGGCAACCCGTGGAGACGCACAACATGCAGCATAAATAATTCAGACAGGCGTCTGGCTGATGGCAGCCCAACCAGTGGAACGAAGTGCGCCATCTTCGAAAACCTGTCAACGACAACCCAGATGGCTGTCATCCCCGAGGATTTGGGCAAGTCCACCACAAAATCCATTGAAATGTGGGTCCATGGCTTAGATGGGATAGAGAGTGGATGTAATGGGCCAACAGGAACCCCTCTAGGAGTCTTATTTCGGGCACAGATGTCACATGCCCGAACCCACTGATCCACATCCTTAGCCACCGAGGGCCACCACACCGCCCTAGATAGCAACTCCCGAGTTCTGGCAATACCCGGGTGACCTGCCGACTTCTTGGCATGGAATTCCAGGAACACTCGCTGTCTTAACCTAGGAGGCACAAACAAAAGACCTACCGGAAGGTCTGGAGGAGCCTGCTCCTGTGCTCTAAGGACTAATGATAAGAGGTCCTGGGTAATGCCCACTTTAATACATGATGGGGAAACAATGGGCAACGGCTCCTCGGTGGTCTCCTGGATTGGAGCAAAACTCCGCGAGAGCGCATCAGCCTTGATGTTTTTTGACCCAGGGCGATATGTTATCAAAAAATTAAAGCGAGCAAAAAACAAAGCCCATCGTGCCTGCCTGGCATTGAGACGCTTCGCTGACTCTAAATATGCCAGATTCTTATGGTCAGTGAGAATTGAGACCACAAACTTAGCCCCCTCAAGCCAGTGTCTCCACTCCTCGAGTGCATCCTTAATAGCCAACAATTCCCGGTTACCCACGTCATAATTCATCTCGGCAGGCGAAAATTTACGGGAAAAGTAAGCACAGGGATGAAGGCGATTATCAGACACTCCCATCTGAGAAAGCACTGCCCCAATACCCATCTCAGAGGCATCCACCTCCACCACAAAAGGACGCTCTGGATCTGGGTGTCGCAGCACCTTGGCCGAAACAAATGCCCTTTTGAGACGGGCAAAAGCCGCTTTAGCCTCACAAGACCAGTGAGCAACATCCGCCCCTTTCTTAGTGAGTGCCACCAAGGGCGCCACTATAGACGAAAATCCAGCGATAAATCGTCTATAAAAATTCGCAAAGCCCAGGAAACGCTGAAGCGCCTTCAAACTAGTGGGCTGCACCCAATCCAGGACTGCCTGTACCTTGGAACCCTCCATTTGGAAACCTTCTGGGGAGATAATATATCCTAGAAATGCGATTTGCTGAACTTCAAATTCGCACTTCTCCAGCTTCGCCCCAAGCCGGTGGTCTCTGAGTTTCTGGAGGACTAAGCGTACATGCTTCCGATGTTCCTCCAGGGAATGGGAGAAGATTAGGATGTCATCTAAGTATACAACTAAGAATCTATCCAAATATTCCCTGAGCACATCATTCATGAAATCCTGGAAGACTGCCGGGGCATTACAGAGCCCAAAAGGCATCACCAAATATTCATAATGCCCTGAGTGGGTATTAAAGGCAGTCTTCCATTCATCTCCCTCTCTTATTCGGATTAGATTGTACGCACCGCGTAGGTCAATCTTAGAAAAAATGGTGGCAGTACGAAGCTGGTCAAACAAGACCGAAATGAGAGGCAGTGGGTATGAGTTTTTAATCGTGATACGGTTCAATTCCCTGAAGTCGATGCAGGGTCGCAACGAACCGTCCTTTTTACCCACGAAGAAGAACCCCGACCCAACTGGAGACTGTGAAGGTCTGATATATCCCTTAGCCAAGTTCTCCTGAATGTACTCTGCCATAGCCTGAGTCTCAGGACGTGACAGGGAGTACAACCTGCTCTTGGGAAGCTTAGCATTTGGCAACAAATCAATGGCACAGTCATAGGGGCGATGGGGAGGTAGTACCTCTGCAACTTTTTTGGAGAACACGTCCGCAAAATCTGCATAACACCCTGGCAATCCTGGCAAACTTAGCTGCGAGAGCCTGACTGGAAGGCTCAAGCAACTCCTGAAACAATCAGTACCCCAACTAAGAATCTCCCCAGAGACCCAGTCAAATTGAGGATTGTGGGCCCTTAACCAGGGTAACCCCAACACCAATGGGGCAAAGTACAGACAGTCACATAAAAGGACAATTTTTCAGAGTGTGTGGCTCCAATAAACAAAGAAATCTGGCTAGTGCAAGAGGTAATTTTACCTTGGGATAATGGTTCCCCGTTTAACCCACAAATCTCAATTTCCGATGCCAAGGGTACTAAGGGAACAGAGTGTTTCAGGGCGAATTGGCGGTCCATAAAAACCCCGTCGGCCCCACTGTCCACAAAGGCCTCAGTCTTGACAGTTTGACCGAGGATCTTCAAGGTCACCGGAATGATAAAAGTCTTCTTGGGAAATTCTGACGTCTGGCCTGACAGGATATTTCCCATCACCCTCAGGCCCTGAAGTTTTCCGGCTTTTCTGGGCATGATACTACCACATGACCTTTATTCCCACAGTACAAACACAACCCCTGCTGTCTCCTCCGCGTCTTCTCACGCGAGGAGAGGCGGGTAGCCCCAATCTGCATAGGCTCCTCAGAAAATTCCTCAGAGTCTGAGGTTCCCTTGGGAAGGAAGGAAATCTCAGTCTCCCTTTCAAGCCTACGCTCTCTCAGCCGTCTATCCACCCGGATGGATAACTGCATGAGCTGATCCAAGCTATCAGGCAAGGGATATTGTACCAGTTGGTCCTTTATCTGGTTAGAAAGACCTCTTCGGTACTGGTGTCTCAGGGCTGGGTCATTCCACTGGGTATCATGGGCCAACCTCCGAAACTCCGTACAGTAAACCTCAACTGGCCTTCGCCCTTGCTTAAGGATCGAAATCTGAGCCTCGGCTGAGGCCGTCTTGTCAGGGTCATCATACAACATGCCCAGTGCCGTAAAGAAAGCATCAACACTTTTAAGCGACGGACAGTCAGGCTGCAACCCATATGCCCAGACCTGTGGGTCTCCTTGTAGCAAGGAAATCACTATGCCCACCCGCTGAATCTCCGACCCAGAAGACTGAGGCCTAAGCCGGAAGTATAGCTTGCAGCTCTCCTTGAAACAAAAGAACTGCGAGCGATCTCCAGAAAAACGATCCGGGAGATTTACTTTCGGCTCCTTAACCCCTGCAGGTGCTGCTGCTGCGGGAGCTCCGCCAGCAGCCTGGGAGGTGTGCATTTTAATGGACAAATCATTAAATTGTCGAGTCAGGACCTGCACCTGATCGACCACCTGTTGCAACGTATTTTGAGGGGTATGCTCCATATTCCCACAAAATTTCAACAGGAGTATTAGGCTGCTGAATATGTTATGCACACCAGTGCCTGCAGGAAAGTACTGGTGTCAGAACTGTTATGCACACCAGTGTCTGCAGGAATGTACTGGTGTTTGAACTGTTATGCAAAACAGATGGACTCACAGACAAACTGGGGGATATGACATAATGTACACAGAAGGTGATAGGGTAACAAAATACACACAAAGTGAACAGAGAAGCCCAGAGGCTAAGGAACTGGGTATCTCCCTTGTATTAGAACTGCTCAGATGGAAAAGCAAGATGTTGTGTTTTAATACGTAGAGAACCCAAAATGCTGTTGCTAAGGGCAACAGCAAAACCCTAAAGGGTTACCAACGGGTGTGGCAGTAAACTCCTTGGTCAGAGATGGAATGATAGACACAAGGAGAATCTCCACAATCCTAATTCTCACTTGCAGTGCACAGGTTTTAGCTTACTGCCACTAAACTGACCCCTGACACCTAGCACAGTGAGACAGGATTAGACAGGCAAGTCTTAGAATACAGCCGCAAACTTGCTAAGTTCACAGAGTAGTAACAGAACCCCAGCAAGCTAAACGACTGACTCCAGTCTTACTGCTAGGTCTGGATTGGCAGAGTGTAATACCAAATCCCCAGGCCTATTTGCAGTAAGCAACAAACAAATACAAAGCTACACAGTACTGGCTAACTTTCATGAACTGACTAACCAACAAAGATTCAGCAGCATCTGCTTACCCTGAGAAGAGGCCTTATAAAGCAGGTGCTGTCCACGCCCCACTCAGACCTCACAGACTGTGAGCACAAAAACCAGCACCGGATCCCCTGCCGTGCACAGAGCCTATAACCACTGCACAGCAAAAGACCCGAACCGGAGTATCAGCTGCGCTCAGGTTACTCCACTAGCACTTGTCTCCCGGTTGCCATGACGACATGGCAGCACAGGGCAGGAGACCCTAACAACTGTATGTTGTGTATATAAGGGTCACTGTCCCCAGACCGGCCAGTACTCTCTCTCATCAACATTTATCTCTGATAATTGGAGGACTGGATCCGGTTGCGCTAGCGAGTGTTCCCCGTATGGTATGTTTCTCTGTGGCCACTTTGTTACCCGTTTAATGTAAGCCATTCATTCTTAGTCAATGTATTTGTGTTTGCGATCGTTTGCTGTTGTGTATATTTTTGTTTAGTTATTCTGTTAGTTATTAATGTTAGCCTGTAGTGTATGAACTGTTAACTGTTTTTTTCCCTTTTTACTTAGCTAAATATTGTTAGTAAAGGTGTTGGAACCTTAGCAAGGTATTGTGTGTTTATTACATTGCTGAGGGTAATCGGAGCGTCTCAATCGCTCAAACAGCTAGCTTACAGACCAAGGTTAAACAGTGTTATATCATTGCAGTATCTCAACACTAAGAATTACAGTATAAGCATACTCTGTGTAAGGTTTAAAAGGTTATTATCTGTGTGTACGCTCGCTGTGTGTATCCCGTACTCACAGCGCAGCGTGTGTGTACGTAACTTGCGTACCACGTGCGAGGTCTTTGTACGCAAATAGCGTACGAAGTGCGTAGCACGTGCACGAGGGACAGCGGCCATTACGGCTTCACGATATTAGTAAATAGCTTGTGTTCTAAGGTAAATAATCAGCTTTATCAGAAGCAATTAGCAGCGAGTTACAAAGACATCACACACAATCATGGTAACATGGCATAGTACAATATCTGATCAACTCAGCAGAGAAACAAAAAGGAAACAAGGCTGTGACAGTAATCATTTCAAAATATGAATGTGTATCAAGAAGTTGACAATTTAAAGCATGGTTAATGCTAGTAGACCAAACACATCATGCACAACATAGAGGGTAGAGAGGACAAATTGTAAGTGCTGTCTACAACTCTGACCATCTCAGATATCTGTTGCGGTCCCTTCATTTAGCAGAAGCACCTCCATAGTTTTCTATGGGTATGGCTAGGTTGTCAGATTAACCAAGCTCCAGACTTTGGCGCATGCACAGTAGCACAACTGCTTTAGTTCTGAATCAGCGATCAGTAGAAGTAATAAGGATTCCCTATTGCAGCAATTATCAGGGGCTAGTCGGATATATTAATAAATATACCCCATAGTAGTTCTGCCATCTGTACAGGTCTGCCTGCATCGAAGAGACAATATGGGTTCAATCCAATTAGTTGTGAAGCGAGCAATGTGCTGTTGCCGTGGTGTTTCAACGCCGGTAACGACACACGATCTCGTACCATTTGTGGGTTGGTCTCATCCTGAACTCGCACAAAATTGCTTAGAGCCCTATGGGGTGGCGAGCACTTTTGGATGAGTTCAGCTGCCGCAAAGTATGGCTACTGCCACGATAACTCGCACCAGCGAGGTCATCATGCATAACTGGATCGACCCCTATGTATGTGGGTTTTTTTTAAGAACTTTGTGTTATGAAAACAATATTACAACTGCCAGATCCAAGAAGGCAGCATACTGACAGACATTAACAATCTATTAACTGAACAAAGACAATTGTATGTAAACCTATCTCTATAGGAAACAAAAGAGAGAATGTCAGAGGCTTGAGCATATAATCAACAATGGCAAAAATGTGGCACACCTGGCTCCTTCTCTGCCGGGCACACCACCACTAATATAGATTGAAGAGGGAAGTGACTGTCCTGTGCTCTGCCTTCCCTGGCTCCTGCAGTGTCTGGAGTCCTACCTTGCACCCACAGTGTCCTGTCCAGGAGCTGTTCCATTGGTCCAATAGGTACTACTATTGTGTGGGCATAACGTGTAAAGGACACTACTACTGTGTGGCATAATGTGTAAGGGGCACTACTGTGTAGCATAATGTGTATATGGGGTACTACTGTGTGGCGTAATGTGAATAAGGGGCTCTAGTGTGTGGTGAAATGTGTATAAAGGGTACTACTGTGTGGCTTAACATGTATGAGGGATACTACTGGGTGATGTAACATGAATTAGGGACACTACTGTGTAATGTAATATGAATAAGGGGACTACTGTGTGGTATACTGTAAATAAGAGACACTACTACTGTGTGGCTTAACATGTATGAGGGGTACTACTGGGTGGTGTAACATGAATTAGGGACACACTGTGTAGTGTAATTTTAAAAAGCACATTTCTGTTCGGTATAATGTGAGGAAGGGGCACTACTGTGTGGTATAATTAGAATTGGGGGTACTAATGTGTAGCCACGCCCCTTTTTTAACAAGACCTTGCCCCTTTTGTGGCACACTGTTCCTATTTAAAACATGGTAGAGGTGGCCGCCAGTCCCTTCTTTTGCTAGGGGCACTTGGACTTCTGGATACACCCCATTCCTGATCATGGTCAGTAAAAATCAATTCAGTATGCTCAACAGACAGCTGCTGCTTATCATTGCTGTCACTGGCTAATATAAACCCTTTAAGACTGATTGTACAGTATATTGATATCTGTCATGTTGATATCTGTCATGTTCCAGCTTTGCAGCAGTATGCCAATAATCCTGTCTCCCGTTGACCCTGGTCTTTTGACTACACTTTTCTGTGACCTTGGCTTCTATCCCCAGGTCCTGTGTTACCATTAGACACATAAGGCAGCTTATTTGACATTTACACTGAGCCCTATGAAGTACAGTATACCATTTTTAGTTTTAAGTTGAGTCCATGAAGAATCATTTCTATATTATATCTTTTTATATTTCCACATAATTGACTAATCAAGCAGTTTGTTTTATAATGCAAACCAGACGGCTTATTCATTAAAGACATAAATTAGCCACAAGGGTATAGCATCTTTATAGCCTTTAATCCAGAATAGTATAGGGCAGTGGTTTCCAAACTTTTTTGAATCACGGCACCCTAGAATATCAGATTTTTTTTCACGGCACCCCTAGGCCAAACATTTCTTATTGAGAATTTAGAAAGAAATATTACATTAAGTAGATCGAGTTTATATGTCATCCTTAGGGTCAGTTGTGTGGTGAGGGACAAGATTTGCTTCTGTTTGGCCACATATTTTATGACTGGCAGCCACCAGCACTGGTTTTGCCTATTATATTGTCCATGAATAATTTGAATTGGTCCTGGACCACCAACCCAAGGCACCCCTGCAAGTGTCCCGAGGCACCCCAGGGAGCCACGGCACACAGTTTGGGAACCTCTGGTATAGGGAATACAATATTATTCCGGTTGAACTCTATGGACTACTGGTCTTTTTTCAATCTCACCAACTATGTTACTATGTTATCCTATATACAAAATTCATTGGTCTGTTTGTTTGTCCGGTTATACATTTGGATACCCCTGCACCAATTGGGAGGAAATCAACATGAGGTAGTCTAGATGTATTCTTACCAGGTTTTAGGGGGTTAGGGTCCCAGTCGAACCTCCTATTGGTGTACGTTGGGCAGAACTTTGACCAAGGAAGCCTTTTCTGGGCCTTCCACTGGATGGAGTTGGACTTCAAAGAGTGGTAATATTGGATCCCAGAAGCCATACCAGGGGGTTGGGGTCCTGGTTGGACCTCCTGTTAATATTAGAACGTTGACCCAGGGAAAGTTCTGGGCTTTCCACTGGATGGATTTGGATGAAGACTGCACAGAGTGATAACATTGGGTCCAAGAAGACATACTAAAGGGTTGAGGTCCTGGTCGGACCTCCCTTTGGTGTACATCAGGCAGAACTTTGACACAGGCAGCCTTTTCTGGGCCTTCCACTGGATGGATTTGGAAGAAAACTTTAATGAACTGTAAAAACTGACAGAAATTACCATAATTCAATTACCTGAAATAACGGGGGGTTAGAGCTACTGGCAACACCACAAAAACAAAAAAAAAGACACTGGGCAGCCACCTCATGGGTTGTGTTGGAAGAGCTGCTAATTATTTTTAAAAAGCTGACAGTTACATCCACCTCATTGATAACTTAATAAGATTTAAAGCCAGCCAATGCTGGGTACCTCAGCTAATGTAGTTATTTATACTTTTTATCTTTCCCACCACTCCAGTGGTGTGGTCTTTAATCCCATTTCATTATGAATTTGCATTAGAATTTTTGTTACCTAGTTAAACTGAATGATATTACATAGAAACATAGAATTTAATGGCAGATAAAAACCACCTGGCCCATCTGGTCCTCCCATGTACACGCACACACTAACACACTAGGGTTCATTTTTGTCAGGAGACAATTTATCTACCAGTATATTTTTGGAGTGTGGGAGAAAACCTGAGTACCCAGAGGAAAGATATGCAAGCACAAGGGGAATATATAAACTCCACACAGTTAGGGCTGTAGTCGGAATTAAACCAAAGACCTCAGTGCTGTGAGGCAGTAACGCTAACCACTACATCATCTGTATTGCCCTAAATATATTTGTTACTGAAAATGTATCAAAAAGAGTAAAATAGCATAGCCTTACTGAAAGAGTTGAACTGATTTATTCTGTTGACAAGCACACTCATGCAGCTGGATTAAAAGTGTGGCACAATTAGTTTTAGTACCAGCTCCCTCTACAAATTGCTTGTTATGGCACCCCCACAAGTCTAAATATGTCCCGGGGACTGGTGCACTCTGCAAATTCTACTGATGCACCCAAGTTGAAAGGGAGTAAATTATTCTATCCATCCTAGGCTGAGGGCGTTGTCTGTCCCCAATCTCTTTTTGTCTGCTGCCTGCCCTACCTACTGCCTATGGATGTTGTCTTACCTGAGTGTTTGTTGGTCTTTCCTGAGGACCTGCCCTTGGTATCCCACTTACTTTCACAAGTGCTTCCCTATGGGTGGCTCTTCTTGTTCCATCAAGTCCCAGTGCCAGGAGAAACTGAAGACTCCACCTCCGAGAGACACTGGCGCGAAGGCACTAACTTTTACCCAAGCATGCCATCTGCCACCAAGCCCTTCCAGGCACATAGCCCTGATCTGTGTGGTTTACTTATAACATGTCTCCATGCAAGTTCTTCACAAAATGTAACACAGCGATGTACAGAAATATATTACCTC
Source organism: Pseudophryne corroboree (assembly GCF_028390025.1). NCBI lineage: Eukaryota > Metazoa > Chordata > Amphibia > Anura > Myobatrachidae > Pseudophryne > Pseudophryne corroboree. Next base: position 584,802,085 of record NC_086445.1, on the reverse strand, counting down.
AGACATTGTTGCAAGATTTGATTAGTTATTTCTGTCTAGCTAGTAAATTGGAGGTTTTAGCAGCTCTGTGCTACAGCTAATGCTTCCCCATGACACATTTCAGATGACACTCTGGACACAGAAAATAGGGTAAACATTTTGGAGAGGTCACAACAATGAAAATTGAGCTGTATCCAAAGTAACAAAACCTGAGTTGAGGATGTCGGCAGTACAATTTTACCCTAACCCTAACCATAACCTAACCCTAATGCTCATATGTTCATATGACATGTTGAACAAGATGACATTTTGACAATATTAACATAATTAATACGTCAATATTCTGATCAAATATGTTGTCATTCTGAACCTGTCGCCATTAAAGTGAATTACTAATTGTTGACCTACTTACCCATTTTTTCACATTGACATATTTAACAGCTAAGAGGTCTATTTAATAAGCCTTGGAAGGAGATAAAATGCAGAGAGATAAAGTACTAACCAGTCAGCATCTGTCATTTCCCAAACACAGCTTGTAAAATGACAGAAGCTGATTGGTTGGTTCCTTTGGTCCTAATTAAGACCTGATCGCTGTGCTGCTAATTCTGTTCTCCTGCGATCAGATAGTCGCCGCCCAAGGGCAGTGTAAATTCACCCGTACAAGTGTGCGATCGCATGTGTATGCCATGCTACAAATGTCCCCCAGTCAGCAGACAGCCGCAAATCCGTTCGCACCACACTCACCATCTAACATTTTTTCCAGTATGTGCAGTCTGTGTGCAGCCCAGGACGTTCTCCTACAGTGTGAAGAGAACAGGCTGATCGGGTCCGGAGCTGATGTCACACACCCTCCCTTAAAACGCTTGGGAACGTTTGCGTTTTCCCTGACACTCCCAGAAAACGGTCAGTTACCATCCCCAAACATCTCCTTCCTGTCAATCACCTTGTGAATGGCTGTGCGATTTAAATTTTTGCACCAGCTTGTCGCTGTTTAGCGATACCTGTTGTTGTTTGGCGACGGGTATGCTCATTGCGATGCATATGCATGAGCAGTCAGTCGATAATCGGCAGCTGTGTGAAAACGCACAGCAGCGATCAGGTCTGAATTGGGGCCCCAATCTCGCTCTACTTTATCTCTCTCCACGCTTTGATAAATCTCCAATGTCATTCCACAAAATGGGCTGCCAACTCCAAACGTGAGCAACTATTTTACAGTTATTCACCCGTCTCTTTATTTGACCTCTAATTCTTTTTACTGTTTACGACATATTAACCAATTTAGCAATAAGGATCAGAAACAGTACAGTACCCTAAGTATAGGCCATGCAGCTAGCATTATACTGAAACAAGCTCACACTGACTGGATGTGAAAAGTATAGGTATTGATAGAGTCATTTCCCAGCTTAGTTCTGCTCTAGGGTGCCCAGTGAGTCACTGAAAGTGGACTAATTCTGCAAATTAGAAAGGAGTCAAACAGAGTTAGAAAACAACAACAAGCACAAACATATAATATTGAACTATATGTACCATCCAATCTTTAACTCCATGAAGTACAGAATAAATAACGTATTTCTTTGCTACAACGATCAATATCTACTTGCAATTGTATAATTTATTTTAAATTGAACTTTTCCTTGAATACCTGGGCCCAAATGACTATCTACTAGTTGTGCCCTGGGCTATATAATGAGAACACAATTAGATGTCTTAGATGTTGTAATTTGTCTAGCTTTCCATTGTTATGTGGTTATAACCCAAAAGCTAAAAACACCTGAGCCCTTGCCGTCTCTCTCAGTCTGGAAATACTCAGTAAACATTGTAAAATAGCAGGGATACATTGCTGCTGAGTCGGCTGAGTCGGCAGATCTAAGCACATTAGATGTTATACTGTCTGAACCAAGTTGAAGCAGTACAGGATCAATAAGAAGAATTTTACTAAATTGATTATAACATGATTTCATTTTCTTTATGTATAATTCACTTTAATAACTAACTAATACCTCTTACGGACCAGAGCATAACAATAATGGTAATACATCTATTCAGCATGCACATAAAAAGGATTGTAACACACTGGTAATCAAGATTGAAAAATAGTGACATTTCCAGGGACACATTTTGGACAACAGGATCTATGCTTTTTAATTAGAGACTGCTAAGGGAATCCAGGCTGAACCAGGGGCATAGTAAGAGAGGAGGGGGCCTGTGTGCGCTCTCCATCCAAGTCACCCCCCTCTAGCCGGCAGCACAGTGACTCGGAGCACTAGGGTCACTAGTAGACCCTAGCACTGTGCAAGAGTATAGTGCATATGCATAGGGATTCAGGAAAATGGTGCTGTGACCATTTTCCCAGTGATCTTCCTACTGCGAATGCACATAACGCAGGGAAAATGGCTTTTCCCAGTGATTGCAGGAGCACTGTTGCTGCTGATTTGGGACTCTGGAGGGGTAAGTGTTGAAGAAATTGGTGCAGGGTGTGTGGTGTGGGCTCCCCAAGACCCAGGGGCCCGTGTGCACCGCACACCTTGCACCCATTATAGATACACCACTGGGCTAGTGAGAAACATGATTCTTCTGACAACATAATAGAAATCCCAGTGTAACCAACCCCCTTACAATACTTGTGCATAGTTCCCAAATACTGCTCATGGAATGTTAGATATACCATGTGTACATACCATATATGGATGCAAACCATACCACCGTTGGATCATCATTACACTGTAAGCACAACCAAAGGGAATGCATTTCTCTATTAAAACTGAGACACCTGCTGTGTAGGTCCTCCCTTCAATAGGAATACATCAGCAACACTACAGTGCATTGACTCCTTTATGGGCACCCATTACTTTGGGCGCCCGATAAAACAACTGAACTCCCCCCTCCACCACCATGAGCTCTCTGAAGTACTGTGTAGATAGTGTACACCTTGCCTCCCAAATAATGGTCCAAAATTGCAGATGTATCAGGGGTCATAATGCATGTTAGCTGAAAGCACCCCACTCCATAACAGAGCCACCACTGCTCTGGACTGTACCTTGTTGCCATATGGGATCTAATGCCTCATGTTTTGTTTTGTTTTTTCAAAATACGTAATTGTCCATCTACCCAAACAACCTTCACAAGTTGGACCAGGCTACAAATTTCCAGTCATCCTGCATCCAGTGGTTGTGTACACAAGCCCATGTAATGCTCAGGACATAAGCCCAGAGCCTTATGCCCAAAGGCGGTCCTCAAGGCACCCTAACAGTCTAGGTTTTAAGGATATCCATGTTTAGGCAAAGGTGCCTTAATTAGTAGTAGCACCTCAGTCAGTTTGATTATACCAACTGTGCACAATCAGGGAAATTCGTAAAATCCAGACTGTTGAGATGCCTTGAAGACTGCTTTTGGGAATTACTGACATACCATTAAAAGCAGTAATTTTACGAAGATTCTTGTATAGATTTTGGTTTTGTTTTGATTTAGGTTAAAACTATTGAGGTTTATTCTTGTCCCATTGCTCCCATTTCTGAAAACTACCCACCACACTACCCTTTCCCACGTTTATGGTTTATGCAGTGGCACCATGTAGAATAATTTCTGTGCGTTTACATTAAAGCTATGGGAAAATCTCAAAAATGTAAGCTGTCATCGAAAAGAACTTCATAATGGCTGACAAAAACAATTAAAGGGTAAATAATTACTATAATTATGGTTATGAAACTGTCCTCAAGTCTTTCCATGAATGCATTGCTTGTTGGATCTGTGAAATAGTGTCCCAATTATTTGATCTGTCTATATATCAATTTTTCACAAAATGTGTACGGTTGATATAGAAAGGCCATCCCTGGTATAGTGAGGCAGCAGGATAGTGCAGCAGGCTAATCCTTGTTTCACTACTGGATCTCACCATGGGCGGGATGCATTAACATACATTGCCAACCCTTGCCGCCCATCACAGAGATGATGATCACATATGTACTAACATATGCGATTAACATCGCAATGCGGTGACGGAGCCCCCCGCGATACCTGTGTCTCTGTCACATCCCTGGGGTCTCCACCTGCTCACCTGCCAGGAAGCAGGCAGCAGGCTGTCCCGGGCACCTGCTCCTCACCCCTGCAGCCGGAAGGATCTCCGGCTGTGTTGATAGGGGGAGGAGGAGTTTAGCTTCCGGGACCAGGGCTTCCTGGAAGAGGGTATGCCGGGGGGTGGGTGGTCGGCGCCTGCAGCTGGGGGGGCGACGGAGGCGACGGGTTGTGGCAGCTGGCGTTAAGAAGCCCATAGTCTTCTATAGGGTATCGCCATCCAAAGATGGCGATACCCTCAGGGGCAAAAATGCAGCGGTTGGGGGTTAGTACATACGAAAATGCAATAAAACCCCCGAAAACAGGGGTTTTATTGCATTTTCCCTTTAGTACATCCCGCCCCATTTGTTTTTATTTAAACACTATATTTTTCAGGTTTAGTACAATATTACAAGACATAATATTAGCAGCAGACTTGTAAACAATGGATACCAAACACAGTGAAACATAACATAACCATTTTAAGGCATTGACTAATCTTTTTGAGCCGTGTTAACAAGATAATGGTTTAACATATATAATATATATGCAGGGAGGGGGAAAGGGCAAAGGGCAGCTGAAGAGTAAGTGAGGAGTTTAATGGATGTTAGCATGGAGTTGGAATTCATGTGGTCTATAAGGTGCTGTTAGAAGCTACATTGCAATGCTCTACAGAGAGACAACGTCTATACCAGTGGTTCACAAAGTCGGTCCTCAGGACCCCACACGGTTCACGTTTTCCATGTCACCCGGCAGGTGTACTGTGTATCACCAACTGTCACATTTTAAAAATCTACAGGTGACCTTCAAAACATGAACCATGTGGGATCCTGAGGACCGAGTTTGAGAACCTGTGGTCTATACAATACAAGGTGTTGGTGACAGCCTCTATACATGGAACAAAAAAGATGGTAATCCTTGGATATAGGAGGTTTGGGATAAGGATTAGACAGTACCATAAGAATCATATCTTGGAGAACTTGTATGATTTGTTGTTGAGATATGAGGTAATATTTCCATTGATGCTGTACTGTAGTGTATACCATATTTTGCTGATAACCAGATGCAGGGAGGGAGCATCATGAGCTAATAAAACATATGGCTGTACTGATAAACCAAATTGGAAACATATCTGTATGTTTGTCTAGGTCATCTCTCAGGAGTCCCAGGTAGAATGGACCATAGGTTTTGGTGATTGGTATAATACTAAGCTCATTTTACTAATTAGAACAATCATTAGGCCCCTGATTCAGATTCAGACATTGGCTTCTCAGGATCATCAGCAGATTGCACATGTGCCACAAAATGCATGCATATGGAGAAGGAAATATTTCTGAAGGATCTTTTGCACTCAACATGGAGGGGATGTCAATGCTGAAACCAACTATGGTGGTTGTAGCTGCAGATGGCGGGGGAACCATATGCATGAGGCTGTATGGACACTCACATTAGGATAGTGTAATAAATCGCTAATTTGAGCATGTCCACTATAGATTGAGGTGTCTGTACCACCACATATGTTTCTGTATATTCTGTGCAGTCAGGAGGGGACCTGGTACCACTTGTTATATATTTTATATGAGTTCTTGAGGTCTTCTTCTTCTACATGTCACAACTGAGGGCTGGAGCTGACGAAAGGAAGCCTCAGTTGTAGGGGCTGAGATGTATTTGAACTTAGAGGGTTGGATCAGACCTTTAGACATGCAGGTGAGATGCAGTAAAAAGCCCGAAGGCGTGACCACGACAACTGAAGTAAAAGTCTATGATTTTTATTAAGCACAGTTCTTATAAACAACAGCAGTACTTTTTCAGGAATGAATTGAGCAAGAGAAACAGTAACAGTTCCTTAGAAAGCTGCAGAATAGCGGATGCCTCAGGGTACTGGTAATATCAGGTACAGTTCTAATTGACCAGGAGGTGGAATGTCCTTAACCAGAAACCCGTATGCAGAGTATTGAAAAGATGAGGAACTGGCCAGCAGGTGTTCACTGGAAGCTGGCAATACTGTACAATATGGTAGACTGCTGAGTATGCCGGACAGAACCGGCCAGGTGATGAACCGTAGAATACTGTGCTTGAATGATGCTAGAGTTCGATGAATATGGAGATCGATGGTTTGTAGATAATCGATTGCAGAGCACCGATAATGCTTAGAAGCAGAACACCACTGGAAGCTAGGAGCTGGAAGCTGGTGTAATAATAGCCAGGAGTGAGATGTAATCACAGAGCACTGTGGAGTCAGGCTGCACCGCAAGGTGGTAGGCTGGTGCGGGTCTCTAATGGAGTTTGGAAGCAGGAGCTGGAAACCTGAAGCAGAAACGACCACAGGAAGGAGAGACTGGTAACACAAGGTTTGACAACCAAAGCACTGACAATTTCCTGCTTCAGGCACAGGATATTTATACCTGCAGGGAGGCAGGCATTGGCCAGGCAATTAGGCAGATTCCAGTGGAGCAGCGGAATGGTGTAAACTAAGACATGTGACTGAAACCAACATGGCTGCGCCCATGTAGCACTTGGAGGGAAAGTTAGTTTGGGAAAACCATGTGCCGCAGAGGGCAGGACATGCCACACAGACAACCTGCACACTGGAAACACATGAATGACATCAGAAGCCGCAACAGGCAGGAGAAGTTACTCTGAAGAATCTGAACTGGAAACATAGGAGCGGTGGTGGAGGCCGCGGCGGGCCGGAGACACCAATCCAAGGTAATCATGAGGCCACTGTGACAGCGCTGCTGGATGACAGGAGGGAGATGTAGAGTGTGGATCTCAGCAACACTGCTGAGATCCGGCCCTGGAACGCTGAGCCAGCCTCAAGAGACATCTGGATGGTAAGTAATGGCGTCCAGTTACTCGGATCGTGACACTACATCAGTGAGGTGACAGATGATTTAGAAACCATTTCTCTTATGATAGACCATAAATCCTGCTCCGGTGTTCCTAATATAGTTAAAAATTTGCTATTGGAGATTATTTCTAATGCAGAACTGAATTCACACCCTCAATTATGGGACTGCAATAGCATAGCAATTCAAATGAGTTCAAAGTGCAAAATGCTGTATAAAGACAACAACATTTCTCAACTGTACTACATTTTAGGTTTTCTATGATTTCAGTGATGTAATTCATATCCCTCTTATTTGTCAGGGTTATGGGGTATAGATCTTAAAAGTGAGAAGTTTTCATCCCTGGAAGGTGATATCAAGAGACGGTTTTGCTTATGTGTAGATTTGCTTCTTCATCTTTTAATAATTTAGGCAAATTGTGACATCACTTAGCGAGGCACAGTCCTGCATAAAGAGCATGGTGGGCACTAAGCAAGATCATATGATCTGGAATGAAGGATGTGAGTGTGTGGAAGAGATAAAGTACCGTAGATAATCCTCTAGATCAGGGGTGGGGAACCTTTTTTCTACCGAGGGCCATTTGGATATTTATAAAATCCTTCGGGGGCCATACAAAAATTCTCAACTTAAAAAATTACCCTGCCCCCCAGTAGGTCTGCCCCTTAGAGGTACTGTGTGTGCGCGCCGGAGGTGCACCCACCAGAAAAATGGGTGTGGCCAGTTAAAATGGGACATGATACACATATGCCCCCAATAGTGCGGTGCCAGATCCACAATTGCCCTCACAGTGCCAGGTATACAGATGTCCCCACAGTGCCAGGTATACAGATGTCCCTACAGTGCCAGGTATACAGATGCCCCCACAGTGCCAGGTATACAAATGCCCCCCACAGTGCCAGGTATACAAATGCCCCTCACAGTGCCAGGTATACAAATGCCCCTCACAGTGCCAGGTATACAGATGTCCCCACTGTGCCAGGTATACAGATGCCCCCACAGTGCCAGGTATACAGATGCCCCCACAGTACCAGGTATACAGATGCCCCCACAGTGCCAGGTATACAGATGTCCCCACAGTGCCAGGTATACAGATGCCCCCCACAGTGCCAGGTATACAGATGCCCCCCACAGTGCCAGGTATACAGATGCCCTGCCCCCCCTCCCCTCCCCTCTGTGCTGCTTACCGTGCTGCTTTCGGCGGGACACGGAGGAGAGCGTGGCTATGTTGGGCAGCGGCGGCGTGTAGGACTTGAAACCAGCCGCCGGTTCGAGAGCCAATCAGAGCTCGCGGACCGGCAGCCGCGGCTCCTGATTGGCTGCCGGTCTGCGAGCTCTGATTGGCTCACGAACCGGCGGCTGGTTTCAAGTCCTACACGCCGCCGCTCCCACCCGACAGCCGCGCTCTCCTCCCTGTTCTGACAGCTGAGACACGCTACCGCCGGACTGAGCGGCAGCGTGTCTCACTGACACAAGCTGGTGGGCCGGACCAAACGGCTTCCCGGGCCTTATACGGCCCGCGGGCCGGAGGTTCCTCACCCCTGCTCTAGATGGACAGTCTACCAACTCTGGTATCTTCTATATGGGACAGTCTTCACCTGAGTCTTCAGGTGCATGTTGGTAGCTAGAGATTTCCTTCTACTTCATTTCTAGATAATCCACGAGTGAGACAATTTTGGCCACTTCTTATTTAAGTGAAGACTTTATGGACCTCATTATGACTGTTGCTCATTTCTGAGAGGATGGATGACATAACTGCAGGAAGCAGATGGGTCTTCCTTCTCTAGTTCCCTATCTGAGCTGTTATCAGCGGAAGGAGCAAGAGGTGTCAATTGAGCTCTGTAGGTAGCAGCTCTTGGAAATATAAAACAAGTCCCTGAGAGCTAGATTCCTTGTCTTTGGGTGTGCTGAGAGCAATAAGCTGGATGGAGTAAAATAGATGTGCAGTTGGTGGGTCATTTATATTAGTGTTGACAAAGCTGATAAGCTGAAAAATGAAGAATGTACTGTACTATAAGGTCTATGTACTAAGCCTTTGAGAGAGACAAAATGGACAGAGACAAAGGGGTCTATTTACTAAGCCTTGAACAGAGATAAAGTGGATAGAGATAAAGTACCAGCCAATTAGCTCCTAACTAACACATCACAGGGGGTCTACTACGATAGACTGGAGCTTGGGATCCCAGCGCCCAGCATACCAGCGCAGGGATCCCGACCGCCGGAAAGCCGGCAGCAGGACGAGCACAAAAGAGCCCCTTGCTTTCTTTGAGGTTTGGGAGAGTTAGATAATGACCCTGTCAACGACGGTTAGGAAACAGCTCCACGACTCGTTGTCCAACACAGAATGGTTTCTAACTAGAATGGCTGCGGGGGATCCGCCAATAGTGCTTTAAAAGTTAATTGACGAACAGGGCGTTGTGGGCGGGTTGGGGGGGAAATCGGGTACGGCATGGGTATTGCACATATGTGTATATATACGAATGTGTATATTTTTTATTTTTTCTTATTTTAATTTCTTTCTTTTCTTATGTTCGAAAGTACAAATATGGGTCAGTCGACTGAGTTAAATTTCAGACCCGTTAGACAGATGATCTTCAGAGGTCTTGTTATTTACAATTGTGATGCTGTTGATTGCTTATAACAGATATATCCCTTGATTAAGGACTCAACTGTACTTTTCTTGTTCTGTTTTCTTATAATACCCTTCTATCAATGATTTGAAACATATTGAACATCTATGTATGTATAACATGTATTGCTTCAATAAAAATGTATGTAAAAAAAAAAAAAAAAAAAAGAGCCCCTTGCAGGCTCGCCACGCTCACCAAGCTGCAGGCATGGTGGCGCGCTACGCGCGCCACGCTATTTATTCTCCCTCCAGCGGTGTCGTGGACACCCCAAGAGGGAGAATAGTGGTCGGGATTCTGGCACCGGTATGCAGAGCGCCGGGATCCCGACAGCCAAGATATCAATTGCCTCCCCGTCACAGGCTGGGTTTGAAAAATGACAGTTAGGAGCTGGTTGGCTGGTCCTTTATTTCCGAGCACTTTATCTCCATCTAAGGCTTAGTAAATAGACCCCTACTTAACAAATAACCAGCTCCTTACTTTCATTTTTCAAATACAGCCTTTAACATGGCAGTTAGGAGCTGATTAGCTAGTACTTTATCTCTGTCCTTTTTATTTCTCTCCAAGACTTAGAGGGAGATGTCAAATTTTAAAAAATATATACAAGTGCGATGTCAACAGACACTGGTAGAGGGATGGTCAAGGTCCCTTATATAGATGAGCAAAGAGAAGTAAAGGATCCAGCGCTGGCTGTAATAATTAGACAAAAATGGACAGTTTGTTATAAAAAGAATAATTTATTCACCATTACACATTAGGGAAAAGTAATCTTAAAAAAGAAGAAAAATACATATTGTAATACTGTAAGGGTACAATGTGCCGTTTCCTGGGGTAAATTGCAGCAAGCAGCAGCTGAGGAATCACACAAGTCCAGTTTGTGGTGCAACTGGCCACAGCCAGTTTTATGAAACAGAAAATAAAACAAACACCAAAAGAAAATACCTTGCCTGTCCGGCACTAACTAAACACAAGACGTTCCTAACTATCACTAAACAAAAACACAGAGTTCTCCAGTAAACACTGTATAGCTCACTTGTATAAAGAAGTGTGTTTCTCTCTTCAGAGAGTCTCCAGTCTCCTCAGGCAGTCTGCACACACTAATAAGGCTAGCAGCCCTAAAAGGCTCTTGCACAGCTGAAAGCCCTGATTAGCCCTCTGTGAGGCCAAAGACCCGAACTGGGCCGGAACACTTGTAGCCCCCAAACAGAAGATGCGGGACAATGCATCTGCGTTGGCCAATTGTGTACCCGGTCTATGTTCAACAGTAAACTTACAATCCTGCAATGCGAGAAACCATCTAGTTACCCGAGCATTTTGACCTCTATTTACATACATCCATTTTAAAGGGGCATGATCTGTCACTAGTTTGAATTGTCTACCCAAGAGGTAATATCTCAAGGCATCTAGTGCCCACTTAATGGCCAAAGCCTAGAGATGAGCGGGTTCGGTTCCTCGGAATCCGAACCCGCCCGAACTTCAGTTTTTTTTACACGGGTCCGAGCGACTCGGATCTTCCCGCCTTGCTCGGTTAACCCGAGCGCACCCGAACGTCATCATCACGCTGTCGGATTCTCGCGAGGCTCGGATTCTATCGCGAGACTCGGATTCTATATAAGGAGCCGCGCGTCGCCGCCATTTTTCACACGTGCATTGAGATTCATAGGGAGAGGACGTGGCTGGCGTCCTCTCCGTTTATAGAGATTCGAGAAGAGAGTGAGACAGAGAGAGACACAGTAGTAATTTTGGGGAGCATTAGGAGGAGTACTACTACTAGTACTTGCTGAAGTGATAGAGAGAGATAGTGTGACTATATTATCTGACTTGTGGGGGAGACACTGACAGTGGGGAGCAGTTAGAGTCTGAGAGCAGGACTCAGGAGTACATATAACGTACAGTGCACACTTTTGCTGCCAGAGTGCCACACCAGTATAATATATATTGTGATTGTATGCTTAGGAGTACTACTTGCAAGTTGCTGATAGTGTGACCAGTGACCTGACCACCAGTTTAATAATCACCACCAGTTTAATTAATATATATATATATATATATATATATATATATAATTGTATATAATATATATATAATATTGTATACCACCTAGCACCTACCCGTGTTTTTTTTTTTTTTCTTTCTTCTTTATACATACTACTATAGTAGCTTACTGTAGCAGTCTGCGGTGCTGCTGAGCTGACAGTGTCCAGCAGGTCCGTCATCAGTCATTACATAATAAATATATAATATATACCTGTCCGGCAGCAGTACTAGTGATATTATATATACATATATATTGATTTCATCTCATTATCATCCAGTCTATATTAGCAGCAGACACAGTACGTTAGTCCACGGCTGTAGCTACCTCTGTGTCGGCACTCGGCAGTCCATCCATAATTGTATACCACCTACCCGTGGTTGTTTTTTTTTTCTTTCTTCTTTATACATACTACTATAGTAGCTTACTGTAGCAGTCTGCGGTGCTGCTGAGCTGACAGTGTCCAGCAGGTCCGTCATCAGTCATTACATAATAAATATATAATATATACCTGTCCGGCTGCAGTACTAGTGATATTATATATACATATATATTGATTTCATCTCATTATCATCCAGTCTATATTAGCAGCAGACACAGTACGTTAGTCCACGGCTGTAGCTACCTCTGTGTCGGCACTCGGCAGTCCATCCATAATTGTATACCACCTACCCGTGGTTGTTTTTTTTTTCTTTCTTCTTTATACATACTACTATAGTAGCTTACTGTAGCAGTCTGCGGTGCTGCTGAGCTGACAGTGTCCAGCAGGTTCGTCATCAGTCATTACATAATAAATATATAATATATACCTGTCCGGCTGCAGTACTAGTGATATTATATATACATATATATTGATTTCATCTCATTATCATCCAGTCTATATTATCAGCAGACACAGTACGTTAGTCCACGGCTGTAGCTACCTCTGTGTCGGCACTCGGCAGTCCATCCATAATTGTATACCACCTACCCGTGGTTGTTTTTTTTTTTCTTTCTTCTTTATACATACTACTATAGTAGCTTACTGTAGCAGTCTGCGGTGCTGCTGAGCTGACAGTGTCCAGCAGGTCCGTCATCAGTCATTACATAATAAATATATAATATATACCTGTCCGGCTGCAGTACTAGTGATATTATATATACATATATATTGATTTCATCTCATTATCATCCAGTCTATATTAGCAGCAGACACAGTACGTTAGTCCACGGCTGTAGCTACCTCTGTGTCGGCACTCGGCAGTCCATCCATAATTGTATACCACCTACCCGTGGTTGTTTTTTTTTTTTTTCTTCTTTATACATACTACTATAGTAGCTTACTGTAGCAGTCTGCGGTGCTGCTGAGCTGACAGTGTCCAGCAGGTCCGTCATCAGTCATTACATAATAAATATATAATATATACCTGTCCGGCTGCAGTACTAGTGATACTATATATACATATATATTGATTTCATCTCATTATCATCCAGTCTATATTAGCAGCAGACACAGTACGTTAGTCCACGGCTGTAGCTACCTCTGTGTCGGCACTCGGCAGTCCATCCATAATTGTATACCACCTACCCGTGGTTGTTTTTTTTTTTTTTTCTTCTTTATACATACTACTATAGTAGCTTACTGTAGCAGTCTGCGGTGCTGCTGAGCTGACAGTGTCCAGCAGGTCCGTCATCAGTCATTACATAATAAATATATAATATATACCTGTCCGGCTGCAGTACTAGTGATATTATATATACATATATATTAATTTCATCTCATTATCATCCAGTCTATATTAGCAGCAGACACAGTACGTTAGTCCACGGCTGTAGCTACCTCTGTGTCGGCACTCGGCAGTCCATCCATAATTGTATACCACCTACCCGTGGTTGTTGTTTTTTTCTTTCTTCTTTATACATACTACTATAGTAGCTTACTGTAGCAGTCTGCGGTGCTGCTGAGCTGACAGTGTCCAGCAGGTCCGTCATCAGTCATTACATAATAAATATATAATATATACCTGTCCGGCTGCAGTACTAGTGATATTATATATACATATATATTGATTTCATCTCATTATCATCCAGTCTATATTAGCAGCAGACACAGTACGTTAGTCCACGGCTGTAGCTACCTCTGTGTCGGCACTCGGCAGTCCATCCATAAGTATACTAGTATCCATCCATCTCCATTGTTTACCTGAGGTGCCTTTTAGTTGTGCCTATTAAAATATGGAGAACAAAAATGTTGAGGTTCCAAAATTAGGGAAAGATCAAGATCCACTTCCACCTCGTGCTGAAGCTGCTGCCACTAGTCATGGCCGAGACGATGAAATGCCAGCAACGTCGTCTGCCAAGGCCGATGCCCAATGTCATAGTACAGAGCATGTAAAATCCAAAACACCAAATATCAGTAAAAAAAGGACTCCAAAACCTAAAATAAAATTGTCGGAGGAGAAGCGTAAACTTGCCAATATGCCATTTACCACACGGAGTGGCAAGGAACGGCTGAGGCCCTGGCCTATGTTCATGGCTAGTGGTTCAGCTTCACATGAGGATGGAAGCACTCAGCCTCTCGCTAGAAAAATGAAAAGACTCAAGCTGGCAAAAGCACCGCAAAGAACTGTGCGTTCTTCGAAATCCCAAATCCACAAGGAGAGTCCAATTGTGTGGTTGCGATGCCTGACCTTCCCAACACTGGACGTGAAGAGCATGTGCCTTCCACCATTTGCACGCCCCCTGCAAGTGCTGGAAGGAGCACCCGCAGTCCAGTTCCTGATAGTCAGATTGAAGATGTCAGTGTTGAAGTACACCAGGATGAGGAGGATATGGGTGTTGCTGGCGCTGGGGAGGAAATTGACCAGGAGGATTCTGATGGTGAGGTGGTTTGTTTAAGTCAGGCACCCGGGGAGACACCTGTTGTCCGTGGGAGGAATATGGCCATTGACAAGCCTGGTGAAAATACCAAAAAAATCAGCTCTTCAGTGTGGAAGTATTTCAACAGAAATGCGGACAACAGGTGTCAAGCCGTGTGTTGCCTTTGTCAAGCTGTAATAAGTAGGGGTAAGGACGTTAACCACCTCGGAACATCCTCCCTTATACGTCACCTGCAGCGCATTCATAATAAGTCAGTGACAAGTTCAAAAACTTTGGGTGACAGCGGAAGCAGTCCACTGACCAGTAAATCCCTTCCTCTTGTAACCAAGCTCACGCAAACCACCCCACCAACTCCCTCAGTGTCAATTTCCTCCTTACCCAGGAATGCCAATAGTCCTGCAGGCCATGTCACTGGCAATTCTGACGAGTCCTCTCCTGCCTGGGATTCCTCCGATGCATCCTTGAGTGTAATGCCTACTGCTGCTGGCGCTGCTGTTGTTGCTGCTGGGAGTCGATCGTCATCCCAGAGGGGAAGTCGTAAGCCCACTTGTACTACTTCCAGTAAGCAATTGACTGTCCAACAGTCCTTTGCGAGGAAGATGAAATATCACAGCAGTCATCCTGCTGCAAAGCGGATAACTGAGGCCTTGACAACTATGTTGGTGTTAGACGTGCGTCCGGTATCCGCCGTTAGTTCACAGGGAACTAGACAATTTCTTGAGGTAGTGTGCCCCCGTTACCAAATACCATCTAGGTTCCACTTCTCTAGGCAGGCGATACCGAGAATGTACACGGACGACAGAAAAAGACTCACCAGTGTCCTAAAAAATGCAGTTGTACCCAATGTCCACTTAACCACGGACATGTGGACAAGTGGAGCAGGGCAGGGTCAGGACTATATGACTGTGACAGCCCACTGGGTAGATGTATGGACTCCCGCCGCAAGAACAGCAGCGGCGGCACCAGTAGCAGCATCTCGCAAACGCCAACTCTTTCCTAGGCAGGCTACGCTTTGTATCACCGCTTTCCAGAATACGCACACAGCTGAAAACCTCTTACGGCAACTGAGGAAGATCATCGCGGAATGGCTTACCCCAATTGGACTCTCCTGTGGATTTGTGGCATCGGACAACGCCAGCAATATTGTGTGTGCATTAAATATGGGCAAATTCCAGCACGTCCCATGTTTTGCACATACCTTGAATTTGGTGGTGCAGAATTTTTTAAAAAACGACAGGGGTGTGCAAGAGATGCTGTCGGTGGCCAGAAGAATTGCGGGACACTTTCGGCGTACAGGCACCACGTACAGAAGACTGGAGCACCACCAAAAACAACTGAACCTGCCCTGCCATCATCTGAAGCAAGAAGTGGTAACGAGGTGGAATTCAACCCTCTATATGCTTCAGAGGTTGGAGGAGCAGCAAAAGGCCATTCAAGCCTATACAATTCAGCACGATATAGGAGGTGGAATGCACCTGTCTCAAGCGCAGTGGAGAATGATTTCAACATTGTGCAAGGTTCTGATGCCCTTTGAACTTGCCACACGTGAAGTCAGTTCAGACACTGCCAGCCTGAGTCAGGTCATTCCCCTCATCAGGCTTTTGCAGAAGAAGCTGGAGACATTGAAGGAGGAGCTAACACAGAGCGATTCCGCTAGGCATGTGGGACTTGTGGATGGTCAATCTGTTGAAATCAGAGCACTACATTTTGGCCACCATGCTCGATCCTAGATTTAAAGCCTACCTTGGATCTCTCTTTCCGGCAGACACAAGTCTGCTGGGGTTCAAAGACCTGCTGGTGAGAAAATTGTCAAGTCAAGCGGAACGCGACCTGTCAACATCTCCTCCTTCACATTCTCCCGCAACTGGGGGTGCGAGGAAAAGGCTCAGAATTCCGAGCCCACCCGCTGGCGGTGATGCAGGGCAGTCTGGAGCGACTGCTGATGCTGACATCTGGTCCGGACTGAAGGACCTGACAACGATTACGGACATGTCGTCTACTGTCACTGCATATGATTCTCTCACCATTGAAAGAATGGTGGAGGATTATATGAGTGACCGCATCCAAGTAGGCACGTCACACAGTCCGTACTTATACTGGCAGGAAAAAGAGGCAATTTGGAGGCCCTTGCACAAACTGGCTTTATTCTACCTAAGTTGCCCTCCCACAAGTGTGTACTCCGAAAGAGTGTTTAGTGCCGCCGCTCACCTTGTCAGCAATCGGCGTACGAGGTTACATCCAGAAAATGTGGAGAAGATGATGTTCATTAAAATGAATTATAATCAATTCCTCCGTGGAGACATTGACCAGCAGCAATTGCCTCCACAAAGTACACAGGGAGCTGAGATGGTGGATTCCAGTGGGGACGAATTGATAATCTGTGAGGAGGGGGATGTACACGGTGATATATCGGAGGATGATGATGAGGTGGACATCTTGCCTCTGTAGAGCCAGTTTGTGCAAGGAGAGATTAATTGCTTCTTTTTTGGTGGGGGTCCAAACCAACCCGTCATTTCAGTCACAGTCGTGTGGCAGACCCTGTCACTGAAATGATGGGTTGGTTAAAGTGTGCATGTCCTGTTTATACAACATAAGGGTGGGTGGGAGGGCCCAAGGACAATTCCATCTTGCACCTCTTTTTTCTTTAATTTTTCTTTGCGTCATGTGCTGTTTGGGGAGTATTTTCTGGCTAGCCATCCTGCGTGACACTGCAGTGCCACTCCTAGATGGGCCCGGTGTTTGTGTCGGCCACTAGGGTCGCTTATCTTACTCACACAGCTACCTCATTGCGCCTCTTTTTTTCTTTGCGTCATGTGCTGTTTGGGGAGGGTTTTTTGGAAGGGACATCCTGCGTGACACTGCAGTGCCACTCCTAGATGGGCCCGGTGTTTTTGTCGGCCACTAGGGTCGCTTATCTTACTCACACAGCTACCTCATTGCGCCTCTTTTTTTCTTTGCGTCATGTGCTGTTTGGGGAGGGTTTTTTGGAAGGGACATCCTGCGTGACACTGCAGTGCCACTCCTAGATGGGCCTGGTGTTTGTGTCGGCCACTAGGGTCGCTTATCTTACTCACACAGCTACCTCATTGCGCCTCTTTTTTTCTTTGCGTCATGTGCTGTTTGGGGAGGGTTTTTTGGAAGGGACATCCTGCGTGACACTGCAGTGCCACTCCTAGATGGGCCCGGTGTTTTTGTCGGCCACTAGGGTCGCTTATCTTACTCACACAGCTACCTCATTGCGCCTCTTTTTTTCTTTGCGTCATGTGCTGTTTGGGGAGGGTTTTTTGGAAGGGACATCCTGCGTGACACTGCAGTGCCACTCCTAGATGGGCCTGGTGTTTGTGTCGGCCACTAGGGTCGCTTATCTTACTCACACAGCTACCTCATTGCGCCTCTTTTTTTCTTTGCGTCATGTGCTGTTTGGGGAGGGTTTTTTGGAAGGGACATCCTGCGTGACACTGCAGTGCCACTCCTAGATGGGCCCGGTGTTTGTGTCGGCCACTAGGGTCGCTTATCTTACTCACACAGCTACCTCATTGCGCCTCTTTTTTTCTTTGCGTCATGTGCTGTTTGGGGAGGGTTTTTTGGAAGGGACATCCTGCGTGACACTGCAGTGCCACTCCTAGATGGGCCCGGTGTTTGTGTCGGCCACTAGGGTCGCTTATCTTACTCACACAGCTACCTCATTGCGCCTCTTTTTTTCTTTGCGTCATGTGCTGTTTGGGGAGGGTTTTTTGGAA
Source organism: Pseudophryne corroboree (assembly GCF_028390025.1). Lineage (NCBI taxonomy): Eukaryota > Metazoa > Chordata > Amphibia > Anura > Myobatrachidae > Pseudophryne > Pseudophryne corroboree. The sequence continues at coordinate 584,783,949 of NC_086445.1, read as the reverse complement.
GGGACATCCTGCGTGACACTGCAGTGCCACTCCTAGATGGGCCCGGTGTTTGTGTCGGCCACTAGGGTCGCTTATCTTACTCACACAGCTACCTCATTGCGCCTCTTTTTTTCTTTGCGTCATGTGCTGTTTGGGGAGGGTTTTTTGGAAGGGACATCCTGCGTGACACTGCAGTGCCACTCCTAGATGGGCCCGGTGTTTTTGTCGGCCACTAGGGTCGCTTATCTTACTCACACAGCTACCTCATTGCGCCTCTTTTTTTCTTTGCGTCATGTGCTGTTTGGGGAGGGTTTTTTGGAAGGGACATCCTGCGTGACACTGCAGTGCCACTCCTAGATGGGCCTGGTGTTTGTGTCGGCCACTAGGGTCGCTTATCTTACTCACACAGCTACCTCATTGCGCCTCTTTTTTTCTTTGCGTCATGTGCTGTTTGGGGAGGGTTTTTTGGAAGGGACATCCTGCGTGACACTGCAGTGCCACTCCTAGATGGGCCCGGTGTTTGTGTCGGCCACTAGGGTCGCTTATCTTACTCACACAGCTACCTCATTGCGCCTCTTTTTTTCTTTGCGTCATGTGCTGTTTGGGGAGGGTTTTTTGGAAGGGACATCCTGCGTGACACTGCAGTGCCACTCCTAGATGGGCCCGGTGTTTGTGTCGGCCACTAGGGTCGCTTATCTTACTCACACAGCTACCTCATTGCGCCTCTTTTTTTCTTTGCGTCATGTGCTGTTTGGGGAGGGTTTTTTGGAAGGGACATCCTGCGTGACACTGCAGTGCCACTCCTAGATGGGCCCGGTGTTTGTGTCGGCCACTAGGGTCGCTTATCTTACTCACACAGCTACCTCATTGCGCCTCTTTTTTTCTTTGCGTCATGTGCTGTTTGGGGAGGGTTTTTTGGAAGGGACATCCTGCGTGACACTGCAGTGCCACTCCTAGATGGGCCCGGTGTTTGTGTCGGCCACTAGGGTCGCTTATCTTACTCACACAGCTACCTCATTGCGCCTCTTTTTTTCTTTGCGTCATGTGCTGTTTGGGGAGGGTTTTTTGGAAGGGACATCCTGCGTGACACTGCAGTGCCACTCCTAGATGGGCCCGGTGTTTGTGTCGGCCACTAGGGTCGCTTATCTTACTCACACAGCTACCTCATTGCGCCTCTTTTTTTATTTGCGTCATGTGCTGTTTGGGGAGGGTTTTTTGGAAGGGACATCCTGCGTGACACTGCAGTGCCACTCCTAGATGGGCCAGGTTTTTGTGTCGGCCACTAGGGTCGCTTAGCTTAGTCATCCAGCGACCTCGGTGCAAATTTTAGGACTAAAAATAATATTGTGAGGTGTGAGGTATTCAGAATAGACTGAAAATTAGTGGAAATTATGGTTTTTGAGGTTAATACTTTGGGATCAAAATGACCCCCAAATTCTATGATTTAAGCTGTTTTTTAGTGTTTTTTGAAAAAAACACCCGAATCCAAAACACACCCGAATCCGACAAAAAAAATTCGGTGAGGTTTTGCCAAAACGCGGTCGAACCCAAAACACGGCCGCGGAACCGAACCCAAAACCAAAACACAAAACCCGAAAAATTTCAAGTGCACATCTCTACCAAAGCCTCCTTTTCCACAATGGCACACCTTTTTTTCATGCTCATTGAGTTTCCTACTCAAATAAATGATAGGGTGTTCGTCCCCATCTCTGGTTTGGGACAACACAGCCCCTATCCCTACCTCTGAGGCATCTGTCTGTACAACAAATTCTTTAAAAAAATCTGGTGTTATCAATACCGGTTGTGAACACAAAGCCACTTTTAATGTTTGGAACGCTTTTTCTGCATCAGGGTTCCATTTCACCATATTTGACTGCTTCCCTTTGGTAAGGTCTGACAACGGAACTGCTGTGGTCACAAAATTGGGAATAAACCGTCTATAGTACCCAGTTATTCCCAAAAAAGCCCTTACCAGTTTTTTATTCACTGGACGAGGCCAGTTTTGAATAGCATCAACTTTATTCAATTGGGGCCTAATCAGACCTCTGCCTATAGTGAAGTCCAAGTATTTGACCTCCTCCTTTGCGAGGCAGCACTTCTTTGGGTTTGCAGTTAACCCTGCCTCTCTGATTGAGTCCAGTATTGCTTGTACTTTAACCAAATGGGACCCCCAGTCTGTACTGTGAATTACCACATCATCCAAATAGGCAGCTGCATATTTTCTATGGGGCCTCAAAATTTTATCCATCGCCCATTGAAAGGTTCTGGAGCCCCATGCAACCCAAAGGGTAACATCTTATACTGGTATAGCCCCTCCGGAACTGAAAAGGCTGTTTTTTTTCTTTTGCGCTATCAGTTAAAGGTATTTGCCAGTAACCTTTGGTCAGGTCCAACGTGGTGAGAAACCTGGCTGTTCCCAGCCTTTCTATAAGCTCATCCACACGGGGCATGGGGTATGCGTCAAATTTGGGCACCTCATTTAACTTACGAAAGTCATTACAGAAGTGTATGCTACTGTCTGGCTTCGGGATGAGAACTATGGGACTGGACCACTCACTGTTAGATTCCTCTATAACTCCAAGTTCTAACATGGTTTTAACTTCTTTAGAAACTGCTTCTCGCTGAGCTTCAGGAATCCTATATGGCTTTAAATGGACCCTGACCCCTGGTTCTGTGACAATGTCATGTTTTATTATGGTCGTTCGGCCAGGCAGCTCTGAAAATATCTCCCTATTTTGGATGAGAAATTCTTTAACCTGATTGTTCTGATCAGCTGATAATGTCTCTGACACCTTTACTGCGGGAAGCATCCGAGGTGAAGACACCGAAGGGCAAGGCTCCGCTGACAGAGACAACCTATCTTTCCAGGGTTTGATTAAGTTAACATGGTAGATTTGTTCGGGTTTTCTCTTTCCCGGCTGGTATACTTTGTAATTAACCTCATTCACTTTTTCCCTACTCTCAAATGGACCCTGCCATTTAGCTAGGAATTTGCTTTCCACAGTGGGTACCAAAACAAGAACTCTATCTCCAGGAGCAAATTCCTGTATCTTGGCACACCGGTTATATACCCTCTGTTGAGCACTTTGGGCCTGTTCCATGTGCTCTCTGACAATAGGTACCACGGCTGCAATCCTATCCTGCATTTGTGTTACTTTTCACGTCTCTTTGGCAATGTCCAACAGCCCTCTGGGGTGTCTACCATACAACAAATCAAAGGAGAAAATCCTGTAGAGGACTGAGGAACTTCTCTGATGGCCATTAACAAGTAGGGCAACAAACAATCCCAGTTTTTCCCATCTTTATCAACAACCTTTTTTAACATACTTTTTAATGTTTTATTAAACCTTTCCACCAACCCCTCAGTTTGGGGATGGTAGATGGGCGTCCTGAGGTGAGTGACCTTAAACAATTTGCACAATTCTTTCATGATCCTTGACATAAATGGAGTACCTTGGTCAGTCAAAATTTCTTTTGGTATTTCCACTCTACTAAAAACCTGCACCAGCTCCCTAGCTATCGCCTTGGTTGTGATAGTGCGTAAAGGGACAGCCTCAGGATATCGAGTGGCATAATCCATAATTACCAGGATAAACTGATGGCCCCGAGTGGACTTTAACAAGGGCCCCACGAGATCCACGGCTATTCTGTCAAACGGGACCTCTATAATAGGCATGGGAACTAGTGGGCTTCTGAAATGGGGTCTAGGGGAATGATACTGGCATTCAGGACAGGAAGAACAATATTCAGACACTTCTTTATAAACCCCTGGCCAAAAGAACCTTTGTAAAACTCCTTCAGTGGGTTTTTCTGCCCCTAAATGTCCTGCTGTAACGTGACTATGAGCTAAATCTAGTACCGTTCTCCGATAAGGCTGGGGAACTACCAGCTGTTCCACCACATCCTCACCCTTTTTGACAATGTGGTACAAGAGCTCATTACAGATGGCCATGTGGGGATACGTAACCCTGTCACCTGGTACCACAGGTTCCCCATTAACAACCTTAACTTCTCTCTAGCCTTTATTAAGGTAGGATCCTTTAACTGTTCAGACGTAAACAGATCCTTCTTTACCTCCAGGTCAGGCACGCTTTCAGTTCTAACTACTATGTCTGTGTTCCCAGCAATAGGGTACTCACTGGACTCCCCATCTGTCACTTCCCCAGCCAAACTAGCAAAAGGCAAAGGGTCAGAAAGTTCTGAAGACACACATACATCCATAAAATCACCGGTATTATCAACTGGCTCTTTACTTCTCACATCTGTTGATAAATGTGATTCCCACAGTTTCCAAAAATGAGGAAAATCCCTCCCTATTATGGCCTCATGCACCAAGGTGGGGACCAGTCCTACTTTAACAATTGCTGGCCCACAACAAGTTTCTATATTCACTTCAGCAGTGACATAATGTTGGGTATCCCCATGTATGCAAGTTACCCCAATAGGTATTTGCTGGACCTTTAAGGGGTTCACTAACCCAGCTTTCACGAGGAAACTAAACTTCCTGAATCTAGCAAGGCCTCTACCCGGTTACCCTCTAAGGACACATCACACATTTGTTTTTCAAGCTCAGGTGAAGATACCACAGTACAGGCTAACCTAGCAAAGAAAGACATTCTGCGACATTCAAAGGCAGCATCACATTGCATGGGTTCTTGCGTGACTGGGCAATTGGCAATAACATGACCTGGCATACCACACCTAAAACATTTAACCACACGATTATCAACCCGTTTGGGCAGCATAGACCGTTCTAGCTCCATTGGCCTGTCTCCAGGGCCAGTGTTTACAGTCTCTCCAGCCTTGCGTTCTCTTAACCACCCAGCAACGTTTTCCCATGGAACAGTCTTACCAGTCTTTACTGAAGGGCGCTGTCGAGGATCTATAGGTTGCTGGGTGGTGATCAGTAGTTCCTCTGCCGCCAAATACCTCTCTACCATGTCCACTAATAGGTCAGCAGTATCCGGGTTTCCATGGCTCACCCACTTGTGCAGGACCACAGGCAAAGATCTCAAATAGTGGTCCATGACGACTCTTTCAACCATCTGGGGACCAGTTAATGTCTCTAGCTGTAACCATTTTTTTGTTAGCTGAATAAGGTCATGCATCTGGGAGCGAGGAGGCTTCTCCATGGCGTACACCCAACGGTGCACCCGTTGTGCTCGTACTGACAGCGTGACTCCCAGTTGGGTCAGGATCTCAGTCTTTAGTTTATCATAGTCCCGAGCCTCAGCAGGGCTTAAATCAAAGTATGCTTTTTGGGGCTCACCTGACAGAAAAGGTGCCAGCAGACTGGCCAACTGTGCTTTTGGCCAGTTCTCACGCTCAGCAGTCCTTTCAAACGTGGTCAGGTAGGCCTCCACATCATCAGCCCCTGTCATTTTCTGCAGGAAGTGACTGGCCCGTATAGAACTAGAGCTGGTCGGAGCACTGAGGGCCATATCTCCAATCCGGGCAGCAAGGCTCTGCACTACTTCTGTTAAGGCCTCTCTATCCTGACGCTGTTGCCTGTAAAGTTCGTCAATAGCCACCTGCTGCTGTCTCCTATTTTCCTCAATTGCCACCTGCTGCTGTCTGTTGGCCTCCTGCTGAGCCGCTGTAGCTTGCAGCAAGGCTTTGAGCAGTTCCTCCATGTCGACAGATTTTTCAGGCGGCTTTGTAGCTGCTTTCACCCAGGACATATATCAAATCCTCAGGGTGAGTCTCAGCAACTTCACACTGGGCTGTATCTGCATAAACCACCGTTTTCTGCAGGCCTCATAAAGCTGCTGCTTTCACTTGTGCGCAGAACGGCATGCTCGCATTCTCCACCAAGTTGTAACACTGTAAGGGTACAAGGTGCCGTTTCCTGTGGTAAATTGCAGCAAGCAGCAGCTGAGGAATCACACAAGTCCAGTTTGTGGTGCAACTGGCCACAGCCAGTTTTATTAAACAGAAAATAAAACAAACACCAAAAGAAAATACCTTGCCTGTCTGGCACTAACTAAACACAAGACGTTCCTAACTATCACTAAACAAAAACACAGAGTTCTCCAGTAAACACTGTATAGCTCACTTGTATAAAGAAGTGTGTTTCTCTCTTCAGAGAGTCTCCAGTCTGCACACACTAATCAGGCTAGCAGCCCTAAAAGGCTCTTGCACAGCTGAAAGTCCTGATTAGCCCTCTGTGAGGCCAAAGACCCGAACTGGGCCCAATGTCTGGAACTTGCCCTATCTCTCTTTCAGGGCCCTTATCCCGCTTTTCCAATAAACTGAAAAGGTTCTAACAAAACATTTTCCTAGAAGTTTTCATTTTTCTAATACATGTAAGACAAGAACCTGGGACAAACATACCTGCCCTCAAACACTATTCCAGTGTTCTTGTCACAATCCACTCGAAATACTCCTATATGCAAATCCTCACTTGGCTAGGACCTCCTCCAATGAAAAGCAGTCAGCATATAAGCAATATATTTTAACAGATGTAGGTAGGTGGTTGTTCTTAGGAATTATCCAATAGTGGCTTGAATCCAAACAAAAGGTACTTTATATCGTGCACTTTATCTCCATCTTAGTGGAGGCTTAGTAAATAGACCCCTAAGTAACAAACAACCATCTCCTAACTGTCATTTGTCCTTTAACATGGCAGTTAGGAGCTGATTGGCTGGTACTTTATCTCTGTCCTTTTTATCTCTCTCCAAGACTTAGAGGGAAATGTAATAAGCAGTGAAAAGAGTGGAGAAGTGAGCCATTGAAGAAGCTGCCCATGGCAACCAATCAGCATTGAGGTAGCATTTATAATTTGCATACTATAAAATTATACAGAGTAGCTGGTTGGGTGCCATGGGCACCTTCTCCACTGGCTCACTTCTCCACTCTTTTCAGTGCTTAGTACATCTACCCCTTAGTTCTCTGAAAGACACATCCTTATTCTACTCAATGCAGACATTGGCTTACATCTGTTAGACAGTATTGCAGGGAACTGAGCATTGTAATTTCATTTGTAAAGACACGTTTGCATGTGATGGATTGGAAAGAGGGTATGGTGCAGGAGAGAGGGAAAGGTCTATAGGGGTAATCTTTTCCTAGGGTACCTGGAATCTTTGCTCCTGCACTGTGTAGGATGATTAAAGGAACCTAACTGCATCAATTATCCTCGATCTGGGGCTTTTACCCCATTATTCTGAGTACTTGATGCAGAAGAGGTGGTTCCTAAAGCTGTTTCTTTACTCCACAGGCCAAGTTGCTGAGGCTGTTGTGGAAACTAGGTTGCAGACAAAGTGTACCTGTAGTGTATCAGGTATTGTCCACAAAGAAGAACAAAGTTGAAAGCAAATGCTTTGGAGGGGGCTATCTGGCCACTAGTGCTTGAGCCTCTGGCTTCTAGGGGCAGAGCTCTCATGGCTGCAAGTTAGACCTGTTGGTATGTTTCTATTAGAGTCTTTTGATGCTGGTGACCTGATGTCCCCTCAGAGTCCTCAGACACAGAAATTGTTGGCTGCCTGCGAATGATGGTATATCAGTTATTTAAGTATGCTTTAGACCTCATGCACAAATTTAGGCAGGGGGCTCTGTTGGTGAAATTTGATAGTGTCCTTACACCCTGATTCCTTTAATTTAATTGATTTCAGTCTTGAATATTATGTTGACTGCTGCCTTTCTATGGAGCGCTATGTCTCTTATGCATTATTTGAGCATTTCAATACTTTTCTTCATTGGAGCATCACTGCCAGCAAAGGGGAATGGGAGTAACGCACTGTCTTGATGGTTGGGCCGTGCAGCTGCCCAGGATGGCAGGACATGATGTTTTTAATCCTCTCCCTGTTTCGGATTTTTGGTGTACCAATTGCACAGGATAAGACTAAGGGTTCAGTTGCCAAATTTATTTTACAGATATCGAAATCGATACTGTAACTATAGGCTGTCTGGGGATAAAGTGGCTAAGTTCAGGGACATGATTGATTCCTTCTGTGCTGTCCAGAGAGTGACTCTTTAACAAGCACAATCTCTATTGGATTTATTGTAATTTGCATGTAGTCATACTGGTGGGCATATTTTGTAGGAAGTTGGCGCGAGCTACTGCAGGGTGGTGCGGCCTCGTCACTATAGCCACCTTTCAGCTGAAATTCAGGGTGTCTTGCAGGTTTGGGATTCTTTCTTGCAGTCATTTAACGGGGTGTGTATTATGGATGTCCCAGCCTTTGTCTACCTGAAAGATCCAACTGTATATGGAAGCAGTGGATTCTAGGGGTTTAGCTGACTATTTGGTACCTGTCTAAGTTAGTACTGTAGGATCTCTCTTTGAAGGTCAGCTTTACTGCCTGTCATGGTCCATGATCGATAATACCATTGCTGATTCTTTGTCTATTTCCATTGGCACTGTTTTGGTTGTAAGCTCCTACTGGGGACTTATGCCCTCCTGTTTAACATCTGGTCAAGCCAAATTTAAAATTTCTTGCAGAGTGTCTGGCAGGATTGGGTGTCCTTTTAATACCAAGAGAGGTAAGAGCGGACATTGGGCCTAATTCAGACCTGATCGCAGCAGCAAATTTGTTCTCTAATGGGCAAAACCATGTGCACTGCAGGGGGGGCAGATATAACATGTGCAGAGAGAGTTAGATTTGGGTGGGTTATTTTGTGTCTGTGCAGGGTAAATACTGGCTGCTTTATTTTTACACTGCAATTTACATTTCACACCCCACCCAAATCTAACTCTCTCTGCACATGTTATATCTGCCCCCCCCCCCCCTGCAGTGCACATGGGGGGTCATTCCGAGTTGTTTGCTCGTTATTTTTTTCTCGCAACGGAGCGATTAGTCGCTAATGCGCATGCGCAATGTCCGCAGTGCGACTGCGCCAAGTAAATTTGCTATGCAGTTAGGTATTTTACTCACGGCATTACAAGGTTTTTTCTTCGTTCTGGTGATCGTAATGTGATTGACAGGAAGTGGGTGTTTCTGGGCGGAAACAGGCCGTTTTATGGGTGTGTGCGAAAAAACGCTACCGTTTCTGGGGAAAACGCGGGAGTGGCTGGAGAAACGGAGGAGTGTCTGGGCGAACGCTGGGTGTGTTTGTGACGTCAAACCAGGAACGACAAGCACTGAACTGATCGCAGATGCCGAGTAAGTGTGGAGCTACTCAGAAACTGCTAAGAAGTGTCTATTCGCAATTTTGCTAATCTTTCGTTCGCAATTTTGATAAGCTAAGATTCACTCCCAGTAGGCGGCGGCTTAGCGTGTGCAAAGCTGCTAAAAGCAGCTTGCGAGCGAACAACTCGGAATGAGGGCCATGGTTTTGCCCATTAGAGAACAAATTTGCTACTTCGATCAGGTCTGAATTAGGCCCATTAGCTGATGCTTGCTTTTATTTGAGGGCATTATTTGAATGGCTTTTCTAGTACAGGTTTAGATAGAATGCTGTCTTGGATTCCCTTTTTCCCCCAGCTCTATGATGAGGGTGATTTTAACAAGGGTTTTCTGGCAAGGGAGGATCCCCAGTTGCCTGTCAGACGTAGGCTGTATGATATACCTCAGCAGTTTTCTGTCCTTAACAATTAGTGATGAGCGGGTTGGGTTTCCGAGAAACCGAACCCACCCGAGCTTTACCTTTTTTTACACGGGTCCGAGCAGGCTCGGATCCTCCCGCCTTGCTCGGCTAACCCGAGCGCGCCCGAACGTCATCATCCCGCTGTCGGATTCTCACGAGATTCGGATTCTATAAGCAGCCGCGCATCGCCGCCATTTTCACACGTGCATTGAGATTGATAGGGAGAGGACGTGGCTGGCGTCCTCTCCGTTTATACGAGACACTACAGTTGATCTGATTGCTTTGCTTTGCTTGTTTATTTTACTATTGTGGGGAGGATTGGGGAGCAGCTGTTAGGAGGAGTACAATGCAGAGTTTTGCTGATAGTGACCACCAGTTTTTTATCCGTTCTCTTCTCTGCCTGAAAAAAACGTTCCATACCATATCTGTGCTCAGTGTGCTGCATGATATATCTGTTCTGAGTGCTCACACTGCTTAATTGTGGGGACTGGGGAGCAGCTATAGCAGGAGTACAGTGCAGAGTTTTGCTGACAGTGACCACCAGTATACGTTTGTCTGCCTGAAAAACACTCCTGTGGCTTTTTTTTTTATACTAGTAGTTTAGCAGTTTGCTGACAGTGTCCACCAGGTCCATTATACTGTATATAGCAGTACGGTAGGCCACTGCTGTACCTACCTCTGTGTCGTCACTCGTCATCCATAAAGTATACTATCCATCCATCTACATTGTATACCTGTGGTGGCTTTTTTTTTATACTAGTAGTTTAGCAGTCTGCTGACAGTGTCCACCAGGTCCATTATACTGTATATAGCAGTACGGTAGGCCACTGCTGTACCTACCTCTGTGTCGTCACTTGTCATCCATAAAGTATACTATCCATCCATCTACATTGTATACCTGTGGTGGCTTTTTTTTTTATACTAGTAGTTTAGCAGTCTGCTGACAGTGTCCACCAGGTCCATTATACTGTATATAGCAGTACGGTAGGCCACTGCTGTACCTACCTCTGTGTCGTCACTCGTCATCCATAAAGTATACTATCAATCCATCTACATTGTATACCTGTGGTGGCTTTTTTTTTTATACTAGTAGTTTAGCAGTCTGCTGACAGTGTCCACCAGGTCCATTATACTGTATATAGCAGTACGGTAGGCCACTGCTGTACCTACCTCTGTGTCGTCACTCGTCATCCATAAAGTAATAGTATACTATCCATCCATCTACATTGTATACCTGTGGTGGCTTTTTTTTATACTAGTAGTTTAGCAGTCTGCTGACAGTGTCCACCAGGTCCATTATACTGTATATAGCAGTACGGTAGGCCACTGCTGTACCTACCTCTGTGTCGTCACTCGTCATCCATAAAGTATACTATCAATCCATCTACATTGTATACCTGTGGTGGCTTTTTTTTTATACTAGTAGTTTAGCAGTCTGCTGACAGTGTCCACCAGGTCCATTATACTGTATATAGCAGTACGGTAGGCCACTGCTGTACCTACCTCTGTGTCGTCACTTGTCATCCATAAAGTATACTATCCATCCATCTACATTGTATACCTGTGGTGGCTTTTTTTTTTATACTAGTAGTTTAGCAGTCTGCTGACAGTGTCCACCAGGTCCATTATACTGTATATAGCAGTACGGTAGGCCACTGCTGTACCTACCTCTGTGTTGTCACTCATCATCCATAAAGTATACTATCCATCCATCTACATTGTATACCTGTGGTGGCTTTTTTTTTTATACTAGTAGTTTAGCAGTCTGCTGACAGTGTCCACCAGGTCCATTATACTGTATATAGCAGTACGGTAGGCCACTGCTGTACCTACCTCTGTGTCGTCACTCGTCATCCATAAAGTATACTATCCATCCATCTACATTGTATACCTGTGGTGGCTTTTTTTTTTATACTAGTAGTTTAGCAGTCTGCTGACAGTGTCCACCAGGTCCATTATACTGTATATAGCAGTACGGTAGGCCACTGCTGTACCTACCTCTGTGTCGTCACTCGTCATCCATAAAGTATACTATCCATCCATCTACATTGTATACCTGTGGTGGCTTTTTTTTATACTAGTAGTTTAGCAGTCTGCTGACAGTGTCCACCAGGTCCATTATACTGTATATAGCAGTACGGTAGGCCACTGCTGTACCTACCTCTGTGTCGTCACTCGTCATCTATAAAGTATACTATCCATCCATCTACATTGTATACCTGTGGTGGCTTTTTTTTATACTAGTAGTTTAGCAGTCTGCTGACAGTGTCCACCAGGTCCATTATACTGTATATAGCAGTACGGTAGGCCACTGCTGTACCTACCTCTGTGTCGTCACTCATCATCCATAAAGTATACTATCCATCCATCTACATTGTATACCTGTGGTGGCTTTTTTTTTTATACTAGTAGTTTAGCAGTCTGCTAACAGTGTCCACCAGGTCCATTATACTGTATATAGCAGTACGGTAGGCCACTGCTGTACCTACCTCTGTGTCGTCACTCGTCATCCATAAAGTATACTATCCATCCATCTACATTGTATACCTGTGGTGGCTTTTTTTTTATACTAGTAGTTTAGCAGTCTGCTGACAGTGTCCAGCAGGTCCATTATACTGTATATAGCAGTACGGTAGGCCACTGCTGTACCTACCTCTGTGTCGTCACTCGTCATCCATAAAGTATACTATCCATCCATCTACATTGTATACCTGTGGTGGCTTTTAGTTGTGCGCATTAAAATATGGAGAACAAAAATGTGGAGGTTAAAAAAATAGGGAAAGATCAAGATCCACTTCCACCTCGTGCTGAAGCTGCTGCCACTAGTCATGGCCGAGACGATGAAATGCCATCAACGTCGTCTGCCAAGGCCGATGCCCAATGTCATAGTACAGAGCATGTAAAATCCAAAACACAAAAGATCAGTAAAATGCCTCAAAAATCAAAATTAAAAGCATCTGAGGAGAAGCGTAAACTTGCCAATATGCCATTTACGACACGGAGTGGCAAGGAACGGCTGAGGCCCTGGCCTATGTTCATGGCTAGTGGTTCAGCTTCACATGAGGATGGAAGCACTCATCCTCTCGCTAGAAAAAAGAAAAGACTTAAGCTGGCAAAAGCACAGCAAAGAACTGTGCGTTCTTCAAACTCACAAATCCCCAAGCAGAGTCCAATTGTGTCGGTTGCGATGCCTGACCTTCCCGACACTGGACGGGAAGAGCTTGCGCCTTCCACCATTTGCACGCCCCCTGCAAGTTCTGGAAGGAGCACCCGCAGTCCAGTTCCTGATAGTCAAATTGACGATGTCACTGTTGAAGTACACCAGGATGAGGATATGGGTGTTGCTGGCGCTGGGGAGGAAATTGACAAGGAGGATTCTGATGGTGAGGTGGTTTGTTTAAGTCAGGCACCCGGGGAGACACCTGTTGTCCGTGGGAGGAATATGGCCCTTGACATGCCTGGTCAAAATACAAAAAAAATCAGCTCTTCGGTGTGGAATTATTTAAACACAAATGCGGACAACAGGTGTCAAGCCGTGTGTTGCCTTTGTCAAGCTGTAATAAGTAGGGGTAAGGACGTTAACCACCTCGGAACATCCTCCCTTATACGTCACTTTCAGCGCATTCATCATAAGTCAGTGACAAGTTCAAAAACTTTGGGTGAAAGCGGAAGCAGTCCACTGACCACTAAATCCCTTCCTCTTGTAACCAAGCTCCTGCAAACCACACCACCAACTCCCTTAGTGTCAATTTCCTCCTTACCCAGGAAAGCCAATAATCCTGCAGGCCATGTCACTGGCAAGTCTGACGAGTCCTCTCCTGCCTGGGATTCCTCCGATGCATCCTTGAGTGTAACGCCTACTGCTGCTGGCGCTGCTGTTGTTGCTGCTGGGAGTCGATCGTCATCCCAGAGGGGAAGTTGGAAGACCACTTGTACTACTTCCAGTAAGCAATTGACTGTCCAACAGTCCTTTGCGAGGAAGATGAAATATCACAGCAGTCATCCTGCTGCAAAGCGGATAACTGAGGCCTTGGCAGCCTGGGCGGTGAGAAACGTGGTTCCGGTATCCATCGTTAATTCAGAGCCAACTAGAAACTTGATTGAGGTACTGTGTCCCCGGTGCCAAATACCATCTAGGTTCCATTTCTCTAGGCAGGCGATACCGAAAATGTACACAGACCTCAGAAAAAGACTCACCAGTGTCCTAAAAAATGCAGTTGTACCCAATGTCCACTTAACCACGGACATGTGGACACGTGGAGCAGGGCAGACTCAGGACTATATGACTGTGACAGCCCACTGGGTAGATGTATTGCCTCCTGCAGCAAGAACAGCAGCGGCGGCACCAGTAGCAGCATCTCGCAAACGCCAACTCGTTCCTAGGCAGGCTACGCTTTGTATCACCGCTTTCCAGAATACGCACACAGCTGAAAACCTCTTACGGCAACTGAGGAAGATCATCGCAGAATGGCTTACCCCAATTGGACTCTCCTGGGGATTTGTGACATCGGACAACGCCAGCAATATTGTGCGTGCATTACATCTGGGCAAATTCCAGCACGTCCCATGTTTTGCACATACCTTGAATTTGGTGGTGCAGAATTATTTAAAAAACGACAGGGGCGTGCAAGAGATGCTGTCGGTGGCCCGAAGAATTGCGGGCCACTTTCGGCGTTCAGGCACTGCGTACAGAAGACTGGAGCACCACCAAAAATACCTGAACCTGCCCTGCCATCATCTGAAGCAAGAGGTGGTAACGAGGTGGAATTCAACCCACTATATGCTTCAGAGGATGGAGGAGCAGCAAAAGGCCATTCAAGCCTATACATCTGGCCACGATATAGGCAAAGGAGGTGGAATGCACCTGTCTCAAGCGCAGTGGAGAATGATTTCAACGTTGTGCAAGGTTCTGCAACCCTTTGAACTTGCCACACGTGAAGTCAGTTCAGACACTGCCAGCCTGAGTCAGGTCATTCCCCTCATCAGGCTTTTGCAGAAGAAGCTGGAGACATTGAAGGAGGAGTTAAAACAGAGCGATTCCGCTAGGCATGTGGGACTTGTGGATGGAGCCCTTCATTCGCTTAACCAGGATTCACGGGTGGTCAATCTGTTGAAATCAGAGCACTACATTTTGGCCACTGTGCTCGATCCTAGATTTAAAACCTACGTTGTATCTCTCTTTCCGGCAGACACAAGTCTGCAGGGGTTCAAAGACCTGCTGGTGAGAAAATTGTCAAGTCAAGCGGAACGTGACCCGTCAACAGCTCCTCCTTCACATTCTCCCGCAACTGGGGGTGCGAGGAAAAGGCTAAGAATTCCGAGCCCACCCGCTGGCGGTGATGCATGGCAGTCTGGAGCGTGTGCTGACATCTGGTCCGGACTGAAGGACCTGCCAACGATTACTGACATGTCGTCTACTGTCACTGCATATGGTTCTCTCACCATTGAAAGAATGGTGGAGGATTATATGAGTGACCGCATCCAAGTAGGCACGTCAGACAGTCCGTACGTATACTGGCAGGAAAAAGAGGCAATTTGGAGGCCCTTGCACAAACTGGCTTTATTCTACCTAAGTTGCCCTCCCTCCAGTGTGTACTCCGAAAGAGTGTTTAGTGCAGCCGCTCACCTTGTCAGCAATCGGCGTACGAGGTTACTTCCAGAAAATGTGGAAAAGATAATGTTCATTAAAATGAATTATAATCAATTCCTCCGTGGAGACATTCACCAGCAGCAATTGCCTCCAGAAAGTACACGGGGACCTGAGATGGTGGACTCCAGTGGGGACGAATTAATAATCTGTGAGGAGGGGGATGTACACAGTGAAAGGGGTGATGAATCGGACGATGATGATGAGGTGGACATCTTGCCTCTGTAGAGCCAGTTTGTGCAAGGAGAGATTGATTGCTTCTTTTTTGGTGGGGGCCCAAACCAACCAGTCATTTCAGTCACAGTCGTGTGGCAGACCCTGTCGCTGAAATAATGGGTTCGTTAAAGTGTGCATGTCCTGTTTATACAACATAAGGGTGGGTGGGAGGGCCCAAGGACAACTCCATCTTGCACCTCTTTTTTCTTTCATTTTTCTTTGCATCATGTGCTGTTTGGGGACTATTTTTTTCAAGTGCCATCCTGTCTGACACTGCAGTGCCACTCCTAGATGGGCCAGGTGTTTGTGTCGGCCACTTGGGTCGCTGAGCTTAGTCACACAGCTACCTCATTGCGCCTCTTTTTTTCTTTGCATCATGTGCTGTTTGGGGAGTATTTTTTTGAAGGGCCATCCTGCCTGACACTGCAGTGTCACTCCTAGATGGGCCAGGTGTTTGTGTCGGCCACTTGGGTCGCTGAGCTTAGTCACACAGCTACCTCATTGCACCTCTTTTTTTCTTTGCATCATGTGCTGTTTGGGGACTATTTTTTTCAAGTGCCATCCTGTCTGACACTGCAGTGCCACTCCTAGATGGGCCAGGTGTTTGTGTCGGCCACTTGGGTCGCTTAGCTTAGTCACACAGCTACCTCATTGCGCCTCTTTTTTTCTTTGCATCATGTGCTGTTTGGGGACTATTTTTTTCAAGTGCCATCCTGTCTGACACTGCAGTGCCACTCCTAGATGGGCCAGGTGTTTGTGTCGGCCACTAGGGTCGCTTAGCTTAGTCACACAGCTACCTCATTGCGCCTCTTTTTTCTTTGCATCATGTGCTGTTTGGGGACTATTTTTTTCAAGTGCCATCCTGCCTGACACTGCAGTGCCACTCCTAGATGGGCCAGGTGTTTGTGTCGGCCACTAGGGTCGCTTAGCTTAGTCACACAGCTACCTCATTGCGCCTCTTTTTTTCTTTGCATCATGTGCTGTTTGGGGACTATTTTTTTCAAGTGCCATCCTGTCTGACACTGCAGTGCCACTCCTAGATGGGCCAGGTGTTTGTGTCGGCCACTAGGGTCGCTTAGCTTAGTCACACAGCTACCTCATTGCGCCTCTTTTTTTCTTTGCATCATGTGCTGTTTGGGGACTATTTTTTTCAAGTGCCATCCTGTCTGACACTGCAGTGCCACTCCTAGATGGGCCAGGTGTTTGTGTCGGCCACTAGGGTCGCTTAGCTTAGTCACACAGCTACCTCATTGCGCCTCTTTTTTTCTTTGCATCATGTGCTGTTTGGGGACTATTTTTTTCAAGTGCCATCCTGTCTGACACTGCAGTGCCACTCCTAGATGGGCCAGGTGTTTGTGTCGGCCACTAGGGTCGCTTAGCTTAGTCACACAGCTACCTCATTGCGCCTCTTTTTTTCTTTGCATCATGTGCTGTTTGGGGACTATTTTTTTCAAGTGCCATCCTGCCTGACACTGCAGTGCCACTCCTAGATGGGCCAGGTGTTTGTGTCGGCCACTTGTGTCGTTTAGCTTAGCCATCCAGCGACCTCGGTGCAAATTTTAGGACTAAAAATAATATTGTGAGGTGTGAGGTGTTCAGAATAGACTGAAAATTAGTGGAAATTATGGTTATTGAGGTTAATAATACTATGGGATCAAAATGACCCCCAAATTCTATGATTTAAGCTGTTTTTTAGTGTTTTTTGAAAAAAACACCCGAATCCAAAACACACCCGAATCCGACAAAAAATTTCCGGTGAGGTTTTGCCAAAACGCGTCCGAACCCAAAACACGGCCGCGGAACCGAACACAAAACCAAAACACAAAACCCGAAAAATTTCCAGTGCACATCACTATTAACAATACACTTCCTCACAGTTTAGTGGTGTGGCACCCTCTCCTTCACTATCAGTATAGTCGCTTATATTATCCTGATGACCTTCATCTAACTGACGAGGGGCTGGATATTTTTATTGAGCAGTTGTTTAGATGTTTGGTGGAGGCTTTGGGGCTTAGTAGTTGAGTGGTTTGTACTTATGGCGTACTGCGGTTATGTTTTGGGAACCTTGCAGTGATAGTAAAGCACAGTAAACTGTCCATTTTGTCACTAGCCAGGGTCAAGCTCATATGTAAGAAATAACAGGATTTTAATACCTACCAGTAAATCCTTTTCTCCTAGTCCGTAGAGGATGCTGGGGCCCACTTCAGTACCATGGGGTATAGACGGTTCCGCAGGAGCCATGGGCACTTTTAGACTTTTCAAAGGGTGTGAACTGGCTCCTCCCTCTATGCCTCTCCTCCAGACCTCAGTATAGGAACTGTGCCCAGGGAGACGGACATTTCGAGGAAAGGATTTACTTTTTAAATTAACGGTGAGATTCATACCAGCTCACACCTCAACCATGCCGCACAACATGGCATTCAACATAACACACGCCAACAGGCATGAACCATTTGCAGCAACATGCTGAAAATAACGTAACACAACACTTGTGTAACTATAAACTAACAACTGCAGGAAGAATACGCACTGGGTCGGGCACCCAGCATCCTCAACGGACTAGGAGAAAAGGATTTACTGGTAGGTATTAAAATCCTGTTTTCTCATACGTCCTAGAGGATGCTGGGGTCCACTTCAGTACCATGGGGCTATACCAAAGCTCCAGTATGGGCGGGAGAGCGCGGATGACCCTGCAGCACCGATTGACCAAACTTGAGGTCCTCATCGGCCAAGGTGTCAAACATGTAGAATTTTGCAAAGGTGTTCGACCCTGACCAAGTAGCTGCTCGGCAAAGTTGTAATGCTGAGACTCCCCGGGCAGCCGCCCAGGATGAGCCCACCTTTCTAGTAGAGTGGGCATTTACCGACTTTGGTATCGGCAATCCTGCCGTGGAATGAGCGTGCTGAATCGTCCCTCAGATCCAACGCGCAATTGTCTGCTTAGAAGTAGGACACCCAATCTTGTTGGGAGCATACAGGACAAACAGAGCCTCTGTTTTCCTTATCTGAGCTGTTCTAGCGACATAAATTTTCAAAGCTCTGACCACGTCCAGAGACTTTGACTCAGTGAAAGTGTCAGTAGCCACTGGCACCACAGTAGGTTGGTTCATATGAAAAGACGAAACCATCTTTGGAAGAAATTGTTGGCGAGTTCTCAACTCTGCCCTATCTACATGGAAGATCAGGTAAGGGCTCTTGTGAGACAAAGCCCCTAAATCAGACACCCGCCTTGCGGATGCCAAGGCCAAAAGCATCACCACTTTCCAAGTGAGAAACTTCTCTATCTCCTGTAGAGGTTCAAACGAATCTGATTGAAGGAACTGCAACACCACATTAAGGTCCCATGGTGCCACTGTAGGCACAAATGGATGCTGGATGTGCAGCACCCCTTTCACGAATGTCTGAACTTCTGGAAGGGAAGCCAATTGTTTTTGAAAGAAAACTGATAAGGCCGAAATCTGGACCTTGATTGAACCCAATCTTAGGCCCGCATCCACACCAGCCTGCAGAAAATGGAGAAAACGTCACAACTGAAACTCCTCCGTAGGAGCCTTCTTGGATTCACACCAAGACACATATTTTCTCCAAATACGGTGGTAATGTTTAGACGTTACTCCTTTCCTGGCCTGAATAAGAGTGGGGATGACTTCTTTGGGAATACACTTTCGGGCTAGGATCCGGCGCTCAACAGCCATGCCGTCAAACGTAGCCGCGGTAAGTCTTGATACACACACAGCCCCTGCTGCAGCAGGTCCTCGCGAGGAGGAAGAGGCCGAGGATCTTCTATGAGCAACTGCTGAAGATCTAGATACCAAGCCCTCCTTGGCCAGTTTGGGGCAATGAGGATTGCTCGAACCCTTGTTCTTCTTATGATTTTGAGAACTTTTGGAATCAGCGGAAGTGGAAGGAAGACATACACCGACCGAAACACCCACTGGGTCACTAGTGCATCCACTGCTATTGCTTGAGGGTCTCTCAACCTGGAACAATATCTCTGAAGCTTCTTGTTGAGATGAGATGCAATCATATCTACTTGAGGAACTCCCCAAAGAATTGTCACCTCTGCGACAACTTCTTGGTGGAGGTCCCATTCTGCTGGATGGAGATCGTGTCTGCTGAGGAAGTCTGCTTCCCAGTTGTCCACTCCCGGAATGAAAATTGCTGACAGAGCTCTTGCATGCCTTTCTGCCCAGAGGAGGATCTTTGTCACCTCTGCCATTGCCGCTCTGCTTTTCGTTCCGCCTTGACGGTTTATGTACGCGACTGCTGTTACATTGTTGGACAGGATCTGCACGAGTTAATCTTGAAGAAGATGTACCGCTTGTAGAAGGCCGTTGTAAATGGCTCCCAATTCCAGAACATTTATGTGAAGGCAGGTTTCCTGACTTGACCATTTTCCTTGGAAGCTTTCCCCCTGTGTGACTGCTCCCCAGTCTCGGAGACTTGCATCCGTGGTTGCTAGGACCTAGTCCTGAATCCTGGACCTGCGTCCCTCTAGTAGGTGAGAACTGTGTAACCACCACAGGAGCGAAATCCTGGCTTTGGAGGACAGGATTATCTTCCGGTGCATGTGTAGGTGGGATTCGGACCACTTGTCCAACAGGTCCCACTGGAATACTCTGGCATGGAATCGGCCAAACTGTATGGCCTCGTATGCCGCCACCATCTTCCCCAACAACCGAATGCATTGATGTATTGACACTCTTGTTGGTTTCAAAATCTGTTTGACCATTCTCTGGATTTCCAGAGCATTTTCTACTGGGAGAAATACTCTCTGTACTTCTGTGTCCAGTATCATTCCCAGAAAAGACAATCTTGTCGTCGGTTCCAATTGTGACTTTGGAAAATTCATGATCCAACTGTGTTGTTGGAGTACTGACAGGGAGAGTGCAATGTTCTGCATCAACCATTCCCTGGATCTCGCTTTTATCAGAAGATCGTCTAGGTAAGGAATTATATTGACTCCTTGTTGTCGAAGGAGGACCATCATCTCTGCCATCACCTTGGTGAATACCCTGGGTGCCGTGGAAAGCCCGAACAGCAATGTCTGGAACTGGTAATGGCATTCCTGTACTGCGAATCTCAGATAAGCTTGGTGAAGAGGATAAATGGGAACATACAAATAAGCATCTTTTATGTCTACTGACACCATGAAGTCCCCTTTCTCCAGACTGGAAATCACTGCCCTCAGAGATTCCATCTTGAACTTAAACCTTTTGAGGTAGAGATTCAGATCTTTTAGTTTTAAAATTGGTCTGACTGAGCCATCCGGCTTCTGCACTACGAAACGGCTTGAATAAAAACCTTCTCCTTGCTGTGACAAGGGTACCAGGACAATTACTTGATCCTGACATAATTTTTGAATTGCAGCTGTTACTACTTCTCTGTCTGGAAGAGAAGCTGGCAAGGTCGATTTGAAAAATCGGGATGGGGGGACGTCTTCAAACTCCAGTTTGTATCCATGGGACACTATTTGTAAGACCCATGGGTCCAGGCCAGATTTAAGCCAGATCTGACTGAAAAGTTTCAGACGTGCTCCCACCCAAGTGGACTCCCGCAAGAGAGCCCCAGTGTCATGCTGCAGATTTGGCAGAAGCAGGGGTTAATTTCTGCTCCTGCGATCCTGGAGACGCTGCGTTTTTTTTTTCCTTTTCCCCTTTCTCTTCCTGCAAAGAAGGGGGAACCTTTGTCCTTTTTGTATTTGTTGGGCCGAAAGGACTACTTGTGAGAGTGATGTGTCTTTTTCGCCGGTGCAGGAGCATAAGGCAAGAATGTCGACTTACCTGCGGTAGCCGAAGAGACTAACGCATCCAGCCCATCTCCAAACAAGGCCTCACCTTTATACGGGAGAGCCCCCATACTTCTTTTGGAATCTGCATCAGCATTCCACTGGGGAATCCACAACACCCTCCGAGCTGATACTGCCATGGTAGCAGCTTTTGAACCCAAGAGTCCAATATCTTTCATGGCTTCTAGCATGTATGCAACAGCGTCTTTGATATGACCTAACGTTAGGAGTATCTCGTCTTTATCTATAGTGTCAATTTCCGATGACAGGTTATTTGACCATTTTTCGATAGCCCTACTCAACCATGCGCAAGCAATGGTGGGCCTGAGCAATGTACCATTGGCCACATAAATAGATTTTAACGTAGTCTCCAACTTGCGGTCTGCCGGCTCCTTCAGTGAAGCCATCCCAGGTGCAGGGAGAATCTCCTTTTTAGTTAACCTTGACAGGGCACTGTCTAATACGTGGGGTGACTCCCACCTTTTCCTGTCCTCTGCTGGGAAAGGATAAGCAACCTGAATCCTTTTGGGAATCTGAAATTTCTTTTCAGGGTTTACCCAAACTCCCTCAAATAAGGTATTTAGCTCATGAGAAGGAGGGAAAGTTACATTAATTTTCCTTTCTTTATAAAAATAAGCCTTCTCCTGAGGTACAGGAGGGGCTTCCGTAACTTCCAAAACTTCCTTTATAGCAACAATCATGTATTGAATGCTTTTTGCCAATTTAGGATCTATCCCCATGGAATCACTATCGTCGACACAGGAATCAGTCTGTGTCGGTATCAGTATGTACTATTTGTGCAAATGGTCTCTTATGTGACCCAGAGGGGTCGCCTATGGATGAAAAAGCAGGACTATTTATTTATTTTTATTATTTATTAGCAGTTTCTTATATAGCGCAGCATATTCCGTTGCGCTTTACAATTAGAACAACAATTATAGAACAAAACTGGGCAAAGACAGACAGACAGACAGAGGTAGGAAGGCCCTGCTCGCAAGCTTACAATCTATAGGGAAATACTATGAAAAATCACATCTTCCACTGATTTTCTCCAGCTCTCTGCATGAGACTCAAACTTATCCAATCTCTTACTGATATGATTCACACTATAACGTAATTCTTTTACCCATTCAGGCTTGTGATGTACCGGCAGCGCCACCACATTACAACTCTGTGTCCCTAAAATGGCTCCCTCAGGGGAAGAGCTCCCTGCCTCAGACATGTCACACACGTGCACATCCACACCACAGACACTCCGGGACTTATAGGGGACAGACCCACAGTAAAATCTGTCAGAAGGACACAGATAGGATTTGCCAGTTCACAACCCAGCGCCAGTAACACAATGTCTGTGAACACAAAATGCCCACTGACATGCAGCGCTTTTATAATGTTAATCACACAATTATATAGCACCAAATTCACTGTGGCCCCCCGTTTTGCACCCTGATACTTGTTCAGCAGTGGAGGAGGACCAGCGTTCTTCTCTGCAGCCTGGAAGGAGAGAAAATGGAGCTGAGCAGTGTACTGGCTGACTGAGGAGGAAGCCCCGCCCCCTCAATGGCGTGTTTCTCCTCAGCATTTATGAGGTAATTTTTTATACTGACGAGGGTAGGACTGTGCCTCAGCAACTTATGCCCCTTATTTATGCCAGTTTCAATAGGTTTCATGCTGCCCAGGGCGCCTCCCCGCGCCCTGCACCCTGCACTGCCTGTGTATGTGTGGGCAACATGGCGCGCTGCGCTCCCGCCAGCTGCACGGTACCTTTAGCCGTCACTTTGATTGAAGATCCTTTCTTCTAACACTCACCTGTCTTCTGACTTCTGGCTCTGCAAGGGGGGTGAGGGCGTGCTGTGGGAGTGAGCACATAGCCGCAGCTAGCGTTCAGTACCCTTCAGGAGCTAATGGTGTCCTGTCAGCCAGAAGCAGAGCCATTAAACTATTCAGGAAGTTGGTTCCTACTTCTGCCCCCTAAGTCCCACGAAG
Organism: Pseudophryne corroboree; assembly: GCF_028390025.1. Classification (NCBI taxonomy): domain Eukaryota; kingdom Metazoa; phylum Chordata; class Amphibia; order Anura; family Myobatrachidae; genus Pseudophryne; species Pseudophryne corroboree. Next base: position 584,760,808 of record NC_086445.1, on the reverse strand, counting down.
TAGGGAGACTGTTGCCAGCAGTTCTCCCTGAAAATAAAAAAACAAACATAAGTCTTTTCAGAGAAACTCAGTAGAGCTCCCCTGGAGTGCATCCAGTCTGACTGGGCACATTTTCTAAACTGAGGTCTGGAGGAGGGGCATAGAGGGAGAAGCCAGTTCACACCCTTTGAAAAGTCTTAAAGTGCCCATGGCTCCTGCGGAACCATCTATACCCCATGGTACTGAAGTGGACCCCAGCATCCTCTAGGACGTATGAGAACTAGTGATGCTACCTGTATGGGTGATGTGTATTTTGTTTGGGATGGATGCACTATTTATTTGACCTGGCAGCACAGAAGTGAAAGCTGTAACCCCCCCCCTTTTTGATTGTTGGTGTTAGTTGTTGAATTAATCTTAGCCTCAGTCCTGTTTGCCTGTGCATTAGTCTGCAAGCAGTTTCGTCAGGTATGGGCCGATATCCTATTAGCTATGCAGCTTCAAATTGATTCCCAATCTACCCAATTCTCTGGATTTGGCCACATGCAACTTCTTCCTGTTTCCAATTTTAAAAATCTGGCATGGTGTGAAGAAATTCTCGTTAAATGAGGAAATCATCACTGCTGTGAATGAGTATTTGGCAGGCTTTGAGACACCCTACTTTTCCGACTATTTTTTCTCCCAAAAAAATGTGTTTTACTTGCTTTTTTAACACACTTACCAAACAATATCATGTTGGATCATACAGTAGCAAGTGCTGTCACTTGGCGCCAGGGCTCGCCTAATGTTCCTGTTTGTAAAGTATGAGGGAATGAAAGGGCCTCAATGCTTTTTCTTGCCCAGTTCACAAAAATGTCTGGTTATGGCTCTGCAATTCAGTGCAACGCAATGATGATGGTATCCCCTCCACAGGTGGTGACGGGCACGGCACGGGCACCAGCACCAGGAACGACGCCCAACAGGGAACTCCAGATGAGCAAGTCCCGCGCTGAGACAGTCGGTCAGGAGCTCCCTTAACACTCCATTAGCCTACCTCAAAAACCCCTACAACAAGGAGATCCCTGGGCACCCCCAGCAGACACCTAGAATGGCCGCAACCAACTTGGCGCTGAAGATATTACATTTGTTATTTGGAAAAACACCACCTGCATTCTTAAAATAGCGAAACAGGATGCCATTTTTCCCTTCATAAGGCATGGAAACCAAAGGTCCTATCACCACAAGGAAGGACAGTTACTGAAAGCGCTATTTGCGTATGTTACTGTTGGACATTTATAGAGATCAAAGTTGGGGAACTTTCCCCACTGTGCACCCTTTACTGTGTATGTAATTTCACCCATGTATGTGTGGACATTAAGATATTCATGGCAAATACTATATGTACATTACATCACAGAACATATGACGATTGCACAGGTCTGAACGCTTGATAAAACAGAGATATAACTCACTAAGGGGCTGAGCGCATCCCCCATTTCTTGCATTCCATAGAAGGGGAGAGGACACCCCCTAAGATTTTGCAGCACACCCCGTGCATTAGTACATGTACCTCAGTGCGCATTGTTTGAAGTTCCTACCAGTATTTTTTCTTGCCCAGGGCACAAAAATGTCTAGTTATGGCTCTGCAATTCAGTGTAACACAGTGATGATGTTATTGATGTGCTATACAAATAAATAATAAGTGACATTTTCTTATTTTTAACATATCGCTTCTAATTCCACTCAAAACTATTTTTTCTTTTCTATCAGGTCATGAGTGAGGCCCGAGGGACAAGTTTGCTAAATAATGAGTTAGAATGTGGTTTCTACAGGTACATGGTGACTCATTAATTTTAAGATATAACTTGATACAGGTTTAAAAAAATGTTGAAAATAGTTCGATATGCATTAGAAAAGAAAAGTGATATTACTAACACTTAAGAGACAGTTAAAGGACGGAAATGTGAAATGTACAAGATATATATGTTGTGTAATGAGTCCCAGTTATCTAATTTGATAGTAGATAATGCTCCAGGATACACATAATTGCACAATAAAAATAAAAATATAATACAATGTTGAAGATAAAACTACCTGTGAATACATTATTTTGCAGATCGTCAAAGGAATCAACTCTTAGGGGGTAATTCCAAGTTGATCGCAGCAGGAAATTTTTTAGCAGTTGGGCAAAACCATGTGCACTGCAGGGGGGGCAGATATAACATTTGCAGAGAGAGTTAGATTTGGGTGGGTTATTTTGTTTCTGTGCAGGGTAAATACTGGCTGCTTTATTTTACACTGCAATTTAGATTGCAGATTGAACTCACCACACCCAAATCTATCTCTCTCTGCACATGTTATATCTGCCCCCCCCCCTGCAGTGCACATGGTTTTGCCCAACTGCTAAAAAATGTCCTGCTGCGATCAACTTGGAATTACCCCCTTAATGAGAACATTAGATGAGATGCAAAAAAAAAAAAAGAGGTACACACAACCAGGAGTTTATTTTACTATCAGCAACTGTTGTGAGCCATAACCTGAGATTCTGTTGCCATAGATTTTAGAATATTAATTTTAAGACATGAGAATTTCAATTGGAACATAACATAAAGGGAGAGATGTTCTAAGCCTGAAAAGTGATAAATATCACTGTGATAAAGCACCAGCCAATCGGCTCCTAACTGCCATATTACAGGCTGTGTTTGAAAAATGACAGTTAGGAGCCGATTGGCTGGTACTTTATCACTGTGATATTTATCACTTTTCAGGCTTAGTACATATGGCCCAAAGGGAGGTGAGGCGTGGCTTGACTGCCTGACAAGGCTGCCTTTCTTACTATAGAGCATATTTAAGAGGGCCTAACTCACCACTACTCTACCAATTTGGAGCCCCAATGACCTTAGGGCTCTGGCTGACATCTTCTCCAACTGTCATTGCTTTCCACTAGGACCCGGATCTAGCAACCAAACCAAAGCCACGGCCTCAAGTACCGGACCCATCCATTGGCTTACACTGCCCCTTCTGCTGTTTGACCATGGGTCCCCCCAGCTTATTTTCACTGCTGACTCACAGCCTGTTGGCACATAGCTGCAGTCTTCAGGGGTTAACGCACAGCAGCACAGCTGCAGACTGCTAAACACAGCTGCCATCAGCGTACCCCGTACTCCCCACCCCCACCCCACATGCACTTCTCACCTCAGCGAGAGCTGCTCTCAAGATCCCTGTTGGGAGGTCTCCTGTCTATTGGTCTCCTGTGAACCTAGGTCGGAGCTCCAAGACCTTGTGGTGGGGACTCTCCTCAATAGCTGTGACCAGGGGCACTGACCGCTGTACCGGGCCCATATAATGATTGTGTGCTGCTTCTCTCCCCAGCACAGCACACAATCAGAGTGTGTGCTGGACTGGGGAAACAGGTTACTGCAGAGGCAGTCACTTCTCTCTCTCCCCGCACACAAGTGCCATGCAGGCACTTTCCACAACCAGGAAGGTTGCTCAAATGCTCATAGGAATATCCATGAAGAGAGGATTCTGAGAATATTATAAGGTCACTATTGTGTGCTTTCTCCACTATATTGGGAATTTGGGAACTATCCCTTTTATTTCTCTAACGTCCTAGTGGATGCTGGGGACTCCGTCAGGACCATGGGGAATAGCGGCTCCGCAGGAGACAGGGCACAAAAGCAAGCTTTTAGGATCACATGGTGTGTACTGGCTCCTCCCCCCATGACCCTCCTCCAAGCCTCAGTTAGGTTTTTGTGCCCGTCCGAGAGGGTGCAATCTAGGTGGCTCTCCTAAAGAGCTGTTTAGAAAAGTTTTTTTTTAGGTTTCAATCTCAGTGATTCCTGCTGGCAACAGGATCACTGCATCGAGGGACTTAGGGGAGAGATTTCCAACTCACCTGCGTGCAGGATGGATTGGAGTCTTAGGCTACTGGACACTTAGCTCCAGAGGGAGTCGGAACACAGGTCAGCCTGGGGTTCGTCCCGGAGCCGCGCCGCCGATCCCCCTTACAGACGCTGAAGAGACGGCAGAACGGAGGTCCGGAAAACAGGCGGCAGAAGACTCCACAGTCTTCATGAAGGTAGCGCACAGCACTGCAGCTGTGCGCCATTGTTGTCACACGGCTCACTGACTCAGTCACGGAGGGTGCAGGGCGCTGCTGGGGGCGCCCTGGGCAGCAATATAATTACCTTTAGTGGCAAAATAAATACATCACATATAGCCATTAAGGCTATATGTATGTATTTTAACCCAGGCCAGTTTATTAAAAACCGGGAGAAGAAGCCCGCCGGAAAAGGGGCGGAGCTTATTCTCCTCAGCACTCAGCGCCATTTTCCTGCTCAGCTCCGCTGGTGAGGAAGGCTCCCAGGACTCTCCCCTGCACTGCACTACAGAAACAGGGTAACAAAGAGAAGGGGGGCATAAATTGGCGATATTTATATATTAAGAGCGCATATATAGTAAACAACACCTTCTAGGGTTGTTTATATACATTTATAGCGCTTTTGGTGTGTGCTGGCAAACTCTCCCTCTGTCTCCCCAAAGGGCTAGTGGGTCCTGTCCTCTATCAGAGCATCCCCTATGTGTGTGCTGTATGTCGGTACGTGTGTGTCGACATGTATGAGGAAAATATTGGTGAGGAGGCGGAGCAAATTGCCTGTAATGGTGATGTCACTCTCTAGGGAGTCGACACCGGAATGGATGGCTTATTTATGGAAATTACGTGACAATGTCAACACGCTGCAAGCCGGTTGACGACATGAGAGGGCCGGCGAACAAATTAGTATCTGTCCAGGCGTCTCAAACACCGTCAGGGGCTGTAAAATGCCCATTTACCTCAGTCGGTCGACACAGACCCAGACACGGACACTGATTTCAGTGTCGACGGTGAAGAAACAAACGTATTTTCTTTTAGGGCCACACGTTAAGGGCAATGAAGGAGGTGTTACATATTTCTGATACTCCAAGTACCACAAAAAAGGGTATTATGTGTGAGGTGAAAAAACTACCTGTAGTTTTTCCTGAATCAGATAAATTAAATGAAGTGTGTGATGATGCGTGGGTTTCCCCCGATAGAAAATTATTGGCGGTATACCCTTTCCCGCCAGAAGTTAAGGCGCGGTGGGAAACACCCCTCAGGGTGGATAAGGCGCTCACACGCTTATCAGAACAAGTGGCGGTACCATCTACGGATAGGGCCGTACTTAAGGAGCCAGCTGATAGGAGGCTGAAAAATATCCTAAAAAGTATACACACACATGCTGGTGTTATACTGCGACCAGCGATCGCCTCAGCCTGGATGTGCAGAGCTGAGGTGGCTTGGTCGGATTCCCTGACTAAAAATATTGATACCTTTGACAGGGACAGTATTTTATTGACTATAGAGCATTTGAAGGATGCATTTCTATATATGCGAGATGCGCAGAGGGATATTTGCACTCTGGCATCAAGAGTAAATGCGATGTCCATATCTGCAAGAAGATGTTTATGGACACGACAGTGGTCAGGTGATGCAGATTCCAAACGGCACAAAGATGTATGGCCGTATAAAGGGGAGGAGTTATTTGGGGTCGGTCCATGGGACCTGGTGGCCAGGGCAACTGCTGGAAAATCCACCGTTTTTTACCCTAAGTCACATCTCAGCAGAAAAAGACACCGTCTTTTCAGCCTCAGTCCTTTCGTCCCTATAAGAGTCATATCTGCCCAGGGATAGAGGAAAGGGAAGAAGACTGCAGCAGGCAGCCCATTCCCAGGAACAGAAGCCCTCCACCGCTTCTACCAAGTTCTCAGCATGACGCTGGGACCGTACAGGACCCCTGGATCCTACAAGTAGTATCCAAGGGGTACAGATTGGAATGTCGAGAGGTTTCCCCCCTCGCAGGTTCCTGTAGTCTGCTGTACCAATGTCTCCCTCCGACAGGGAGGCAGTATTGAAAACAATTCACAAGCTGTATTCCCAGCAGGTGATAATAAAATTACCCCTCCGACAACAAGGAAAGGGGTATTACTCCACACTATATGGTGGTACTGAAGGCTAGGTGAGACCTATTCTAAATCTGAAAAATTTGAACACTTACAAGGGTTCAAATCCAGATAGAGTCACTCAGAGCAGTGATAGCAAAGAACAAGGGGACTATATGGTGTCCCGGGACATCAGGGATGCTTACCTCCATGTCCCAAAATTTGCCTTTTCTCACCAAGGGTACCTCAAGTTCGTGGTACAGAACTGTCACTATCAGTTTCAAGACGATGCCGTTGGATTGTCCAAGGCACCCCGGGGTCCTTACCAAGGTAATGACCGAAAGGAGGATTCGTCTTCAAAGAAAATGGACGACCTCCTGATAAGAACAAGGTCCAGAGAACAGTTGGAGGTCGGAGTAGCACTATCTCAAGTAGTTCTACGACAGCACGGGTGGATTCTAAATATTCCAAAACCGCAGTTGTTCCGACGACACGTCTGCTGGTCCTAGGGATGATTTTGGACACAGTCCAGGAAAAGGTGTTTCTCCCAGAGGAGAAAGCCAGGGAGTTATCCGAGCTAATCGGGATCCTCCTAAAACCAGGAAAAGTGTCAGTGCATCATTGCACAAGAGTCCTGGTAAAAAATGGTGGCTTATTACGAAGCGCTTCCATTCGGCAGATTTCACGCAAGAACTCTTCAGTGGGATCTGCTGGACAAATGGTCCGGATCGCATCTTCAGATGCATCAGCGGATAACCCTATATCCAAGGACAAGGGTGTCTCTCCTGTGGTGATTACAGAGTGCTCATCTTCTAGAGGGCCGCAGATTCGGCATTCAGGATTGGATGCTCGTGACCACGGAGGCCAGCCTGAGAGGCTGGGGAGCAGTCACACAAGGAGTGTGATCAAGTCTGGAGAATTCTCTCCACATAAATATACTGGAGCTAAGAGCAAATTTATAATGCTCTAAGCTTAGCAAGACCTCTGCTTCAAGGTCAGCCGGTATTGATCCAGTGGGATAACATCACGGCAGTCGCCCACGTAAACAGAAAGGGCGGCACAAGAAGCAGGAGGGCAGTGGCAAAACTGCAAGGATTTTTCGCTAGGCGGAAAATCATGTGATAGCACTGTCAGCAGTGTTCATTCCGGGAGTGGACGACTGGGAAGCAGACTTCCTCAGCAGGCACGACCTCCACCCGGGAGAGTGGGAACTTCATCGGGAAGTTTTCCGCATGATTGGGAACCGTTGGGAAAGACCAAAGGTGGACATGATGGCGTCCCGCCCGAACAAAAAATGGGACAGGTATTGCGCCAGGTCACGAGACCTTCAGGCGATAGCTGTGGACGTCCTGGTAACACCGTGGGTGTAACAGTCGGTGTATGTGTTCCCTCCTCTGCTTCTCATAACCAAGGTATTGAGAATTAAAAGACATAGAGGAGTAAGAACTATACTCGTGGCTCCGGATTGGCTAAGAGGGACTTGGTAACCGGAACTTCAAGAGATGCTCACAGAGGACTAATGGCCTCGGGAGCTAAGAAGGGATTTGCTTTCAGCAAGTACCATGTCTGTTCCAAGAGGAACCGTGGCATCGGCCTTTAAGAAAGGACCTGCTCCAGCAGGGACCTTGTCTGTTCCAAGACTTACCGCGACTGCGTTTGACGGCATGGCGGTTTGAACGCCGGATCCTAAGGGAAAAGGCATTCCGGAAGAGGTCATACCTACCCTGGTCAAAGCCAGGAAGGAGGTGACCGCACAACGTTATCACCACATGTGGTAAAAATATGTTGCGTGGGTGAGGTCAGGAAGGCCCCACGAAAAAATTTCAACTAGGTCGATTTCTGCACTTCCTGCAAACAGGAGTGTCTATGAGCCTCAAATTGGGGTCCATTAAGGTTCAAGTTTCGGCCCTATAGATTTTCTTCCAAAAAGAATTGGCTTCAGTTCCTGAAGTCCAGACGTTTGTCAAGGGAGTATTGCATATACAGCCTTTGTGTGCCTCCAGTGGCACCGTGGGATCTCAACGTAGTGTTGGGATTCCTCAAATCATATTGGTTTGAACCACTCAAATCTGTGGATTTGAAATATCTCACATGGAAAGTGACCATGCTGTTGGCCCTGGCCTCGGCCAGGCGATTGTCAAAATTGGCGGCTTTGTCTTACAAAAGCCCATATTTGATTTTCCATTCGGACAGGGCAGAACTGCGGACTCGTCCCCAGTTTCTTCCTAAGGTGGTGTCAGCGTTTCACCTGAAACAACCTATTGTGGTGCCTGCGGCTACTAGGGACTTGGAGGACTCCAAGTTGCTAGACGTTGTCAGGGCCCTAAAAATATATATATATATATATATATATATATATATAATTCCAGGACGGCTGGAGTCAGAAAGTCTGACTTGCTGTTTATATTGTAGGCACCCAAAAAGCTGGGTGCTCCTGCTTCTAAGCAGACTATTGCTCGTTGGATTTGTAGTACAATTCAGCTTGCACATTCTGTGGCAGGCCTGCCACAGCCAAAATATGTAAATGCCCATTCCACAAGGAAGGTGGGCTCATCTTGGGCGGCTGCCCGATGGGTCTCGGCTTTACAACTTTGCCGAGCAGCTACTTGGTCAGGGGCAAACACGTTTGCTAAATTCTACAAATTTGATACCCTGGCTGAGGAGGACCTGGAGTTCTCTCATTCGGTGCTGCAGAGTCATCCGCACTCTCCCGCCCGTTTGGGAGCTTTGGTATAATCCCCATGGTCCTGACGGAGTCCACAGCATCCACTAGGACGTTAGAGAAAATAAGATTTTACTTACCGATAAATCTATTTCTCATAGTCCGTAGTGGATGCTGGGCGCCCATCCCAAGTGCGGATTGTCTGCATTACTTGTACATAGTTATTGTTAAAAAAAAAAAAAAAATCGGGTTATTATTGTTGTGAGCCATCTTTTTTAGAGGCTACTTCATTGTTATCATACTGTTAACTGGGTTCAAATCACAAGTTGTACGGTGTGATTGGTGTGGCTGGTATGAGTCTTACCCGGGATTCAAGATCCTTCCTTATTGTGTACGCTCGTCCGGGCACAGTACCTAACTGAGGCTTGGAGGAGGGTCATGGGGGGAGGAGCCAGTACACACCATGTGATCCTAAAAGCTTGCTTTTGTGCCCTGTCTCCTGCGGAGCCGCTATTCCCCATGGTCCTGACGGAGTCCCCAGCATCCACTACGGACTATGAGAAATAGATTTATCGGTAAGTAAAATCTTATTTTTTGGATACGGTCACACCTTTTTACAGTACTTCCTGATTGCAGTGTCAAAAACTGGAGTTTGAAAGTATTAGTCAAAGATATTGATTCAATTTTAGTTCCTCTGCATGTACATGAGAATATGAAGAGGACTTAGTGTGCAAACAAAAGAAAGTGCCAACGGATTTTGGACCTTATTCAGGATTGTAGGTTGTCATCAGCATTAGACATTAATTTAAACTTGATGTCTGTAAGTATTGTACCAGAATTTTAGCTGGAAAAGATTTATCTGATAATAAGTACCCCGTTGAATCTTGTAAAGTATACCGTTTATAAAAATATAACCTTAGATACAAGGACAATTTAGGGAACATAAATGTAATCAGACTGCTGTATGGGTAGATGTCAGTTTATGGATAGACTAGCATATAAACTATGTAGCTGCTGTTGTTTTATCTTGACACTTTCTACTTTCAACCACTAGAGACTGCGACCTCGTCATTCATTTTAAACTCACCCAAGATGACCGATGTTGCATCATAATTGGCTATTTTCTTTCCTATTCATTTTTGGGGTATAAGCTAACAATTTCCTGCTGCGGTTGAATTCCTCAGTGCTCTGTGTTCCAGTGTGCAAAGTTCTGCAATACTGTAAAGCAAACCCATATTACAGCTAACTTCTTCATGTCACTAGGCACTGCCCCCGTTGCAGCAAAATGCCTTGATTCACAGGCATAGGCACACGAATTTGCATAATTTAGCCCCACCAAAGTAGTGCCCTAGTTCAAGTTATGTCACATTGTAGGGCTGCCAGTACACATTATACCACATAGTATTCCCAATTCACATTATGACATACAGTGTCCCCAGTTCATGTTATACCACATAATAGTGCCTGTACTTCATATTGTGCCACATTACAGTGCCCCAGTTAATATTATGTCACATTATAATGCCGTCCAGTGTATTTTATGCATCTTTACAATGAGCAGGTTCAGGGACATAACTAGATATACTGCAGGCCCCAAGGTACAAGTTTGTAAGGGCCCCTATGTATCACCAATTGGCACAACATGTATATAACACATGTAACTCTGACAGGGTAGAGAGATCCCTCTCAGCTCTGGGCCTCATAATAGCTAAACTATGGTAGCTACTCCCTTGGAGCTATCTAATACTGAAATAAATCATGGTGGGCCCCTGTCTATATGGGCAAGAGGAAAATGCCAATTTTATGTAATGCCTCTGCACACAGACTTGATCGCTGCTGTGCGTTTTCGCACAGCGGGCAATCAGGTTGGTACTGTGCATGCTTAAGCATCGCAATGCACCGGCGCGTCAGACGACTGCACCGGACATCAGTGCATAGCGACGGGATGGTGCGAAAAAAGCTATTGCATGGGCGATCGCAAGGTGACTGACAGGAAGAGGCAGTTTGTGCGTGACAACTGACCATTTTGTAAGAGTATCCGGGAAGACGTAGGAGCTACCAGCTGTTTGGAGGGAGGGTTTCTGACGTCAGCTCTGGCCCTGGTCATCGCATCCGCTGAGTGAGTCCTGGGCTGAGCAGAAACTGCACAAACTGATGTTTGTGCAGCTCTGCTACAAATGCGAATACACACCTGCACACAAAATATACCCTCCCCCTGGAGCTACGGTCTCTAGGTCGACCACACTTAGGTCAACAATTAGGTTGACCACTATTGGTCGACATGCATTAGGTCAACATGGTCACTAGGTCGACATGGTCATTAGGTCGATATGAACAAGGTCGACATGAGTTTCACATTATTTTCCATTTTGTGAACTTTTTCATACTTTACGATCCACGTGGCCTATGATTGGGAATAGAAACCATGTCAACCTTTTTCCATGCCGACCTAATTACCATGTCGAGCTAGTGACCATGTCGCCCTAATGCATGTCGACCAATAGTGGTCGACCTAATGACCCATACCCCTCACCCTGTAGGTTGCGACTACCTGATTGCAGGGCTGCAAAAAAGGCATCCTAGCGATCAGGTCCGAATTACCCTCACAGTACAGTACATTACCAGTTAAAATAAATGTAAATAGATCTGCTCATTTAAAACAATGACGCAATAGTAATGATCGGAAAAATAAGATTTTAAACCTACCGGTAAATCTTTTTCTCCTAGTCCGTAGAGGATGCTGGGGACTCCGTAAGGACCAGGGGGTATAGACGGACTCCGCAGGAGACATGGGCACTCTAAGACTTTAGATGGGTGTGAACTGGCTCCTACCTCTAGGCCCCTCCTCCAGACCTCAGTTAGAGAACTGTGCCCAGAGGAGACGGACAGTACGAGGAAAGGATTTTTGTTAATCTAAGGGCGAGATACATACCAGCCCACACCATACACACCGTACAACCTGGTATAAACCAAACCAGTTAACAGCATGAACAAAACAGCATCAGCCAGAGACTGATCACAACTGTAACATAACCCTTATGTAAGCAACAACTATATACAAGCCTTGCAGAAATAGTCCGCACTGGGACGGGCGCCCAGCATCCTCTACGGACTAGGAGAAAAAGATTTACCGGAAGGTTTAAAATCTTATTTTCTCTTACGTCCTAGAGGATGCTGGGGACTCCGTAAGGACCATGGGGATTATACCAAAGCTCCAGACCGGGCGGGAGAGTACGGATGACTCTGCAGCACCGATTGAGCAAACATGAGGTCCTCATCAGCCAGGGTATCAAACTTGTAGAATTTTGCAAAAGTGTTTGAACCCGACCAAGTAGCTGCTCGGCAAAGCTGTAATGCCGAGACACCTCGGGCATCCACCCAAGAAGAACCCACCTTCCTAGTGGAATGGGCCTTTACAGAATTTGGTAACGGCAATCCAGCTGTAGAATGAGCCTGCTGAATCGTGTTACAGATCCAGCGAGCAATAGTCTGCTTAGAAGCAGGAGCGCCAACTTTGTTGGCTGCATACAGGACAAACAGTGCCTCTGTTTTCCTAACCCGAGCCGTCCTGGCTACATACATTTTTAAGGCCCTGACTACATCAAGGGACTTGGAATCCTCCAAGTCACCCGTAGCCACAGGCACCACAATAGGTTGGTTCATATGAAACGACGACACCACCTTAGGTAGAAATTGAGGACGAGTCCTCAACTCTGCTCGATCCTCATGGAAAATCAGATAGGGGCTCTTATGAGACAAAGCCGCCAATTCAGATTCCCTCCTCCCAGATGCCAAAGCCAACAACATGACCACTTTCCAAGTGAGAAATTTTAATTCAACCGCTTGAAGAGGTTCAAACCAGTGTGATTTAAGGAACTGTAACACAACGTTAAGGTCCCATGGTGCCACTGGGGGCACAAAAGGAGGTTAGATGTGCAGCATTCCCTTTACAAAAGTCTGGACTTCTGGGAGAGAAGCCAATTCCTTCTGAAAGAATATAGATAAGGCCGAAATCTGCACCTTAATGGAGCCTAACTTAAGGCCCATATCTACTCCTGTCTGTAGAAAGTGGAGAAAACGACCCAGCTGAAAATCTTCCATAGGAGCATTCTTGGCTTCACACCAAGATACATATTTCCTCCAGATACGGTGATAATGCTTCGCCGTTACCTCCTTCCTAGCTCTGATTAGAGTAGGGATGACTTTCCCCGGAATACCTTTCCTAGCTAGGATTTGGTGTTCAACCGCCATGCCGTCAAACGTAACCGCGGTAAGTCTTGAAACACACAGGACCCTGATCTTCTGTCAGCATTTCCTGAAGATCTGAATACCAGGCCCTTCGAGTCCAATCTGGAACAATGAGTATTGTCTGCACTCTTGTTCGTCTTATGATTCTCAATATTTTTGAGATGAGTGGCAGTGGAGGAAACACATAGACCGACTGAAACACCCACGGTGTCACTAGGGCATCCACCGCCACTGCCTGAGGGTCCCTCGACCTGGAACAATACGTCTGAAGCTTTTTGTTGAGGCGTGACGCCATCATGTCTATTTGAGGAAGTCCCCAACGACTTGTTACCTCTGCAAAGACTTCTTGATGAAGTCCCCACTCTCATGGATGGAGATCGTGTCTGCTGAGGAAGTCTGCTTCTCAGGTGTCTACTCCCGGAATGAAGACTGCTGACAGAGCGCTTACATGATTTTCCGCCCAGCGAAGAATCCTGGCGGCTTATGCCATTGCTGCTCTGCTCTTTGTCCCGCCTTGGCGGTTTACATGCGCCACTGCTGTAACGTTGTCTGACTGAATCAGAACGGATAGGTTGCGAAGAAGACTCTCCACTTGTTGTAGGCCGTTGTATATGGCCCTTAATTCCCGCACATTGATGTGTAGACAAGCCTCCTGGCTTGACCATATTCCCTGAAAATGTCTCCCTTGTGTGACTGCTCCTCATCCTCGGAGGCTCGCGTCCGTGGTCACAAGAACCCAATCTTGAATGCCGAACCTGCGACCCTCTAGAAGGTGAGCACTCTGAAGCCACCCCAGGAGAGATACCCTGGCCCTGGGGGACAGGCTTATCCTCCGATGCACTTGTCCAGAAGGTCCCACTGAAAGTTCTCGCATGGAACCTGCCGAACGGAATGGCCTCGTAGGCCGCCACCATCTTTCCCAATACTGGAGTGCATTGATGAACTGACACTCTTTTTGGTTTTAGCAGGTCCTTGACCATGTTCTGGAGTTCCTGGGCTGTTTCCATTGGGAGAAAAACCTTCTTTTTTTCCGTGTCCAGAACCATGCCCAAAAATGCCAGCCGAGTCGTCGGGACCAACTGCGACTTTGGCAGATTTAGAATCCAGCTGTGTTGTTGTAGTACTCTCAGGGAGAGAGACACGCTTTTCAGTAACTGATCTCTTGATCTTGCCTTTATCAGGAGATCGTCCAAGTATGGGATAATTGTGACTCCTTGCTTTCGCAGGAGCACCATCATTTCCGCCATTACCTTGGTGAAAATTCTCGGGGCCGTGGAAAGCCCAAACGGCAACGTCTGAAACTGGTAATGACAATCCTGTACAGCGAATCTCAGGTACGCTTGATGAGGCGGATATATGGGGACATGAAGGTATGCATCCTTTATGTCTAGTGACACCATAAAATCCCCCCCTTCCAGGCTGTAGATCACTGCCCGGAGAGATTCCATCTTGAATTTGAACCTTTTCAAATATAGGTTCAGGGATTTTAGATTCAGAATTGGTCTGACCGAGCCATCCGGCTTTGGGACCACAAATAGGGTTGAATAAAACCCTTTCCCCTGTTGCACTAGGGTAACCTTTATAATCACCTGCTGTTGACACAGCTTTTGTATGGCAGCTGAAACTATTTCCCTCTCTGGGGGAGAAGCTGGCAAGGCCGATTTGAAAAATCGTCGTGGAGGCACCTCTTCGAACGCCAGTTTGTAGCCTTGGGATACAATTTCGACCACCCAAGGATCCAAATCCGACTGAACCCAGACTTGGCTGAAGAGCCGAAGACGTGCCCCCACCGGTGCGGACTCCCTCAGCGGAGCCCCAGCGTCATGCGGTGGATTTTGTAGAGGCCGGGGAGGACTTCTGTTCCTGGGATCTAGCCGTAGCTGGTCTTCTTTTCCTCTACCTCTGGCGAGGAAGGAAGAGCCCCGACCCTTCCTGAAATTATACGACCGAAAGGACTGCATCTGGTATTGAGGTGTTTTCTATTGCTGTGGGGGAACATAAGGCAAAAAAGAAGACTTACCCGCGGTAGCTGTGGAAACCAGGTCCGCGAGGCCCTCCCCAAATAAAACTTCACCTTTGTAAGGTAAAGCCTCCATATGTCTCTTTGAATCAGCATCACCTGTCCACTGACGGGTCCACAGGGACCTTCTAGCAGAAACTGCCATGGCATTGGCTCTTGAACCCAACAGTCCAATATCTCTCGCAGCCTCTCTCATATACAACGCTGCGTCCTTAATGTGACCCAAGGTCAACAAAATACTATCTTTATCTAGGGTGTCAATGTCAGATGACAAGTTATCTGTCCACGCTGCAATTGCGCTACCCACCCATGCCGACGCTACTGCCGGTCTGAGCAGGGCACCCGTATGCTAATAATTTGATTTTAAGGTAGTTTCCTGCCTGAGATCCGCAGGATCCTTGAGGGCTGCCGTGTCCGGGGACGGTAGTGCAACCTTTTTGGACAAGCGCATTAAGGCCTTGTCCACCGTGGGCGAGGATTCCCACCGTAACCTATCCTTTGAGGGGAAAGGATATGCCATAATAATTCTCTTGGGAACCTGCAGTCTCTTGTCTGGAGTTTTCCAAGCCTTTTCAAATAAAGCGTTCAGCTCATGAGATGGGGGAAACGTTACCTCAGGTTTCTTTTCCTTAAACATACAGACCCTCGTGTCAGGGACAGCGGGGTCCTCCGTGATATGCAAAACATCTTTTATTGCAATAATCATATATTGAATACTCTTGGCCACCCTTGGGTGTAACCTTGCATCATCATAGTCGACACTGGAGTCGGAATCCGTGTCGGTATCAGTGTCTGCAATTTGGGAAAAGGGACGTTTATGGGACCCTGAGGGGTCTTGTGACACAGCCAAAACCATGGATTGACTCCCTGTTTTTTCCTTGGACTCTGCTTTGTCCAATCTCTTATGTAATAAGGTCACATTAGCATTTAAAACATTCCACATAACCAACCAATCAGCTGTCGGCTGTGCCGACGGAGACACCACCACATCTGCTCTGCATCCTCCCTCGACGAGCCTTCCGCTTCAGACATGTCGACACACACGTACTGACACCCCCACACACTGGGATATATGAATATGGGGACAGCCCCCCAATAAGGCCCTTTGGAGAGACAGAGAGAGAGTATGCCAGCACACACCCAGCTCCCCTAGATACTGAAAACAAAGTCTCAGCCTGTACAGCGCTTTTTATATATATATATAATTTGCACCAAATAAATGTGCCCCCCTCGTTTTTTGTCCCCTGTTACTTGTTCAGCAGGGGAGAGTCCGGGAGCAGCTTCTCTGCAGCATGCTGTGGAGAAAATGGCGCTGGTTAGTGCTGGAGGATCAAGCCCCGCCCCCTCGATGGCGGGCTTCGGTCCCGCTCATTTTTTTATACTGGCGGGGGTTTTATAATATACTGCCTTCGCAGTATCTAATAATGGGGCCAGTTTTATGTGAGGAAATTCTTGCTGCCCAGGGCGCCCCCCCTGTGCCCTGCACCCTTGCTGTGCCTTGTGTGTGTGTGGGAGCAATGGCGCGCAGCGCGACCGCAGCGCGGTACCTCTCTGAAGATCTGAAGTCTTCTGCCGCCTTTGACGTCTTACTTCATATACTTACCCGGCTTCTATCTTCCGGCTCTGTGAGGAGGACGGCTGCGCGGCTCCGGAACGAACAGCGAGGACGACACCTATGTTCCGACCCTCTGGAGCTAATGATGTCCAGTAGCCTAAGAAGCAGAGCCCATCAGTCCAGGAAAGTGGGTCTGCTCCTCTCCCCTCAGTCCCTCAAGGCAGGGAGTCTGTTGCCAGCTGTGCTCCCTGAAAATAAAAAACCTAACAAAAGTCTTTTCAGAGAAACTCAGTAGAGCTTCCCTGTAGTGCATCCAGTCTCCTCTGGGCACAGGATCTAACTGAGGTCTGGAGGAGGGGCATAGAGGGAGGAGCCAGTTCACACCTATCTAAAGTCTTAGAGTGCCCATGTCTCCTGCGGAGCCCGTCTATACCCTCCTGGTCCTTACGGAGTCCCCAGCATCCTCTAGGACGTAAGAGAAATATCATTTTAAGGCAAGTCAGAAAATCAGAAACTGGGAAGGAAACAGATGCAAGCTGCTTGGCTATTTATTACTGCAATCTGTTTCTTTTCCACCATTGCCACCAGCATCAGTTAAAGTTAAGTATAATCACTAATTCCATATTTTATCATCTTTCCATGATTATTTCCCTATAGGATGTGATTGCAAAATTAAATCTTACCTAAGTAATGTATTCAAACTTCACAAGATATGTACAGCTGAATATCAAAGTGAATGTCTAAGAAGTATGTTTTTAGCAATTAAAATGTTGTTTAAAATAACCAACCATCCAGCCAGCCAGTATCCGTTCCAGGCTCTCCGATGAGTAAACAGAACTGGGTCAACACTCGCAATTATTTTAAAGTCTGAATTGAATCCTTAGATAGTTTCTTGCTGATTCTGGAAACATATGTCTGCCTCTAACCGAGGGACTTGGTTTTAGTGTTTTCAGTAGAAATAATTGGCTAGAAGATAATAAACACAGGTTTGTCAGTGTAACAGGCAGACGAGAATAACCGAGAGCCAGTGATCTCAATTCTTCAGCGCTGAATCTTGGTCACCTTAAAGTGATCTTCTGACCTTAGGCAAAAACTACTGAAGATTGTACAAAAAAAATGGGTGTGATCTACTGTATGAACAATCTAAGGCAGTCAGATAAAGACAGAAGGGCTCATTTAGTGGTATGAGCAAAGTTTAAAAATAAGAAGCTACAGTGGTGCTTGAAAGTTTGCGAACCCTTCAGAATTTTTATATTTCTGCTGAAATTTCTCCTAAAACTACCTCAGATTGCTGGCTGCCGAAGCATGGGAGACATCACTCTGCTTGTTTATCATCTTCTATAAGCCCACCCCCCAACTCAAACTGACTCACAGGAGTCTGGGGGCGGGCTAATAAAAATTATAGACAAGCAGAGTGATGTCTCCCATGTTTCGGCAGCCAGCAGATTAGTGATACACACAGCGGCAGCTGCTGTTCCCCGTGGTACTCTATCTTACACTGTGGTACATGTACCCCTGCACATGTTCAGTAGTAGCCCTGGTGGCCATCTTGGTACAGGGAATGAAACTACCCTTGATAAGTAAAAACATGTAGTTTGCGCAGTAAAGCCAGGGCCACCATCAGGGGAAACCAAAATATTTTTAGCAAAGGCAGAGATAAAATGTATTTTACGATGTACAAACTTCTGAACCCAAAGGGCTCAATAGTAATTTTTGAATTAAAGTGTTTTTTTATAAATGTATTTTTTGGATATTTTATTGTGAAAAATGTTAGATTTTTACATCTCCCTATTTTACAATTGTTCTTAGAGCGTAATGGATTTTTGTGCTGAGGGAAACTAGTTGGAGTTTTACACACTTTCGGACTTGAGAGGTGCATGTAGTTTTGTTTATCATGTAATTTGTTAAACATTATTTGCCTACAATGCATTGTGGCATCTATATCACATTAATCTGGTTTTACACTGGTACAAAGTAAGTTTTTTATTGATGTTTCATACATTTGTTACTGTGTTTTAGACTTTTTCGTGATATGGAATAAACAATATACAGTATTACAGTATTATGATTTCTCTGAGGTTCATATGTATGATTACACCAGGGGTTAAAGTGAGGGGGAACGGGGTGGAACTGAGTTCCACCATTTGTAATGTTAGGTGGAACTAGTTCTACCTCCTCTATGGCCCTGCACACAAATCCCAGCAGAAAAGCCCACCCACCACCCACATCAATAGATGAAGCAGGCGGCACTAGTGGCACTGATGAGCTGCAACCACCTCCCCCTTCCTCAGGTCCTGGTGGCTAGCATGGTCCTCCTCCATCTGCTTCCCGCCCATTCTGGAACTCACACATGCTGTGTCTGTCAGACATAATTCGTTCTCTCCTCTGGTCCCAGCGGCTTCCTTTTCCGACACAACATATGTGAAGTCATGCTGTCACTGCAGTAGAAGTGAAGAAGAACCACAAAGAGGAGCAGGCTCTGTGCATGCTGTAGACAAAATGAGAGGGAACTATAGGGACACACAGAGTCAGGGAAGCTGCTGGAGGGATACAGGGCATGGAGCTGCTGCAGGAACACAGAGGCAGAGATGTGTGTAAGGGGCACTACTGTGGGCGTTATGTTTATAAGGGGCATTACTGTGGGCATTATGCGTAAGGGGCACTACTACTGTGGGCATTATGTGTAAGGGACACTATTACTGTGGGCATTATGTGTATAAGCAGCACTATTACTGTGGGCATTATGTGTATAAGCAGCACTGCTACTGTGGGCATTATGTGTAAGGGGCACTGCTACTGTGGGCATTATGTTTAATGGGCACTACTACTGTGGGCATTATGTGTATAAGCAGCACTTCTACTGTGGGAATTATGTGTAAGGGGCACTACTGTGGGAAGTGTGTATAAGGGGTAACACTGTGTAGCGTAATGTGAATAAGGAGCACTACTGAGTGATGTAATTGAATAAGGGGCACTACTATGTGGTGTAATGTGAATCAGGGCTACTACATGCTGTGTAATGTAAATAAGATTGTGCTATTGTGTGGCATAATTTGAATTCGGGATACTTCCTTGTGAGACCACTGTCCCTTTATAAGGTATGGGAGGTAGGGCGCAAATTTATAGTTTGCGGGGGGGGGGGGGTGCCGAGAACCCTAGCACTGGCCTGGCTCTGCCTAATGGCGGCAAAGGGGGTGTGGTTAGGTGGCAGGGGAAATTAGTTCCACCACCTCTCCAGGACCACTTTAAGCCCTGGATTACACCATATTGATCGAGGTTTTCATAAGGAGATGGCATTGATCCGACGAATTAGCTGAATCCACAGTTATAATACACAGGATAAAAACGGAAAGATGTCGTCGCCATTATGGCAGAATACCAAGGCCAAAAAAACCATCGGAAGCGGGCTGCTTGCGTTACCCCATGGATTCCGCAACTGGCCAATGGTGTCACAGGTGATCCGATGCTGCATCCTCAGACACAGCAAGGATCACTAAAGCAAGCAGGAGGCGTCTACGTATATCAGATGCCTCCTACTGCATTACCATACTAGTGCAGCACTGCTGCTTCTGAGGAAACAGCAGCAATAGCACCTCCTACCACATCTGAATTAGGCCCACTGTTTGTCTCTCGTCACTATTATCCCTGTGCACTGAGGTCCTACTTGTTGAAACAAGTGGGCCTAGTTATTACCCTCAGCATAGAGGCGCAAAGGTATCCTTATACAGACTTTTCTTATTTCCAAGACAGTAACAGAAAGTCATATGAAGTTACATGATTATAGTGAAGCATAAGGTAAGTCTGTATTTTCTTCATTCTCTCTCTATCTTAAGCCGGGTACACACGGAGACAATATCGGCCCAGTATGTATTGCTTTGCGAAACCTTGACTTTAGTCGCTGTTAAGCAAAAGCATATGACAACTGGAAATTTATACCTTTGTAAAATGTTATGCTAAGTTTTAGGCTGGCAGTGTCTGAACTGACTTCACGTGTGGCAAGTTCAAAGGGTTGGAGAACCTTGCACAACATGGAAATCATTCTCCACTGCGCTTGAGTCAGGTGCATTCCCCCTCCTTTGCCTATATCGTAAGCAGATGTATAGGCTTCAATGGCCTTTTGCTGCTCCTCCATCCTCTGAAGCATATAGAGGGTTGAATTCTACCTCGTTACCACCTCTTGCTTCAGCTGATCGCAGGGCATGTTCAGGAGTGTTTGCTGGCGCTCCAGTCTTTGGCACGCGGTGGCTGAATGCCGAAAGTGGCCCACAATTTTTCGGGCCACCGACAGCATCTCCTGCACACCCCTGTCGTTTTTCAAAAAATTCTGCACCACCAAATTAATTGTATGTGCAAAACATGGGACATGCTGGAATTTACACACATGTAATGCACGCACAATATTGGTGGTGTTGTCCGATATCACAAATCCCCAGGAGAGTGCAATTGGGGTAAGCCAATCTGCGATGATGTTCTTCAGTTTCCGTAAGAGGTTGTCAGCTGTGTGCCTCTTATGGAAAGCGGTGATACAAAGCGTAGCCTGCCTAGGAACGAGTTGGTGTTTGCGAGATGCTGCTACTGGTGCCGCCACTGTTGTTGCTGCGGGAGGCAATACATCTACCCAGTGGGCTGTCACAGTCATATAGTCTTTAGTCTGCCCTGCTCCACGTGTCCATATGTTCGTGGTTAAGTGGACAGTTGGTACAACTGCATTTTTTAGGATAATGAGGACACTTTTTCTGACGTCTGTGTACATTCTCGGTATCGCCTGCCTAGAGAAGTGGAACCTAGATGGTATTTTGTACCGGGGACACACTACCTCAAGCAATTCTCTAAGTCCCTGTGAACTAATGGTGGATACCGGACGCACGTCTAACACCAACATAATTGTGAAGGCCTCAGTTATCCGCTTTGCAACAGGATGACTGCTGTGATATTTCATCTTCCTCGCAAAGGACTGTTGGACAGTCAATTGCTTACTGGAAGTAGTACAAGTGGTCTTCCGACTTCCCCTCTGGGATGACGATTGACTCCCAGCAGTAACAACAGCAGCAGTAGGCGTTCCACTCAAAGATCCATCGGAGGAATTCCAGTTAGGAGAGGACTCGTCAGACTTGCCAGTGACATGGCCTGCAGGACTATTTAGTGTTCCTGTCTAAGGAGGAAATTGACATTGAGGGAGTTCATGGGGTGGTTTGCAGGAGCTTGGGTACAAGAGGAAGGAGGGATTTAGTTGTCAGTGGACTGCTTCCGCTGTCATCCAAAGTTTTTGAACTTGTCAATGACTTCTGATGAATGCGCTCCAGGTGACGTATAAGGGAGGATGTTCCTAGGTGATTAACGTCCTTAGCCTTACTTATTACAGCTTGACAAAGGCAACACACGGCTTGACACCTGTTGTCCGCATTTCTGTTGAAATAATTTCACACCGAAGAGGTGATTTTTTTGGGGGGGTATTTTGACCAGGCATGTCAATGGCCCTATTCATCCCATGGACAAAAGGTGTCTCCCCGGGTGCCTGACTTAAACAAACCACCTCACCATCAGAATCCTCCTCGTCAATTTCCTCCTCAGCGCCAGCAACACTCATATCCTCATCCTGGTGTACTTCAACAGTGACATCTTCAATTTGAATACCAGGAACTGGACTGTGGGTGCTCCTTCCAGCACTTGCAGGGGGTGTGCAAATGGTGGATGGAGCCACCTCCTCCCATCCAATGTTGGGAAGGTCAGGCATCGCAACCGACACAATTGGACTGTCCTTGGGGATTTGTGATTTAGAAGAACGCACAGTTCTTTGCTGTGCTTTTGCCAGCTTAACTCTTTTCATTTTTCTAGCAGAAGGATGAGTGCTTCCATCGTCATGTGAAGCTGAACCACTAGTCATGAGGAACATAGGAGAGGGCCTTAGCCGTTCCTTGCCACTCCGTGTCATAAATGGCATATTGGCAAGTTTATGCTTCTCCTCAGACAATTTTAATTTAGATTTTTGGGTAATTTTACTGAACTTTTGCTTTCTGGATTTTACATGCTCTCTACTATGACATTGGGCATCGGCCTTGGCAGACGACATTGATGGCATTTCATCGTCTCTGCCATGACTAGTGGCAGCAGCTTCAGCACTAGGTGGAAGTGGATCTTGATCTTACCCTATTTTACCCTCCAAATTTTTGTTCTCCATTTTTTAATGTGTGGAATTATATGCCAGTAATATATCTGGAATTAGACGGCAGTAATGTCAAGGAATTATATACCACTAGATACATACCAGATACCACTGTGACTGGAATGATTATGACCTATGCACAGTGACAGGACACTACCATAGCACCCTACAGCAGCAAGATGCAGCACAAGACACTGTACTAGCATTAGTAATGTAGTATTACTGAGCACCACAAGACAATGAGCAGTGATACTGAGCACTGCTGATACTACGGAGAACTGACACTGAGCAGCACGATTAGCACAAGACACTGTACTAGTATTACTAATGTAGTATTACTGAGCTCCACAAGACAAGGAGCAGTGATACTGAGCACTGCTGATACTGAGAACTGCTGATACTGAGCACTGCTGATACTACAGAGAACTGACACTGAGCAGCACGATGTAGCACAAGACACTGTGTATTAGTGAGCAGCACAAAAGCACTCTGGAATTGTCACCCCCAGAGCCGGATTAAGGGGGGTGCCAAGGGGGTCAGTACCCCCGGGCCCCCCTGACATAAGGGGCCCCCGAGCCGAAGCTGCTCTGCACCGCTCTGGTGCTGCTGGTCCCTCTGCCCTGTATCAGTTACTGACCCGTGAGGAGGGGGGAGGGAGCCACACGCACAGCCGCGAGCGGGACATCCCACACCCGCTGGCAGCGCGGAATCCTCCCTCCCCAGCAGCCAGGAGTCTTCTCCTCCCTGCTTCAGCATGGGGCCTTGACCCCAACAGCTCCTGATGCCGGTGGCTGGCTTGTTTGTGCAGGGGGAATAGGGGGATGGGCAAATATTTTTTTCCCCCCAATGGCTGCTGTCCGGCATTCAGAGCCCCACCCCCTCGTGGCTGTATACCGCGATTCGGGGGGGCGGAGCAGAGGGGGCGGAGCTAATATGAGATCATTGTTATAGAATCACGGCATGTTGGCTCCGCCCCCTCCCCACGACCCGCGAATCGCGGCATGTTTGTCATGGGGGCGGGGCCTAATGGTGAACTGTGCCCCTGGCTCCCAGCAATATCTCCTGGCTGTGGTGACATCCTCACCCCTTTCCTCAGGGCAGGCTTCAGTGTAAGTGTCCACAGTTTGTGTTCTATCTGTGTACACTGTATGTATGTGTATATGTATGTGTGTATATTTTCTGTGTGTATGTGTTCTATCTATGTATACTGTATGCATGTGTATATGTTCTAATAGAACATATATACATACATACAGTATACACAGATAGAACACATGCACACACAGAAAATATACACACATACATATACACTTATAGAACAGTTCTATTAGTGTATATGTATGTGTGTATATTTTCTGTGTGTGTATGTGTATGTATTTGTGTGTATGTGGGTGTATGAGTTCTATTTAATTGTGTGTGTGTGTGTGTGTATATTATATATATATATATATATATATATATATATATATATATATAAATAAATCTTACTAGTCCGGCACTCCTAATAAATAGTGTAGCAACTTGCTCCGGTGCCTTGCCTTCCAGAACAATATAGATACCCCACACGGCTGGCACTCGAGACTGAATAAAGAGACTGACACAGTTGCTAGTGTCAGTCTCTTTATTCAGTCTCTGCGTGTGCCAGCCGTGTGGGGTACTATCTATCTATATCTATATATATATCTATATATATATATATATATATATATATATATCTCTATATCTATATATATATATATATATATATATATATAAATACGCACACACAAACACATGTGCATGCATCAAAGGAAACCCCCCCTTCTGTATCCTGCTTTTCTCCCTGCGGGGGGTGGTTGCTGGTGAAGGGGCCCCCCTGTCTTGGGTGCCCTGGGCCCCCCAAGGGCTTAATCCGGCCCTGGTCACCCCCCAGATACCACTGTGACTGGAATGATGATGAACAATACACAGTCACAGAACACTACTACCACAGCACCCTACAGCAGCAAGATGCAGCACAAGACACTGTACTAGTATTACTGAGCAGCACAAAAGCACTCTGGAATTGTCACCTCCCCCAGATACCACTGTGACTGGAATGATGATGACCGATGCAGTTACAGGATACTACTACCACAGCACCCCACAGCAGCAAGATGCAGCACAAGAGAGACACTGTACTAGTATTACTGAGCAGCAATAAGCACTGATACTGAGCACTGATACTGAGATTTGCCACTAAGAGAAAGTAGCCACGTCCTCTCTGTACCCTCTACAATGCACGAGTGAAAATGGCGGCAACGCGCGGCTCTTTATATGGAATCCGAATCTCGCGAGAATCCGACAGCGGGATGATGACGTTTTGCCTCGTTCGGGTTTTCCGAGTCAGGCGGGAACAACCGAGCCTGGCTCGGACCCGTGTTTGACACGTGAAGTTCGGTAGGGTTCTTTTCTCAGAGAACCGAACCCGTTCATCTCTACTTTATATGTCATCCGTAGGGTCAGTTATGTGGTGAGGGACAGAATTCATTTCTTTTTTGTCCACATATTTTATGATTGAAAGCCACAAGCATTGGTTTTATATGTACCAAAAATAATTGAATTAGTCCTGGACCACCAACCCTCCAATATGACCCCTTACAAAATGCTCTGATTATGAACTGCTCACTTAATTTTTGATTACAGTCACCTAAGTTGCATGGTTTCATTGATGACAAAGGTGTTTTTAACACTGGTGACTGCAATCATACATTAAGTAGGAAGTCAAGGAGTTGAGAATGTAGTACCTGGTCGAAGGGGTCATGTTGGAGGGTATGTACTTGCCTACATTTCAGTTGGCAAAAGCAGGATTCTATGCCATGTAAACAGGCACTCAAGTCATGTTTTTTTGTTGAAAGCACTACTGCGCATATTCCATGTTGATCCTTCTCCACGGAAAGCTTAATTGCTTGTACCAAGATGGTCATCAAGGCTGTTCGTAGTAGTAAGCAGGGCTGGCAGAAAATTTTCAGGTTGGGGGAGGGGGGGCATAGAATTTTTTTTCTAATTTTGGCGCCACTATGGTGGTATGGTGCCAGCCTCCCCTACCTCTCTACCCCCCCTCCCACCCCAGTGCAGGGGAGCACTAATCTTCGGATCCCTGTGGGCAGCTTCTCTTTTAAAAGCAGTCTGCTGGGGGGCGTGGCCTGACTGGAGAGGCCGATGGCTGCAGGAGTTCTGGGCTCCTGCTCCTTTATATCTATATAACTGCTGCCACTGGAGAATATCCCCCCTTGTTGCCCACACTGTCCTCCCTGTACCTCTTGGCGCCCTAGTGTTTGATTACGGAGCTGGGAGACCGTTAACTCGGTCTCTGTGGGTTGTGGCCTGCACCGGGGACCGGAGCCGCAGACTCAATTTCTGCCTCCTGCCCGTTGAGAAGCTCCATGGGGTGCGATCTTACTGGCGCCTCCCGCGATTGACTGGAGCCCTTCCATGCGCTCCGGAGCCTGTGATTCACCCACTGGGACCCCTCTGCGCCGTCGCTGGTGACCCGTGTAGCGGGAATTGGCACCCAGCGGTCGCAGCCAGGGGGAGACGCGGGACCACACTTCCGGCGCTGCCTGTCAGTCTCCTTCACAGAGGCAGCATCTCCCCTGTAACTCTCCCTCTCTGAGTGCCTTGACTGCTGGAATTGAGGGAAGAAGCAGGAGAGAATAGAGGAGGAAGGGGGACAGGAAAAGAGGAATAAAGAGAATTGCACCAACACACCTAGCACCCTGCACAGGATCACCTGCAGTGGCTGTGTAGGTATGCAAAATTGATTCTATAATTATCCCCTGCTGTATAGTCCCTCATACTGCAATTGGATACTTCTTGGCTTGCTTTATAGTGGGCTAGGGCATCCCCACTACCCTTACTGTAAATCTTCAGGGCCAGTGACTTTTTCTCCAGTCCGCTACCACGAAGTGAATTATATCTCCTACCTCCCCTCTCCGTCACCCTGTATGTGGGCGGTGAATGTGTTAATCTCATTGCTTATTGATTTATCATTAGTCAGAGTGCCCACGTGGGGATGCTGCCGGTCGGATTGCCGTTATTATTGAAACACTCTACTACCGCTACTGTTTGTCACGCTCTCTCAGTCTCACTGTTCACTCTCCCATATATACTGGCAGTGTTATTATTGTAAGAAAAAAAGGTTTGATTCCGCACTAGTCAGGTTCGACTATTGTCGTAAGGTACCAGAATCTTATCGATATACAGGGAAGATTTCCCTAATTATTCATTTTACCTGGTGGTGCACCCAGAGTCAGGGAATATTTGGAAAAAAACAGAAATTGCAGAAGACTCTTGTGTGGGTGCACTCTTGTTTTTATATAGTTATCTGGCTAATTATTAAAGCTTAACTTTTATTTGATAAACATTATAAAATAAATCCACACTCTCATGTTCCACCACCGTTAATTAGTGACACAAAAGAAAGAAAAACACACTGTAGGTATAGGGTTATAAAATGAAAAAAATTGTTTTTGTAAATTATTTTACATTTTTTTGTTAAAATTGAAAAATTGAAAATGTTCTGGTTAGTCTATCTATATAGACTTTTAGGGAGGTGTAGACACTAGGGTTCTACACCCGATCCTCTCCAACCAGCACAAGCTAGGCTTGTTTTAATAGGACCTCAATGGGTCAAAAAATAATCGAACCTGTTTCACACATGTGAATCTTATTAAGTTACATAAAAATAAGACGGTGTCTGTGTGTAATGCTTTATGATTGTATATAATAGGCTTTAGGGATATCCTAGAATTAGAATATTCTTGCCATGGGAAACAAAGATGGGATAGTGGGAAACGGTGGGGGAAGGGGAAGGAGGGAAAAGAGGGGGAAGAAAAAGGGGGGGAGAAGGACCAATTGGAAAACAGGGAAAGAAAGAATGTGGTGATCCTGCTGTTGGTTTGCGGTCGAAATGAATCACAAATTACAACACCGGGTATTCTCTGGGGGTCCCCCTCACAGGTACTGACCCAGCCCACCACTGTTTTGCTTCCAAGAACGGGCGAGATCGGGCTCTTTCGGTGGGGTATGGTAGTAATTGGATACAAGTTGTCGACTCACCAATGAGAGTGCACCTAGTAAAGATTAAAGAAGGAGAAAGACAAGTGGCAGATCTGCTGTCTACGTTAGGCACAGGATTACCCTGTGGATCATAGATGAGAGTCTGCGGATATAGGAAAAAATAATAAAGTTACACAGGATCAAAGGTAGAGCTGAAGCAGATATATACCCAGGTCTTTATGCAGGCACTGCCATCCGATTGTATATTCAGGAACACTCTAACAATTCAGAGTACTGTCTTGGATTGAAAAAATATATATATATGTGTATTCCTTGGAGTGTGCAATATTACAACAGGCTACCTGCACCACAATTAGACCACACCAGATCAAGGTGGAACTGAAGATAGGCCCAGATGATATATTAAATATTAGGAGCACACTCTAACTGTTCAGAGTACTATATCTGAATGAAAGGATATTATATGTATATTTCCTTAAAGTGTGAGAATTTAAAAGTTCAGACAGTTTATATTCAATACAAATCACTTGCTAGGGTAAGCTGACCAGGGTAGGTGCTCACTACTATCAAATATTCCTATGTGTAGGCAAAACATCAATTAATCACATGGTAGGGCTGTCAACATGGTGATGACCAGCCACTATGAAAGTTGGATACAGAAGATAAAGGTATCCCTAGGCCCTGTTTTGACTCAGGCAATTAGCTCTTATATTTAGATATCCCCTCCAGGGGATTATTGTACCTGGTGAACGCAGTTAAATACGCTTGATGCCTTGGTGGATCACATTTGCTCTACATTTTTCCTGATGACCCCCATTGGTTACGTTATGTGATCTCCCACCACCCTCAGCTGTGATGTAACTTTTTTTCAGCTTCTATTGCTACTAGCATACCGTCTCATCTGTTCAACCCCCATGAGTTTGTAACTTTATTATGGACAAATTCTTAAGTTCTTCTACACCGAAACCTCAACGATATAGAAGTGGTAATAAACGAGGGGAACCGAGCCCTGAAACCCCGCTACCGTCATCTATTTCAGATTGTCTGGACACCGCGGTTGATTCATCGCCCACTATGCCTCCGAAAGCTCCTCCCGCTCCTCCTTTCTACTCGGAAATAGTGAAAGCGATTAAGGAGACTGTGGAGCCTCTGTTACAAGCCCAGGCGGATAAATTCATGTCTGCAGTGTCGGATCTGAAACCGGAACTGGGGTCTATGTCACGCAGAATCTCGGTGAATGAAAATAGGATTGGAGCAAACTTCAAAGAAATTGAAGATCTTAAAGAACAAGTCGCCTCTCTAGCTTCTTCACGCCAACATATGATGATGAAGATGGACGATCTTGAAAATAGAGCACAACATAACAACCTGAGAATTGTTGGCCTTAAAAAATCGCTGATAGGCCCCGACCTCCTAAAATTCATCCTCTCCGACTTGCCAGGCCTCTTGGGCATTCCTGAAGAGCTGTCTTCGCTAGAAATTGAACGGGCTCATATACTGGGTCCGCCACGTGACTCTAATCAATCTAGACCCAGCCCGGTTATCTTCAAATTCTTGAACTTCCGACATAAAGAAATGATATGGGCTGCAGCTCAGAACAAAGGTCCTCTTCAATGGGATGGCCATCGGCTGTTCCTATTCCAAGATTATTCCGCGGAGGTCTCCAGGGCCAGAAGGGAAATGTCTCCAATATGCTCTCTGCTGGTGAAAAGCGGTACCCGATTTGCCCTTATTTATCCTGCGCGGTTGCGCATCTTCACTCCACAGGGTCCGAAGGATTTCACATCAGTGGAATCTGCTAAAGATTTTGTAGCTGATATCGGGGGACCACTGCAGTCGTCCTCCGTTTCGCATCCATCTTCTCCGTCCATGGATTGTAATGACTGACATCTGATTATGGGACTTCATTTCTCTTCTCCTATTGGTTGATATTATTAATATTTCTTCTTTATTGCGGGGTGGGTTATGTTTAACTCCCTGTCCGATGGTTTTGATGGCGCTTTATTTTCTTTATGTAAGGGTCTTTGTATCACTTTCTTTAATTCATTATGTTGGTATTGCCTGTTAATTGTTTTTTGTTCTACATCACAGCAGTTTCATGTTGACTGTTTATGTTGATGTACACTGTTGTTTATGCTTTCATATTCTGTTTTTGTTTCTTTTTTTTCTCTCTTTTACGACTTTTTCTTCTTTCCTCTCTATTTCTTCTCTTATGCAACTGTTTTGCCGGATGGGGCGGGGAATGGTATTGTTCTTGATGCACTGGTTTGCTCACTTAAGATTTTTTCCTGTTTATAGTCATATTGCGGTCTCTCTATTCTCCTGCTGACTATGTAGATGTCACACATTAATATATTTTTCGTGGTATTAATTTTCCTATCAAACGTATCCTTACCTATTTAAATAAGGTGAAAGCAGACATCTCAATGCTCCAGGAAACACACTTAACTCCTGCTGAACATATTAAGCTTGCTATGCTTAGGCATGAGGTTTTAGCCTTTTCTTCCTATTCCTCTAAAGCGAGGGGGGTTGCGATCCTCATTCGCAGGGGGGTTGAGTTTGACATTCATCATCAGATTATTGATCCCTTAGGTAGATATATTGTATTGGATATCACCTTGGAGGGGACCAGGTTAACCTTATGTAATGTCTATGCCCCGGCTGTCTATGATAAATCATTTTATTTGGAGATAACGAATCTTCTTCGACCTTATTCTCATGCCTCTCTTATTGTTGGAGGTGATATAAATCTGGTGTCCTCTTTGGTTTTGGATAGTAAGGGTACTTCTTCTCAGAGGGCCTGACTTCCCAAGATCAATTTAGATTATGTATCTGAACAACTGGGCCTGGTAGATATATGGCGACTCCATAACCCTGTTGAATTGGAATACACTTATTACTCTACAACTCATAATTCTTTTTCCCGTATTTATTATTTTTTTGTATCCACTGATCTGTCCCCCAGGATCATTGAGGCAGCTATTAATCCCATAAGTATTTCGGATCACGCTCCTATTTCAGTTGTATTACAGGGTAAATTTACTTTGGGTACTAACTCACATTGGAGATTCCCTGCCAAATTGGCGGCCTCTCCAGCCTTTAAATCCATGCTGATAGATTCCTGGGATTCTTACTGTCTTAATAACTCTGGTTATGTGTCTGACCCTGCCTTGTTTTGGCAGACTGCTAAAGCTGTTCTGCGAGGGGACATAATTACATATATGTCTAAATATAGACAGGACCAAGATGCCGCTTACAGGGCGGCTCAATCTACACTCACTTCTTCCTTTCAATCTCCTAAGACCTCACCTACATTAGTTAATAAGCAGAAGTATAGGGATGCTAAGATTCAGTTTGACCACACTCTAACACATAATAGATTCCTTATCGCAGGTAAATACAAATTCTTTCAGTATGGGGACAAGCCTAGCCGGCTGCTTTCCAACATACTTAAATCCGATCAGGGTCCCCAACATGTAACAGCTCTGAAAGACTCTACTTCTACTGTACAATCGGATGGGAAAGTGGTGACCAATATTTTCTACTCCTTCTTTAGCGATCTTTATTCACATAGTGATATTGACCACAAAAACAAATACTCTTTTTGGGAGACTTTACAGTTACCTCAGATTTCCTTTGCTCAGATTCCCTTACTGCTCCTGTCACTATTACTGAAGTGACAGAGGCTATTAAGGCCCTTAAACCTTTGAAAACCCCGGGCCCTGATGGTTTGTCTGGGGAATTCTTTAAAATACTCTCCCCTAAAATAGTTGGCTCCCTAACTGCCTTCTTTAATTCTATTCTTTCAAACCTTACTATCCCACATTATTTTAACTCTGCTCTGATTCGTTTTCTACCCAAACCTGGTAAGGACCCGCTTCTCCCCTCCTCTTACCGCCCTATTTCCTTGCTTAATGTGGACTACAAACTGTTTACCAAATTGCTGGCGGATAGGCTGAAATCTATCTTGCCTGAAATAATTCACGAAGATCAAACCGGTTTTATCTCAGGCAGGCATTCGGTAACTAATATCCGTAAGGTCCTAACAGTTCTCCAATCCTTGGGAGGTGTGGAAGCAGGTGATCCCGCTTTCCTATTATCGCTTGATGCAGAAAAAGCGTTTGATTTGGTGACGTGGGATCATCTGTTCGAAACGCTCCGACGTTTTTGGATTTCCTGAACGATTTGTGGCCATAATACACACTATATATCGTAATGCATCTACTCAAATTTTTACTTATCGATTTCTCTCCCAACTCTTTGGGATTCATAGGGGGACTAGACAGGGTTGCCCTTTATCCCCTCTGCTTTTTGCGGCGGCTTTAGAACCGCTGGCTATAGCACTAAGACAGTTGCCGGCTTTTTCAGGGATTTCGGTGGAAGAGAGGGTGATTAAGATTGGACTATTTGCGGATGACATGATTTTATTTGTTTCTAATCCCCGTATGTCGATCCCGGCTATTTTTGATACTATACACTGTTTTAGCACCTTCACTGGTTACCGTATAAATGTCCATAAGTCCGAATTACTCCCCCTGACTAATGTTGATGACCCCTTTCTCTATGCTGACTTCTCTTCCCAATTTACACGGACCCCTACCAAATTAAAATACACGTTTAGAAACTTGGAAGGACCTCAAACTTTCTTTGCTGGGTAGAATTGCGGTGATAAAGGCTGTTATCTTCCCCAAACTAGCTTATCTATTTCAAATGCTCCCCGTCACGATTACTAAACAGGACTCTTTACTCTGCTCGCAATTATTTTCAAAATTTATTTGGAGGAATGCTAGGCCCCGCATGCCCAGAGCCCGAACTTATGTGAATAAACGAAAGGGAGGCTTGAGTATGCCTAATGTGACGTTGTTTGCTAGATCTGCATTATTTAAGTTTGCCTCAGACTGGCTATTACAGTCAGGCTTATTTAAGAACCTGGAACTGGAAGAGGCCTTATTTCCCCATATTCCCCAGCAGCATTACTTCACCCCCCCGTATCTAAACTTCCTAAGGAATTTAAGACCATTGTTTTATTCTGGGATACTTATAAGGCTTGGGTCTCTGTCCCGGCTCAAGAGGGCATTTTTTCGGGAATTTCCTCAGAAACCTGGCTTTAGGGGTTCCTTGACCCCTCCTCAAGGGGGGGGTACTGTTAGGCGCCGGGGTCCGCAATGTCCGCCTTATAAGTATCCCAGAATAAAACAATGGTCTTAAATTCCTTAGGAAGTTTAGATACGGGGGGGTGAAGTAATGCTGCTGGGGAATATGGGGAAATAAGGCCTCTTCCAGTTCCAGGTTCTTAAATAAGCCTGACTGTAATAGCCAGTCTGAGGCAAACTTAAATAATGCAGATCTAGCAAACAACGTCACATTAGGCATACTTAGGCACTTTTTTCCAAATTGCTCTGAGATGGGAGGTTAAAGTCAGCGAGGAGATTGGAGAATGATGAAAAAAAGAATTAGCTCTGGGGTGAAAACCAAAAACTGAAAAGAAAGGAGACTCTTTAGTGGAGGAATGACAAGAATTATTGTAAGCAAATTCAGCCAAAGGAAGAAACTCGGACCAATCATTCTGGAGTTTGTCTGAATACAAGCGCAGATATTGTTTCAATGACTGGTTAACTCGTTCGGTTTGCCCATTGGATTGTGGGTGGTAACCGGATGTTAACGACAGTTTCATCTTTAATGAAGCACAAAAACATTTCCAGAATTGTGCGACGAATTGTGGACCCCGATCAGAAACAATATCAGTGGGCAACCCATGAAGCCTGAACACATGGCGGAGGAACAAAACTGCCAACCCTTGAGCAGAAGGCAATCAGGGAAGAGCAATAAAATGAGCCATTTTACTAAAACGGTCCACTACCACCCATATGACTCGGAATCCGGCTGAAAGGGGAAGGTCAACCACAAAATCCATGGAAATATGAGACCATGGCCTGAGAGGGACACTTAAGGGCATAAGTTGCCCTATAGGCAAGGAACGGGGAACCTTATGCTGTGCACAAACCTGACATGAATAAACAAATTCCCTAACGTCTTTAGAAATACTAGGCCACCATACTGAGCGAGAGACTAACTCCAATGTTTTAGTGATTCCCGGATGCCCTGAAACTTTGTTGTCATGGAATTCAGTTAAAACAGTAGCTCTCAAAAATTCAGGAACGTAAAGACGACCAGCAGGAGTAAATCTAGGAGCTTGATGTTGAAGTTGGTTTAACTGGGTAAATAAATCCTGTGTGAGGCCTGCCCGGATGACCGAAGATGGAAGTATTGGGGTAACAACAGGATTGTTATTGTGAACCGGAAGAAAGCTACGTGACAGGGCATCAGCTTTAGTATTCTTGGAACCAGGCCTGAAAGTGATTATAAATTTGAAACGAGTAAAAAATAATGCCCAACGTGCCTGCCGGGCATTAAGCCGTTTAGCAGATTCAATGTATTGCAGGTTCTTATGGTCAATCAATACCGAAATAGTATGCTTCGCTCCTTCCAGCCAATGCCTCCACTCCTCAAAAGCCCACTTTACCGCCAGTAACTCCCGATTACCAACGTCATAATTGGATTCAGCGGAGGAGAACTTTCTGGACATAAAGGCACAAGGATGTAAGTCCAAAGACACCGGATCCTTTTGAGAAAGGACAGCTCCCACTCCAACCTCTGAGGCATCAACCTCCACAACAAAGGGCAATTCCGGATTAGGATGTCTGAGGACTGGAGCTGAGACAAAGGCTTGTTTCAGAGCCCGGAAGGACAACTCAGCTTCATGCGACCAGTTGGTAGGATCCGCTCCTTTCTTTGTCAGAGCCACAATGGGAGCAACCAGGTCAGAAAAAGAATGAATGAACCTCCTATAATAATTCGCAAACCCTAAAAAGCGCTGAATTGCTTTTAAATTGGTGGGTTGCGCCCAATTAAGGATGGCCTGAAGCTTCTTAGGTTCCATGGAAAATCCCTGAGGGGAAATTATGTACCCTAAAAAAGATACTTTCGTGACGTGAAATTCACACTTCTCCAGCTTGGCATATAAACGATTCTCACGTAACTTTTGAAGAACCAGACGCACCTGGGTGATATGTTGTTCCATCGATTCAGAAAAAATCAAGATGTCGTCTAAATAAACGACCACAAATTTCCCTAGGAAGTCACGGAGCACATCGTTAATGAGGTCTTGAAAAACTGCTGGAGCATTAGACAGGCCGAACGGCATCACCAGGTATTCGTAGTGACCCGACTGAGTACTGAAAGCCGTCTTCCACTCATCTCCAGATTTAATTCGGATGAGGTTGTAAGCTCCTCTCAGGTCAATTTTAGAAAAAATCACAGCAGAACGTAACTGATCAAAGAGTACAGAAATCAACGGCAAAGGATAAGTGTTTCTCTGACGTCCTAGTGGATGCTGGGAACTCCGTAAGGACCATGGGGAATAGCGGCTCCGCAGGAGACTGGGCACAAAAGTAAAAGCTTTATGACTAGCTGGTGTGCACTGGCTCCTCCCCCTATGACCCTCCTCCAAGCCTCAGTTAGATTTTTGTGCCCGGCCGAGAAGGGTGCATGCTAGGTAGCTCTCCTGAGCTGCTTAGAGTAAAAGTTTAAATAGGTTTTTTTTATTTTCAGTGAGACCTGCTGGCAACAGGCTCACTGCATCGTGGGACTAAGGGGAGAAGAAGCGAACTCACCTGAGTGCAGAGTGGATTGGGCTTCTTGGCTACTGGACATTAGCTCCAGAGGGACGATCACAGGCTCAGCTTGGATGGGTCCCGGAGCCGCGCCGCCGGCCCCCTTACAGAGCCAGAAGAGCGAAGAGGTCCGGAAAAATCGGCGGCAGAAGACGTTCCTGTCTTCAATAAGGTAGCGCACAGCACTGCAGCTGTGCGCCATTGCTCTCAGCACACTTCACACTCCGGTCACTGAGGGTGCAGGGCGCTGGGGGGAGCGCCCTGAGACGCAATAAAACACGTTTTAAACCTTATATGGCTAAAGAAATGCATCACATATAGCTCCTGGGCTATATGGATGCATTTAACCCCTGCCAGTTTTCCTAAAAAAAGCGTGAGAAAAGGCCGCCGAAAAGGGGGCGGAGCCTATCTCCTCAGCACAAAAGCGCCATTTTCCCTCACAGCTCCGCTGGAAGGACGGCTCCCTGACTCTCCCCTGCAGTCCTGCTACAGAATCAGGGTAAAACAAGAGAGGGGGGGCACTAATTGGCAGATAATACAAATACAGCAGCTATAGAAGGGAGAAACACTTATATAAGGTTATCCCTGTATATATATAGCGCTCTGGTGTGTGCTGGCAAACTCTCCCTCTGTCTCCCCAAAGGGCTCGTGGGGTCCTGTCCTCTATCAGAGCATTCCCTGTGTGTGTGCTGTGTGTCGGTACGATTGTGTCGACATGTATGAGGAGGAAAATGATGTGGAGGCGGAGCAATTGCCTGTAATAGTGATGTCACCCCCTAGGGAGTCGACACCTGACTGGATGGTCGTATGGAAGGAATTACGTGACAGTGTCAGCACTTTGCAAAAAACTGTTGACGACATGAGACAGCCGGCAAATCAGTTAGTGCCTGTCCAGGCGTCTCAAACACCGTCAGGGGCTCTAAAGCGCCCGTTACCTCAGATGGTCGACACAGACCCAGACACGGATACTGACTCCAGCGTCGACGGTGACGAGACAAACGTAATGTCCAGTAGGGCCACACGTTACATGATCACGGCAATGAAGGAGGCTTTGAACATTTCTGATACTACAAGTACCACAAAGAGGGGTATTATGTGGGGTGTGAAAAAACTACCCATAGTTTTTCCAGAATCAGATGAATTAAATGAGGTGTGTGACAAAGCGTGGGTTTCCCCCGATAAAAAACTGCTGATTTCTAATAAATTATTGGCATTATACCCTTTCCCGCCAGAGGTTAGGGCGCGTTGGGAAACACCCCCTAGGGTAGATAAGGCGCTCACACGCTTATCAAAACAAGTGGCGTTGCCGTCTCCTGATACGGCCGCCCTCAAGGAACCAGCTGATAGAAAGCTGGAAAATATCCTAAAGGGTATATACACACATACTGGTGTTATACTACGACCAGCAATCGCCTCAGCCTGGATGTGCAGCGCTGGAGTGGCTTGGTCGGATTCCCTGACTGAAAATATTGATACCCTGGATAGGGACAGTATATTATTGACTATAGAGCATTTAAAGGATGCATTACTATATATGCGAGATGCACAGAGGGATATTTGCACCCTGGCATCAAGAGTAAGTGCGCTGTCCATTTCTGCCAGAAGAAGTTTATGGACACGACAGTGGTCAGGTGATGCGGATTCCAAACGGCATATGGAAGTTTTGCCGTATAAAGGGGAGGAGTTATTTGGGGTCGGTCTATCGGACCTGGTGGCCACGGCGACGGCTGGGAAATCCACCTTTTTACCCCAGGTCACCACTCAGCAGAAAAAGACACCGTCTTTTCAAACTCAGTCCTTTCGTCCCCATAAGGGCAAGCGGGCAAAAGGCCACTCATTTCTGCCCCGGGGCAGAGGAAGGGGAAAAAGACTGCAGCAGGCAGCCTCTTCCCAGGATCAGAAGCCCTCCCCCGCTTCTGCCAAGTCCTCAGCATGACGCTGGGGCTTTACAAGCGGACTCAGGCACGGTGGGGGCCCGTCTCAAAAATTTCAACGCGCAGTGGGCTCACTCGCAAGTGGACCCCTGGATCCTGCAAGTAGTATCACAGGGGTACAAATTGGAATTCGAGACGTCTCCCCCTCGCCGGTTCCTGAAGTCTGCTCTACCAACGTCTCCCTCCGACAGGGAGGCAGTATTGGAAGCTATTCACAAGCTGTATTCCCAGCAGGTGATAATCAAGGTATCCCTCCTACAACAGAAAAAGGGGTATTACTCCACGCTGTTTGTGGTACCGAAGCCGGACGGCTCGGTGAGACCGATTTTAAATCTGAAATCATTGAACACTTACATAAAAAGGTTCAAATTCAAGATGGAGTCACTCAGAGCAGTGATAGCGAACCTGGAAGAAGGGGACTATATGGTGTCTCTGGACATCAAAGTTGCTTATCTCCATGTCCCAATCTACCCTTCTCACCAAGGGTACCTCAGGTTTGTGGTACAAAACTGTCATTATCAGTTTCAGACGCTGCCGTTTGGATTGTCCACGGCACCACGGGTCTTTACCAAGGTAATGGCCGAAATGATGATTCATCTTCGAAGAAAAGGCGTCTTAATTATCCCTTACTTGGACGATCTCCTGATAAGGGCAAGGTCCAGGGAACAGTTAGAGGTCGGAGTAGCACTATCTCAGGTAGTGCTACATCAGCACGGGTGGATTCTAAATATTCCAAAATCGCAGCTGATTCCAACAACACGTCTACTGTTCCTAGGGATGATTCTGGACACAGTCCAGAAAAAGGTGTTTCTCCCAGAGGAGAAGGCCAGGGAGTTATCCGAGCTAGTCAGGAACCTCCTGAAACCAGGACAAGTGTCAGTGCATCAATGCACAAGGGTCCTGGGAAAGATGGTGGCTTCTTACGAAGCGATTCCATTCGGAAGATTCCATGCAAGAACTTTTCAGTGGGATCTGCTGGACAAATGGTCCGGATCGCATCTTCAGATGCATCAGCGGATAACCCTATCTCCAAGGACAAGGGTGTCTCTCCTGTGGTGGTTGCAGAGTGCTCATCTTCTAGAGGGCCGCAGATTCGGCATTCAGGACTGGATTCTGGTGACCACGGATGCCAGCCTGAGAGGCTGGGGAGCAGTCACACAGGGAAGAAATTTCCAGGGCTTGTGGTCAAGCATGGAAACGTCTCTTCACATAAATATCCTGGAACTAAGGGCAATTTACAATGCCCTAAGTCAAGCAAGGCCTCTGCTTCAGGGTCAGTCGGTATTGATCCAATCGGACAACATCACGGCAGTCGCCCACGTAAACAGACAGGGCGGCACAAGAAGCAGGAGGGCAATGGCAGAAGCTGCAAGAATTCTTCGCTGGGCGGAAAATTATGTGACAGCACTGTCAGCGGTGTTCATTCCGGGAGTGGACAACTGGGAAGCAGACTTCCTCAGCAGACACGACCTCCACCCGGGGGAGTGGGGACTTCACCCAGAAGTCTTCCACGTGATTGTAAACCGTTGGGAAAAACCAAAGGTGGACATGATGGCGTCTCGTCTCAACAAGAAACTAGACAGATATTGCGCCAGGTCAAGGGACCCTCAGGCGATAGCGGTGGACGCTCTGGTAAAACCGTGGGTGTACCAGTCAGTGTATGTGTTCCCTCCTCTGCCTCTCATACCCAAAGTATTGAGAATCATAAGAAGGAGAGGAGTAAGAACTATACTCGTGGCTCCGGATTGGCCAAGGAGGACTTGGTACCCGGAACTTCAAGAGATGCTCACGGAGGACCCGTGGCCTCTACCTCTAAGAAAGGACCTGCTCCAGCAGGGACCTTGTCTGTTCCAAGACTTACCGCGGCTGCGTTTGACGGCATGGAGGTTGAACGCCGGATCCTGAAGGAAAAAGGCATTCCAGATGAAGTCATCCCTACCCTGATCAAGGCCAGGAAGGATGTAACCGCGAAACATTATCACCGCATTTGGCGAAAATATGTTGCGTGGTGTGAGGCCAAGAAGGCCCCTACAGAGGAATTTCAACTGGGTCGTTTCCTGCATTTCCTGCAAACAGGACTATCTATGGGCCTAAAATTAGGGTCCATTAAGGTTCAAATTTCGGCCCTGTCAATATTCTTCCAAAAAGAACTGGCTTCAGTGCCTGAAGTTCAGACGTTTGTCAAAGGGGTACTGCATATACAGCCTCCTTTTGTGCCTCCAGTGGCACCTTGGGATCTCAATGTAGTGTTGAGTCTCCTAAAGTCACATTGGTTTGAACCACTCACCACTGTGGAATTAAAATATCTCACATGGAAAGTGGTCATGCTGTTAGCCCTGGCTTCAGCCAGGCGTGTCTCAGAATTGGCGGCTTTATCATATAAAAGCCCTTACCTAATTTTTCATTCAGACAGGGCAGAACTGACGACTCGCCCTCAATTTCTCCCTAAGGTGGTTTCAGCGTTTCACATGAACCAGCCTATTGTGGTGCCTGCGGCTACTAGGGACTTGGAGGACTCCAAGTTGCTGGACGTAGTCAGGGCCCTGAAAATATATGTTTCCAGGACGGCTGGAGTCAGAAAATCTGACTCGCTGTTTATCCTGTATGCACCCAACAAGCTGGGTGCTCCTGCTTCTAAGCAGACGATTGCTCGTTGGATTTGTAGTACGATTCAGCTTGCACATTCTGTGGCAGGCCTGCCACAGCCAAAATCTGTAAAAGCCCATTCCACAAGGAAGGTGGGCTCATCTTGGGCGGCTGCCCGAGGGGTCTCGGCTTTACAACTTTGCCGAGCAGCTACTTGGTCAGGGGCAAACACGTTTGCTAAATTTTACAAATTTGATACCCTGGCTGAGGAGGACCTGGAGTTCTCTCATTCGGTGCTGCAGAGTCATCCGCACTCTCCCGCCCGTTTGGGAGCTTTGGTATAATCCCCATGGTCCTTACGGAGTTCCCAGCATCCACTAGGACGTCAGAGAAAATAAGAATTTACTTACCGATAATTCTATTTCTCATAGTCCGTAGTGGATGCTGGGCGCCCATCCCAAGTGCGGATTGTCTGCAATACTTGTATATAGTTATTGTTACAAAAATCGGGTTGTTTATTGTTGTGAGCCATCTTTTCAGAGGCTCCTACGTTTATCATACTGTTAACTGGGTTCAGATCACAAGTTGTACG
Organism: Pseudophryne corroboree; assembly: GCF_028390025.1. NCBI lineage: Eukaryota > Metazoa > Chordata > Amphibia > Anura > Myobatrachidae > Pseudophryne > Pseudophryne corroboree. The sequence continues at coordinate 584,720,419 of NC_086445.1, read as the reverse complement.
GTGTGATTGGTGTGGCTGGTATGAGTCTTACCCGGGATTCAAGATCCTTCCTTATTATGTACGCTCGTCCGGGCACAGTATCCTAACTGAGGCTTGGAGGAGGGTCATAGGGGGAGGATCCAGTGCACACCAGCTAGTCATAAAGCTTTTACTTTTGTGCCCAGTCTCCTGCGGAGCCGCTATTCCCCATGGTCCTTACGGAGTTCCCAGCATCCACTACGGTCTATGAGAAATAGAATTATCGGTAAGTAAATTCTTATTTTTTGACTGAGATTTTATTCAAGGCTCTAAAATCTATGCATGGTCTAAGCGAGCCATCCTTTTTCTCCACAAAGAAAAAACCAGCACTTAAAGGGGATTTTGATGGTCTAATAAAACCTTTCTGTAAGCTCTCCTGAACATAGTCATTCATAGCCGAAGTTTCTGGCCCGGACAATGCATATAATCTCCCCTTTGGCAATGCGGCACCAGGGATTAGCTCAGTAGCACAATCATAAGGCCGATGGGGAGGCAGAATGTCCGCATTGCCTTTGGAGAATACATCGGCAAACTCCTGGTATTCCACAGGAATGAGTTCTGGAATGATAGCTGCTACTCTAACTGGAAACGAAATACATTCCTTAGCACAAAAAGTACCCCATTGTGAAATCTCCCCGGACCGCCAATCAATGGTGGGATTATGGAAGGCCAGCCAAGGGTGACCCAGAACAACTGGAACTGCTGGGCAATGTGTTAGATAGAACTCGATCTTTTCGGAATGTAAAGCTCCTACTGTAAGTACTACGGGAGGTGTACGGTGAGTAATAACCCCGTTGGAAAGCGGACTCCCATCTAAGCCATGCATGGTGACACACCTACCCAATGGTAACTGAGGAATGCCTAAGGCCTTAGCCCAAGTTAAATCCATAAAGTTTCCTGCAGCTCCACTGTCAACAAAAGCCGACACCAAAGAACTGAGGCTGTCAAAGGAAACCTTAACTGGAACTAAAAGAGAGTTATTCGAGGAGATAAGCTGCAGACCTAGGTGAACCCCCTCACAATTCACCTGGTCAAAGCGTTTCCCGACTTGTTCGGACAGTTACGAGCAAAATGTCCCTTACCACCACAGTACAAACAAAGACCGGAATTTTGCCTTCTGGTCCTTTCCTCAGGAGACAGCCGGGAGAGACCCATCTGCATGGGCTCCTCGACATCTTCTGGAATGGAATAAACACAAGGACTTGACCTTACAGATGTTCCTCTTTCAGCTCTCCGCTCTCTGAGACGACGATCAATCTTAATAGAAAGCTCCATGAGTTTATCGAGAGTCTCAGAAGCGGGGTACTGGAGGAGACTGTCTTTAATAGACTCTGATAAGCCGAGGCGAAACTGACTGCGCAGGGCTGGGTCATTCCAGCCACAGTCGTTCGACCAACGGCGAAACTCAGTACAATAAACTTCTGCAGGATTTCTACCTTGTTTGAGAGCGCGCAGCTGACTTTCAGCGGATGCCTCTCTATCTGGGTCATCATACAAAAGCCCTAAAGATTTAAAGAAAGCGTCTACTGACAACAACGCAGGATCCTCTGCTCTTAAACCGAATGCCCAGGTCTGAGGATCCCCCTGGAGTAAAGAAATAATAATCCCAACCCGCTGAGATTCAGTACCAGAGGAAGTAGGTCTTAAACGAAAATAAAGTTTACAGGACTCTTTAAAATTAAAAAAATCTTTTCTATCACCAGAAAAACGGTCGGGCAAATGCATCTTTGGTTCAGGGACCACCTTTGGGGAGGCTCGCAAAAGATCTTCCTGCGACCTCACCCGAAGAGAAAGATCCTGAACCATCTGAGTAAGTTCTTGAATCTGATTGACTAAGAGCTGGCCAGGATTTGGCCCTAAAGCTGTCGGATTCATGTGGCCAAAAAACTTTAACAAAAACTGAATGAGAGGAAAAAATTAAAGCCCTGTTTAATTTTAATTTTTTGGTATGGCCGGTAATAATGTTATGATTCCAGCACTCTGGTCTGAGGAGATCTTTTGCGAGGACCGGAGCACTGGAACGAAATGCTGGGGAAGGGAGCGGGAATGGAAAATAGCCCCTTGCGCCCTAACTCCGTTGTCTCGCCCGTGCTGTCAGAAATCCCCTGCGAGACTATGGTTGCTTGAGCCCATGGCAGCCATGTTTGAAGGGCGGATTATGTCTGCCCAACTCCGATGCCCCCTCAGGTCTTAATGGGAGACAAAGGGAAATCCGAGACAGGGTGATAACAAGGGGCCCTCTGACTAAACAACCAGGCCAGGGGCTACAAGAAACTAAAAACTAGAATATGTGCGGAAAAACCGCCAGGGAAAAGGACAACCAAAATATTCACTTGTCTACTCTCCTACCCGGCACCGCCGAGTTCCGGAGAGGACTTGTGGAAGCGGAACCCTCCGCAAATGCTCCGAAACAGAATATAAAGAAAAAGCAGCTGAGCCGCAACATACGGCAGAGCTGTAACTCACGAACACCACACGATATTCTCTGGTGATCGTTGAGGACAACAGGGGACCAAACGACTTCTTTGGATGAGATGACAACTCCAAGATACGGAACTTCTGAGGACAGGAATGACCGGATACAGCAGGACAGGAACAGACGTTCAGCAAACCAAGGCAGCATGCAGGAAGCTATTACCGGCGTCTGTGTGCAGCACTGGGCAGGTATTTAGCAGGGAGTCCTCCAATCAGCTGTTCAGAGCCTGATTGGTATTAATGCCGTGCAGCTGCCTTGCTGCACGGCCAGAAGACAAGTGTGTGTGCAATTAGTAGAGATGTGCACTTGAAATTTTTCGGGTTTTGTGTTTTGGTTTTGGGTTCGGTTCCGCGGCCGTGTTTTGGGTTCGACCGCGTTTTGGCAAAACCTCACCGAATTTTTTTGTCGGATTCGGGTGTGTTTTGGATTCGGGTGTTTTTTTCAAAAAACACTAAAAAACAGCTTAAATCATAGAATTTGGGGGTCATTTTGATCCCAAAGTATTATTAACCTCAAAAACCATAATTTCCACTCATTTTCAGTCTATTCTGAACACCTCACACCTCACAATATTATTTTTAGTCCTAAAATTTGCACCAAGGTCGCTGGATGACTAAGCTAAGCGACCCTAGTGGCCGACACAAACACCTGGCCCATCTAGAAGTGGCTATGTTTTTTTTATTAGAAAAATTGCAACAACAAAACAAAGCAATCAACAAACACGAGAAAAAATAATAATAATTTACATAAACAAGGTGATACCAGCCAAAAGCCATACTTAAATAATATTGTCCAAAGTCTATAGTCCGACTACGATGGCATAATATATCAGATTAGTGTATGAAGAGGCAATGTCAAATAAACTCAAAAGTCCATAGCACTGGCAAGATTAATAATAGTTTGTCAAATAGACAGTCAATAGCAATATACAGACCAATATGTACAAAATCAAGCCTTAACACACAACAAAATCCAAACATAGAGAAAGTGAGGTGAGCTTTTAGTCGTATGTTAAAACCATAGCATAAAAAAACTATAACACAAAATCTACGGGGGGTGAAAGAAAAGAAAGCCAGAAGGATGGAAGGAAGGAAAGACTTCAGCAACCCACTCAAGGGGGTCTCAGATGGCGCCAAAGCCTGGACCAACTGACGGCATCCATCCTCCCTCGATCCATATCCATCATCCTCTTTACCTCGTGAAGAATGGTACTAACCACCTCAGTACAGGGAAGGACTAACCTTCTAAGGGAAACTAGACACCGTGCACTCCAAGTGTGGTACCTGACCGCTAAACTAACTAGGTAAATGGTGACTAAATCAAATCTCCCAAACCTCTTTTTGAACGCCCCATACGCCCACTCAGGGTAACTAAGCCCCGAAAGGCACGGAAGGCGTAAGGCGGCTGAAACGGCTTTGTAAATTTTTACATTAAAGGGACACTCGAGCAAGAAGTGGTCCACAGTCTCCACCACCCCAGGACACTCCTCACGTGGGCAAACACGATCACTGGCACCTCGAAACCCGATCTTCCCCCTAACATAAAGCTTCCCTTGAAAAAGAAGCCAGGCAATGTCCCTGAACTTCAGTGGGATCCTCCGAGAATTAATCAGATTCAACCCAGCTGAGTACACATAGGCCCTCATTCCGAGTTGTTCGCTCGGTATTTTTCATCGCATCGCAGTGAAAATCCGCTTAGTACGCATGCGCAATGTTCGCACTGCGACTGCGCCAAGTAACTTTACTATGAAGAAAGTATTTTTACTCACGGCTTTTTCTTCGCTCCGGCGATCGTAATGTGATTGACAGGAAATGGGTGTTACTGGGCGGATACACGGCGTTTCAGGGGCGTGTGGCTGAAAACGCTACCGTTTCCGGAAAAAACGCAGGAGTGGCCGGGGAAATGGTGGGAGTGCCTGGGCGAACGCTGGGTGTGTTTGTGACGTCAACCAGGAACGACAAGCACTGAAATGATCGCACAGGCAGAGTAAGTCTGGAGCTACTCTGAAACTGCTAACTCGTTTGTAATCGCAATATTGCGCGTACGTCGGTCGCAATTTTAAGAAGCTAAGATTCACTCCCAGTAGGCGGCGGCTTAGCGTGTGTAACTCTGCTACATTCGCCTTGCGAGCGAACAACTCGGAATGAGGGCCATTGCCCGGGCAGTCCCTTAGCGATGGCTGGTCATAAAAATGAGATCGCAAAATGCTCCTCTCCAACTCCCTTCTAGAGAAGCCTTTGACTTCACTCATCAAAATTCCCCATAGCCTTGTCACCTTCAAGCACAAGATGACGTAGATCGGGAGGTATCCGCATTTATCAACTCGGAGGTTTCTCACCTGACCGCCATCTATCCATGACCTGAGGAAGGGGTGCACCCAAACCCTAAAGCCTTCTACCCACCGAGGGGGGGCCTCCAAAAACAGACTCCCAAGATGTAACTTTACAAAGGTGGATGTGAAAAACACCACAGGGTTGACCATACCAAGTCCACCCTCTGCCCTCGGTCTGTAGGTGATGCCTCTCTTAACGAGATTCATCCTGTTCCCCCACAACAACAGGAAGAACAAAGAATAAATCCTGGACCACAAAGATTGAGGCAAACAGCACACATAACTGACATAAAGAAACACCGGGATCAGGTGAGTCTTACACAGGTCAACCCTTTCCCTGAGAGAAAATTTCCATTTTCTCCAGCTCTCTACTTTACGGGCAGCAACTTCCAGCTTACTCACCCAATTTAGAGTGGTATAATCACCACGACTAAACCAAATCCCTAAGATTTTGATTGACGAATTGGCCCGGGGAAGGCTGTCCGGAAGGCTGAACTCCTCACCTTCCTCCCCCATCCAGAAAGCTTCACATTTGTCTTGGTTTATCATGGAGCACGAGGCCCCAGAGTACTCGCAGATAAGGTGTTCCACATCACGTGCCTCAGTCGTAGACGATACGACAATCGTGACGTCATCTGCATAGGCCACCACCTTCAGCAGACACTCCGGCCCCAATTGCACCCCCTCAAATGCACCACTTTCAACCCTCCTGACGAAAGGGTCGATTGCGAACACATACAGAAGGGAGCTCAAGGGACAACCCTGACGGACACCGGAGTTGACCGCGAAGGCAGGACCTACCCAACCATTGACAAGCGGGAAACTCTCGGCCTGATTATAAATAACGCGAAGCCAATCCACCACCCTCACTGGAAGTCCATACCTTTCAAGCAAGGCCCACAGGTACTCATGATTGACTCTATCGAAAGCCTTAGACTGATCCAATGCCAGCAAGTACTTTCCCCACTTCTCAGCACGACACCGCTCCACAGCCTCCCGGACGCCAAGGACAGCACTAAAGGTGCTACGGCCTTTCACGGTACCATGCTGAGAAGAAGAAAGCAACAGCCCGGAAACTTCCATCAGCCTATTGAAGAGCACCTTTGCCAAAATCTTCCTGTCTGTATTGAGAAGAGCGATGGGGCGCCAGTTCTCAACACGAGATGGATCCTTACCTTTGGACAATAATATGAGGGCGGACAACCTCATGGAGGGAGGGAGCAAACCCTCAGCCAGGCTCTCATTAAAAACCTCCACAAGATGAGGAACCAAGAGGTCCGAAAATGCTTTAAAAAATTCAGATGTTAAGCCATCCGGGCCCGGAGATTTCTTTATAGACAAACCGTCTATGGCCTTCCTGATCTCCTCCGCCGTCACATCACTTCCCAAAGAGTCAAAAGAGGCATCAAGGCCCCCGAGCCCAGGTGTCTCCCTAAGAAACCTTTCCATCCTCTCTCTGATGAGTGGCTGCTCGGACAAAAGATCGGAGTAGTAGGATCTGATGACCCCCAGAATGCCCTCCCTATCCTCACGAAGGACACCCAGAGAATCAACCAAACCCCGCACCTCCTTCAGATCAACCGACTTTCTACAATTCTGACAGGGATCAGGTGAGTGGTAAGCTCCATAATCCCTCTCCAAAATCAAGGAAGCCATGCGACTGTATTGATATTCCCTCAACCGAGCCTTCACCCGAGAGATCTCCCCACTATCTCCACGCTCAGAGATCAAGAAATCAAGTTTCCTTCGCAAGTCATAGTAGGCATTTTGTTTTATCAAGTTTTTCCGGGCTACCAGCCTACGGAAAAACCCCCGAGTGCGCTTTTTACACTCCTCCCACCACTCAGATCTACTCCAACCTGCCTCCAAAAGAGTCTCTTGTAGTTGAAAGAAATCTCTAAAGGACTGTCTCACCGTCTCCTCCTTCAGGAGCCCCGAATTCAGCCGCCATAGACCCCGCCCTTTCTGAGGGGTTTCCGAAGCATTCAAAGCAAAACTCAGAATACAGTGATCGGAGAACTCTACTAGCTTCACCACAGGAGGCAAAGTTTTCGCGGACTCCTTAACAAAAAACCTATCTATCCTAGACCTACGACTACCACAATAGAAGGTGTAACCCGTGAGGTCTGGAAAATGGCGAACGTGCACATCCACCAGACCAGCCTCCCTAGTCATGCTAGCTAAAAAATTGGAATCATGACCCAGGGTTGTCTTTGTGCCCCCCCTGTCTTTTGGCCTAGTGATAGCGTTAAAATCGCCACCAAAGACAATCTGCCGGGCTGAAAAAAGAAACGGTTTTATCTCCGTGAAGAGACATCTCCTGTCCCTTGGGGACTGGGGCCCATAGATGTTAATTAGCCGTAGGTTCTGTCCCTTCAAGTTGATATCCAAAACCATACACCTACCTACCTGTAACTCTACAATCCTGTGCACGGTTACCATACCGGTAAAAAGCACCGCCACCCCACCGTACGGCTCGGCCGCAAGAGACCAGAAAGACGGTCCACGCCTCCATTCACGCTTTGCTCTATGAAGAACCGCCAGATCACCAATCCTGGTCTCCTGCAAAAATAAAAAATCAGCCTCAATTGTGCTGAAAAAATCAAAGGCCATAAAACGAGCACGTTCGGACAAAACGGAAGCCACATTAATTGTGGCACATCGTATAGGCTGGGGATCCATGTTTCATTGGATTGTAAGGTAGGACCCAATCACTTTCTCTTTGCTTGCCTACTTGACTCCTCATCGGAGCCATACCTTTTAAAACTAGTCCCCAAGGGAAGAGGATCATCCTCCCCAACAAACACCTCCTCAGTATCACTCTCACCTGCAGTGGGAGAGACAGAGAGGTCCATGTCCCGAGCCTCCCCCAAAGCAGCAGAAATATCTTGGCCCAAACCATCATGAGGAGGATCCGGATCAGGAGGCTCCGCTCCTGGAGAAGCGGGAAAGGGCCTAGGGTCCACAGGGACAGGGGGAGGATCCACGAGATCCTGGGGCAATGAGGAAAGGATTTGAGGGGTACAGGAAGGCATGAAGGAAAAGTCCCCCACATCTTCCCTGACTGAACTCTGAGGTTTCCCATCAGTGTCTGATGTTACCACCGATCTAACTTTTGAAGACACATGACCAGAACTATCAACCTCATTACTTCGTCTCCTCCTTTCACTCCTCCTACACCCCTTCCCCTCCACCACGGACGCTACTTCCCCAAAAGAACTCTTAACAGAGGACCTCCTTCTTTGTTTCTTGGGTTTATCTTTTGGGACCTGGACAAGCTGCCCTTCAGATAAGACAATATCACTGTCCTCCACCTCAGACTCTTCCTCAGAGTTAAACTGAAATCTATTAACACAAAAAATACCAGGGTCTGAATCCCTTCTTTTGGCCAACCTTTTCCTTGACTTAGATTCAACCACCTGAAAGCCATCTTTATCCACCTCAGCAGGCACCTTCCTCACCACACTGTTCTTCTCTACCACCGCCCTCACCACTTGCTTTTCTACAACCTCCCGTCGCTCCTCCTCAAAAAGACGACCCATTTCCCTCTCTAGCTCTTCCCCCATAACCTCAAGGTTATGGGAGGCCTTGGGGCACCTACTATAAGGATGTCCTTCGCACCCACAAAGGTTGCAGGTTACGTTGCCACAATCCCTCGCCATGTGCCCAGTTTTACCACAGAGGGCACATTTCAGGACAGTACAGTCACTGATTAGGTGACGAAAGTCTCCGCAGCGGTGACACTGTCTAGGTTGACCAGGATAAAAACATTGGATTTTGTCTCTCCCAATGAAAGCAGCAGAGGGAACATGGCAAGGCACCTGACCATTATGCCTAAGCCTGATCACAGCCGACCAGGCTCCACCCCACACACCTTTCGTGAAATCAATCTTCACCAGAGGAGACAAGATGTCGCAATATCGACTTAACCAATAGCCAATATCTGCAGCAGGGAGGGATTCATTCCTGACCAATACAGTTGCACGGACTCTATCCTGGCGAGTAACAGCCGCCGCTTTATAGCGACAATACGGTTCACACCCCTTCTTTAGCTCCCACTGTTCCCAGAACACCCGCAGCCCTTGATAAGATATGAAACTAAGGTCGTAGTCAGGGGTCTTTACAGGGTGGATGCAAGCAAAAAGATCAGGGGCATGGAAACCCAATGAGAACACCATTTCCAGGAAATCCCCTTTAGAAGGGGGTTCCTCAACCCCTATCCACTTAAGTGAAACCACGTTGCGACGCTTACCAGCCTGATCAGAAGCCGAAAACACCTTTGGAGCAACAATCCTATTGCCACTTGAGACAGCACCCGCATAAGAGGACAAGCCCGGCTTAGGAACTACCTGAGGCGAGGCCTGCCCAACAGAGCCCACAACATTACCCCGCCCCGCACCCTGCCCAACAGATACAGAACTAGCATTTTTATTGGCCAAAGAGGTTCTAATAACGGATATAGCTGGCAAGGATCTCACAGGTACGCCCAAGCTACCATATAGACCATCAACAATAGCCCGCTCCTCTGCAGATAAATCTTCTTTCCTTAATGCCGGAAGACCTTGGGCAAGTCCACACGATGACACTGGACCCACCGACACACTCTTAACACCAGTCTCGGCAACATGTTTTGTTTTAGCCCTAGCCTTAGAGCAAGTGACACCATCAACATTAGTGCCAGTGGCGTCTTTGGCACCACTCACCCCTGCCACCATGCTTGGCTTGCTAACGCCACCACCCGTAGGCAGATTGGGGAGACTCGCCTCAGCCATCTCACCGGCACGCGCCGGACCCACCATGGACGCAACCTGCTTCCCAGCAGAGGAGGCCAGATCTTGGGAGGTCGACCCCGAGCAAGCAACACCAGCCTGAACAGCGACACCTCCCAGACCACCATCCAACCGCTGTTCCACAATCAAAAGAGGAGACGCCTCCTCCACCATAGCAACATTACACTCCAGGCCCTGATCCATCGCAGAATCCACAGCATCTTCACCAGCAGAAGCACCACCATCACACCTTGGATCCTCTTCCTCAGACACGGTCGATCCACTTGGCTCACACTCAATTTTCTCCTCTTCCTCCAGCTCTTTCTGAAGTGCTAGCATCCTGGCCTCCAAACATATACATTCAAGCTCCAACCTGCGTATATCCCCCTCCATCCTCTCCCTTTCCCATTTTGGACAAGTGTTCCTCCTCCTCTTCTTCTCCGCAATCAAAATCCCCTTCTTAACAACTAACATTTTCAACTCAGCAATGTCAATACTTGATTCACCAGTGCTAGCAAAGTCCTGCATCTCCATCTCCTTAGTATCCTCATCGATAATTGCCATGCTAGTCCCACAAGAAGATTGGGAGTCGCCAGACGACAAACCCGTCTCACAGACAGACTGCTCTGTCACTTTGTCCTGGACCTCCACAGGCAGGTCAGAGGATAAACTCCGGGCACCAGCCGCCCTACACTCCAACTTAATTGTCGCAGGGAGATTACCCCCAATTGCAGCGGATGAGAGTTGTGCTTGCGTTTGTTCGGTGTCAGAGGATACCACATCAAGCAACGATCCTGACTCCACCAAGACATCACACTTCAGCCCCGGCTTCTTTGTTTTTGACACAGAGGCCACAGTGGCTAATTTCTTGACATCACCGATCCCTGAGCTACCCACAATAAACTTTGCAGGGGCTACCACAGGTTTAACAGCTCTGGACCTGGTCACCGGTCCCACGGTAGCATCGGTAGCAGCCACTGACTTTCCCTCACACACCAACAAAGCAGATCCAGATGGCACGGAAACGGGGGGACTTAAATTCACTGTACAGGGGGTCATCTTCACTAGACACCCCTCAATTTTCACAGCAACCGAACCCCCAGTCACTTTTTCCTTAATCATAGATGTCTCATCACCAGTTGGGCACACAGGATTTTTTTTAAGCACAGCAGATGTAGATATAGGCGCCACTTGAACGTCACCTTCCTTAATCATTGTCACTGATTTATTGGCAGCCAAACTTAACATGGGGGGAACCACCTTAGTAACACCTGTTGGCATGGATGGAACATTACTAGCATGGGGCTTTATTCCCTGATTGTCCTTATCACCATCCAAAACCTCCTCCACCTCCTTTTGATTTTTTACATTAAGGCTGGCAGCAGTGCACACTGGTGCAGCAGACCCAGAGGCCACTATACCAGCCCCTGCATCTCCAGAGCGACGATAACATGCAGGGAACCCGCCGACGGCCGGACTAACTAACCTCTTCACCGTCGCGTCAGCAGGGGCTCCAGCGGCAGAAAACTCTCCTTCCAGCTGCTTCACTTCCAGACGCCGGGTCTCAACGCCATTCACAGCACTTGCAGGGGGGAGCTCAGGGCTGCCTATTAAGGTCTTTACCGGCTCTCCTGACCACCGGACTCTGCCGCTAGCACCCGCTGAAAAGGGAGCACAGCCCCCGGTACTATGCAGCGGCTCCACATAAGATTCCATGCTCTGGCCATTAACAGATGCAGCAGGGGATCCACTAGTAGGCAAACTAGAAGCAGTCTTTGCAGGATCAGGGAACACTGGTGTAGATAAACCAGCTGTTGTAGATAGGTCAGTAATTGCCGTTAAACCACAGGCTTTAGACACACTGCTGGGGATTTCCACAGTGACCTCCATAGCAGACTGCATGCAGGATGATTTTACAGCAGACTGGGACACTGGACTTAAATCCCCAGCACCAGAGCCTTTGCACAGTATAGGTTCCCCTGGGTCAGGCTCCATAACCGGGGGAAACTGCTTCTCCTTACCCCTGGGAGGCTCCAACCCAGCTGGGAAGAGCTCCAGGGATCTTGGGTGTAATCCGACACTCGAGTGGAACTCAGGAGCTCACAACACACACGTCTGACCAGGCCCATCTAGAAGTGGCACTGCAGTGTCACGCAGGATGGCCCTTCCAAAAAACACTCCCCAAACAGCACATGACGCAAAGAAAAAAAAAGAGGCGCAATGAGGTAGCTGTGTGAGTAAGCTAAGCGACCCTAGTGGCCGACACAAACACCTGGCCCATCTAGAAGTGGCACTGCAGTGTCACGCAGGATGGCCCTTCCAAAAAACACTCCCCAAACAGCACATGACGCAAAGAAAAAAAGAGGCGCAATGAGGTAGCTGTGTGAGTAAGATAAGCGACCCTAGTGGCCGACACAAACACCTGGCCCATCTAGGAGTGGCACTGCAGTGTCACGCAGGATGGCCCTTCCAAAAAACACTCCCCAAACAGCACATGACGCAAAGAAAAAAAGAGGCGCAATGAGGTAGCTGTGTGAGTAAGATAAGCGACCCTAGTGGCCGACACAAACACCTGGCCCATCTAGGAGTGGCACTGCAGTGTCACGCAGGATGGCCCTTCAAAAAAATACTCCCCAAACAGCACATGACGCAAAGAAAAATGAAAGAAAAAAGAGGTGCAAGATGGAATTGTCCTTGGGCCCTCCCACCCACCCTTATGTTGTATAAACAGGACATGCACACTTTAACCAACCCATCATTTCAGTGACAGGGTCTGCCACACGACTGTGACTGAAATGACGGGTTGGTTTGGACCCCCACCAAAAAAGAAGCAATTAATCTCTGAAGCTGAACCACTAGCCATGAACATAGGCCAGGGCCTCAGCCGTTCCTTGCCACTCCGTGTGGTAAATGGCATATTGGCAAGTTTACGCTTCTCCTCCGACAATTTTATTTTAGATTTTTGAGTCCTTTTTTTACTGATATTTGGTGTTTTGGATTTTACATGCTCTGTACTATGACATTGGGCATCGGCCTTGGCAGACGACGTTGCTGGCATTTCATCGTCTCGGCCATGACTAGTGGCAGCAGCTTCAGCACGAGGTGGAAGTCGATCTTGATCTTTCCCTATTTTTGGAACCTCAACAATTTTGTTCTCCATATTTTAATAGGCACAACTAAAAGGCACCTCAGGTAAACAATGGAGATGGATGGATACTAGTATACTTATGGATGACGAGCGACTGCCGACACAGAGGTAGCTACAGCCGTGGACTACCGTACTGTGTCTGCTGCTAATATAGACTGGATGATAATGAGATAAAATTAAAATATATATATATATCACACTAGTACTGCAGCCGGACAGGTATATATTATGTAATGACGGACCTGCTGGACACTGTCTGTCAGCACTGCAGACTCCTAAAGTAAGCTACTAGTATCAAGAAGATAGAAAAAAAAAAACCACGGGTAGGTGGTATACAATTATGGATGGACGAGCGACTGCCGACACAGAGGTAGCTACAGCCGTGGACTACCGTACTGTGTCTGCTGCTAACATAGACTGGATGATAATGAGATAAAATTAAAATATATATATATATCACACTAGTACTGCAGCCGGACAGGTATATATTATGTAATGACGGACCTGCTGGACACTGTCTGTCAGCACTGCAGACTCCTAAAGTAAGCTACTAGTATCAAGAAGATAGAAGAAAAAAAAAAACACGGGTAGGTGGTATACAATTATGGATGGACGAGCGACTGCCGACACAGAGGTAGCTACAGCCGTGGACTACCGTACTGTGTCTGCTGCTAATATAGACTGGATGATAATGAGATAAAATTAAAATATATATATATCACACTAGTACTGCAGCCGGACAGGTATATATTATGTAATGACGGACCTGCTGGACACTGTCTGTCAGCACTGCAGACTCCTAAAGTAAGCTACTAGTATCAAGAAGATAGAAAAAAAAAAAACCACGGGTAGGTGGTATACAATTATGGATGGACGAGCGACTGCCGACACAGAGGTAGCTACAGCCGTGGACTACCGTACTGTGTCTGCTGCTAATATAGACTGGATGATAATGAGATAAAATTAAAATATATATATATCACACTAGTACTGCAGCCGGACAGGTATATATTATGTAATGATGGACCTGCTGGACACTGTCTGCAGAATGCGTTTATAAAAACACCACACGACGAGTGTTTAACTTTTTCAGGCAGACAATCACACAATATACTGGTGGTCAGCAGACAATCACAATACTGGTGGTCAGTGGTCACTGGTCAGTCACACTGGCAGTGGCACTCTGGCAGCAAAAGTGTGCACTGTACTTAAAATATGTACTCCTGCTATAACTGCTCCCCAGTCTCCCCCACAATTAAGCTGTGTGAGCAGTGAGCACTCAGCACAGTCAGATAATGATATACAGTATTACATATGATGCAGCACACTGGGCTGAGCACAGATATGGTATGTGACTGTGTCACACTGTGTATCGTTTTTTTTCAGGCAGAGAACGGATTAATTAAACTGGTGGTCACTGGTCACACTATCAGCAGCAAGTAGTACTCCTCCTAATAATGTGCTCCCCAAAATTTGTGTCACTCTCTAGTACTCTAGTCTAAACGGAGAGGACGCCAGCCACGTCCTCTCCCTATCAATCTCAATGCACGTGTGAAAATGGCGGCGACGCGCGGCTCCTTATATAGAATCCGAGTCTCGCGATAGAATACAAGCCTCGCGAGAATCCGACAGCGGGATGATGACGTTCGGGCGCGCTCGGGTTAACCGAGCAAGGCGGGAAGATCCGAGTCTGCCTCGGACCCGTGTAAAAAGCGTGAAGTTCGGGGGGGTTCGGATTCCGAGGAACCGAACCCGCTCATCTCTAGCAATTAGACCCTGCAACGGGGAACGCGGTCCGCCCGTGGCTTCCCCGTTGCTAGGGTCCGTGCGGCTCAGCGCGCCCGGCGTCTAGCGTTGCCAGGAAGCCGGCGGCTGAACGCGCGCGGCGTCCCTAGTTGCTAGGCGCCGGGCCGCGCGGACATAGCGGACCCCGGCGCCTAACACATCTCTTGCACATAATCTTTGGTTTTGTGGGAAAATCAAACGATTTTGGAATAAGATCCTTCGGTATTTATCCCGTTTTCTTAAATTAAATCTCCCAGGGGCGGTGGGTCCACTACTATTCGCAGATTTCTCGTCCTGGGTGCTGCAATTTGACCTCGCTCCTGTGATTACTTTACTGACCGTGATGTTCACAGTGGCGAAGCAGGTGATACTGCGACATTGGATTTTTAAAACAGCCCCGTCGATCGGAGAATGGGAATCGGCTTTAATAGATATACTCTTTTGTGAGAGGCGTATGGCTACTTTCCAGATGGAAACTGGGGTGGTACTTTTTTCATAAAAAATGGGCCACCTATATAGATGGTTTACCCCTGGATAAACGTGACTGTACCTGGAAGGTTTTTTGGGATACCACGTGGTATTCAACCAATCATATGGCTGAAACTATTACTTGAATTTCTTTTGATTTTGGGTGTTATTTCTTATTTCTGCATCAATATTACACCTCCTACCACTGCGTCCATCCCAAAACCACGATTTAACCTTTCCTTGGAAATAGATGTTTGACTCCCCCCCCCCCCCCCCTCCCCCCCCCGGCAATATATTTTATTATATATTATATCTATTATATCCCTATACTATTTCTTCTTTTCTTTCTGTCTCTATTTCTTTCTTTTATCTTCTATTTTCTTCTCTATCATTCATAATGATTGGTTTAGATTTTACAATTAGTGTTTTAATTGTATGGGGCAGTGATACACCTAGGTGACTTATGCTCCTTTGTATTGTTATTATTCAACTGTGTTTGAATTACTTGAATCAAATTACTTTTTTCTTCTTTTCTCTTCTCACAAAAAAAAATGATTGTACAGCCTTAATTATTCTGCTTTTATTGCACTTAGAATTTGATTATCTGTCACTGTTGAATATCTTTGATATTGATCTCATGTTATTTTTGACGTGACTTTATTGCTGTCTAATAAAAAGAATTATAAAAAAAAAAAAAAAAGCAGTCTGCTGTCGCAGGGTGATGTGGGCCTAATTCTGACCTGATAGCAGCAGCAAATTTGTTAGCTAATCGGCAAAACCATGTCACTGCAGGGGGGGCTGAGGTAACATGTGCAGAGATATTTAGATTTGGGTGGTTGTGTTCAAACTGAAATCTAACTTGCAGTGTAAAAATAAAGCATATCCTGCACAGAAACCATGTAACCCATCCATATCTAACTTTCTCTGTACATGTCATATCTCCCCCCCACACTCTGCAGTGCACATGGTTTTGCCCATTAGCTATCAAATTTGCTGCTGGGATCAGGTCTGAATTAGGCCCTATGTTCCATCTTCTGTCTCTCTTCAATGATGCATTACTGGGAGGAGGCACGGTCATGCTAATCCTGCTGGGACATCCCATCTTTTAATTGGTATAGGTATTTTTCTAGGACTATTGCATTTGTTCACCATGCCTTTGATGAAGGACATTTATCCGAAAAGCCTTAGGCTGGTGAACACTAAACAGGAGATCCACTAGACTGTTGATCACCTGGTGCCTTGGAGGAGTAGACCGGACCTTTTCCTTCACCCATTGCTATCTGGGATGGTGGTAACTAGATGAATTTTGCGCCGCTACGATCAGCCACCCTGACATGCAGGGGGACACCCTGCACAGGGTTAGTCCACCCCGCATGTCTTGCCCTCCCCCCACCATACAGGTACAAAAGCATCGCATGGCGGCAGTGCTTTTGTACCTGAAGAGTAGCTCCCGACCAGCGCAGCTCTTAAGTGTTGGCAGGGAGCTACCCATCACTCTCTGGGTCGTCACACGCAGCCGCTGTGGCCTGCCCCCCCCCACGGTTCGGGCACGACTGCGTTGCCCGTACCGCGCCCCCAAAATGGCAGCCCAACAATGCCTCCCACCCAGCGAACGCCTCTGCCTGATTGACTGATTGCATCTCTGGCATGCGCTGGCGCACTGCGGTGCTGGCGCATGCGCAGTTCAGACATGATCGCCCCCACATTAAAATTCATTTTAATGTGCAAAAAGAAGCCAAGGAAAGATGGAAAAATCTCCAAAAGGCATCAAATTACAGATTAGACATTCTTATAACATGTCAAAAGTTTGATTTTATTTCCATCATTTACACTATCAAAAGAACAGAAAACAAAAAATGTTGTCTGCAAAAGTTTGGGCACCCTGCAGAGTTAATACCTTGTACTGCCCCCTTTGGCAAGTATCACAGCTTGTAAACGCTTTTTGTAGCCAGCCAAGAGTCTTTCAATTCTTGTTTGAGGTATCTTCGCCCATTCTTCCTTACAAAAGTCTTCCAGTTCTTTGAGATTCCTGGGCTGTCTGTGACGCACTGCTCTTTTAAGGTCTATCCATAGATTTTCAATTATGTTGAGGTCAGGAGATTGTGAAGGCCATGGCAAGGCCAAGATGCGCGCGTGAAAAATGGGCGTGGCCACACACCAGAAGGGGTGTGGCCACGCTCCAGAAGGGGTGTGGCCACTGAAAATGGCACACAGTGCCAGTTACATTGCCCCACAGGGCCAGATACAATGCCCCACAGTGCCGGATACATGCCCCACAGTGCCAGTTACATTGCCCCACAGTGCCAGTTACATTGCCCCACAGTGCCAATTACATTGCCCCACAGTGCCAATTACATTGCCCCACAGTGCCAGATACAATGCCCCACAGTGCCGGATACATGCCCCACAGTGCCGGATACATGCCCCACAGTGCCAGTTACATTGCCCCACAGTGCCAGTTACATTGCCCACAGTGCCAGATACAATGCCCCACAGTGCCAGATACAATGCCCCACAGTTCCGGATACATGCCCCACAGTGCCGGATACATGCCCCACAGTGCCAGTTACATTGCCCCACAGTGCCAGTTACATTGCCCCACAGTGCCAGTCACATTGCCCCACAGTGCCGGATACATGCCCCACAATGCCAGTTACATTGCCCCACAGTGCCAATTACATTGCCCCACAGTGCCAGTTACATTGCCCCACAGTGCCGGATACAATGTTCCACAGTGCCGGATACAATGCCCCACAGTGCCGGATACATGCCCCACAGTGCCGGATACATGCCCCACAGTGCCAGTTACATTGCCCCACAGTGCCAGTTACATTGCCCCACAGTGCCAGATACAATGCCCCACAGTGCCAGATACAATGCCCCACAGTGCCGGATACATGCCCCACAGTGCCGGATACATGCCCCACAGTGCCAGTTACATTGCCCCACGGTGCCAGTTACATTGCCCCACAGTACTGGATACAATGCCCCACAGTGCCGGATACATGCCCCACAGTGCCAGTTACATTGCCCCACTGTGCCAGATACATGCCCCACAGTTCCAGTTACATTGCCCCACTGTGCCAGATACATGCCCCACAGTGCCAGTTACATTGCCCCACTGTGCCAGATACATGCCCCACAGTGGCAGTTACATTGCCCCACTGTGTCAGATACATGCCCCACAGTGCCAGTTACATTGCCCCACTGTGCCAGATATATGCCCCACAGTGCCAGTTACATGCCCCACAGTGCCAGTTACATGCCCCACAGTGCCAGATACATGCCCCACAGTGCCAGATACATGCCGCACAGTGCCAGGCCCCACTCAGTGCCAGTTACATGCCCCATTTGGTGCCAGATACATGCCCCACTGTGCCCGTGCCCCCCCCCCCCCCCCCTGTTCACTCACCGGCCGCTTATGTGAGGGGAGGAGAGCGCAGCGCAGCGCCTCTCCTTCCCCTCACCGCTCCGTCCAGGTCTCCCGTCCCGTCTCCGGCAACTGTGTCTGGCGCCGGTTCGCTAGCCAATCAGAGCTTGCGGACCGGCAGCCAATCAGGAGCCGGTCCGCAAGCTCTGATTGGCTAACGCCGGAGACCGGACACAGCAGCGCTGCTGGCAGCGCTGCTAGTGCTGGCAGCAGCGGTGAGTGGAGGGAGAGACGCTGCGCTCTCCTCCCCTCACATTTAGGGTTCACGGGGGCGAGTGGGGCATGATGCCCTGGCCGGCAGCGGCGCCCCCCTCTCCTGGGCCTGCCAAGGCGCCCAGGGCACGTGCCCCACTCGGCCTACCCTAGATACGCCTCTGCTCAAGAACAAGGACACTTTTAGACACTCACCTAATTTTTTACTGAGGAAGGACAGCTTTTCATGTATGTGTTTGCGCTTCATTAAGAAAAATTATTGTTTTCTATCTGTGAAGAGAGACAGCCAGCTAGCACAGAAGATGGGACACAGCACCCTGCAGCAGCAGACTGGTGTGTACAGAATCTCTGCTACATCCTTAAGCCTGTACACATATATTTCAAACACTTTTATCTAGCCAAACTATTACTATTTATTAAATCAATCAATCAATAAATAAATCAAATAAAAAAAATAGCAAGGACTGACTAAACCAGTGATTTTCAACCTTTTTTTACTCGCGGCACACCGAACAATATTTTAAAATTGCCAAGGCACACCATCCGTTCCCCACAGAAAAAAAAACAAAATACACACTGGACCTCACAGTAATAAAAAATCTACACATACATTGGCCTACACAGAAAAAACAATCACATTGCTTCCCACATAAATCATGTTGCTCCTTACATAAATCCTATTGCTCCACACATAAATCAATCACATTGCTCCCCACATAAATTCTATTGCTCCCCACATGAATTATTCACATGGTTGCCCCCCATAAATCCTTATTCTCCCCACATAAATCCTATTGTTCCCCACAGGAGAAATAACATAACAAATATTAGCCCCTGACGGTCAGCTGTCCTCCTCCCTTTCCCTCAGTGGCGGGGGTTGTTCATAGTGGATTGCTGCGAATACTGAACAGTGGGCGGGCAGGCGGGCAGGTGTGGATGTGGGTGGGCAAGGAAAGCTGTGGATGCAGGCGGGAACTGGAAGATGTATGCAGGCGGGTGGGCTGGCTGGGTGGTGAGTTGCGGCGGCCGTGACCTATGATATCACACCGCCGCGTCATCAAGGCACAGGTCACAGCCGGAGCATGGATGATCCTCTAAGAAGAGCGCGGGAAAACCGTTCACTCTGAAGGTGCAGGAAGCTGCTCTGGCTCCGCGGCACACCTTGCAACTGGTCGCGGCACACTAGTGTGCCACGGCACACTGGTTGAAAAAGCCTGGACTAAACTAACAATCACAGCTACTGTAGCTTAAAAATAATTCAATTTACTTGACTCAACACATGAGCTGTTTGTTCCTATGTAAAGAATCTCATTGCAGTGCATGAAGTTGTGAGTTCAATTCCCCTGGATGGCATGCTGATCATTGTGAATTTTAAATACACAGGTATTTAAATTAAAGTTATTATTGACAAGGTATACATACACTAGCAGTGATGGTACACAAATTAAGTGTCTGAGTGGACTCCATTTAAGTATGAGCTATATATAGCAGTCGATACAGGGGTTATGTGTTCTATGCTGTATTTACAAAACAGCAGCAAGCTGCTGCTTGTCACTGGGTGGAAGCACAAAGGGGGTAATTCCGAGTTGATCGCTCGCTAGCTAGTTTCAGCAGCCGTGCAAACGCTATGCCGCCGCCCACTGAGGAGTGTATTTTAGCTTAGCAGAAGTGCAAATGCATGTGCAGCCGAGCTCTGCAAAAATAGTTTGTGCAGTATCTGAGTAGCTCTGAACCTACTCAGTGCTTGCGATCACTTCAGCCTATTCGTGTCTGGATTTGACGTCATACACCCGCCCAGCGAACGCCCAGCCACGTCTGCGATTTTTCAGACACAACTGCGTTTTTGCAAACACTCCCTAAAAAAAGGCCAGTTGACACCCAGAAATGCCCCTTCCCTGTCAATCTTCTTGCGGCCGCCAGTGCGAATGAAAACGTCGATAGAACCTGTGTAAAACCGCAAAGGACTTTGTACCTGTACGTCACGCGTGCGCATTGCAGAGCATACGCATGTGCAAAAATGCAGATTTTTAGCCTGATTGCTGCGCTGCGAACAACAGCAGCTAGCGATCAACTCGGAATGACCCCCAAAATACGTGTGTAGACAGTCATCATGCAAGCACATTACTTAGCAGCTCACCATTGGCAGTGGTAGGCTGCTAGCAACAGGATGATACCTACCAGAGCTGAGTCTTGTTAAATGCAGGTAGCTTATTCATTATTTTCACTGAGCTGTATTTTTTTAAAATAGGGGGATTATAAATCAAGTGAAAGGTATCATTACCATGTTGCATGAACAGACCACAAAACTGTGGCCAGAATATTGAAACCCCTGCAGAATGAGCTATATTGTGTGTATTTTAATACACAGAAAGAAGATGAGAAGTCAGGAATAGAAAGGGGATGAGTCTGTAGTAATTTTCTCCCCTTAAATGAAAAATGGCGAGGATTTAGAGTCAGACATGGCGATGCTGTGGTGACCGGGTGAGTCTTTCCTTACCTCCGTTCGCTGGATGCAACTCCGGAGAATCTTGGTACTTTGGGGTATATTTACTAACATTCGTAATTTTCGGAAAAAGGTCAAAGTTCAATCACGAATGACATCGACAGTGTAAAATTGCAACTTTTTGAATTTATTACGCCTAATTTACTAAGCTGTCGTATTCGGATTTTTCATTTGTTCCGATGTCGATGTCATTCGTGTTTTTTTCCCGTTTTTTACGGCAGTGATTAGCAAAACACTGCCGACTTTATCACAATGAATCTCGGCCGGATCTGTGTGATCCGTGCTGGGGTTCATTTTTTTTCTTTTCTTAAATAAACACTGTAAAACGGACCAAAAAAATGCGTGGGGTCCCCCCTCCTAAGCATAACCAGCCTCAGGCTCTTTGAGCCGACCCTGGTTGCAGAAATATGGTGAAAAAAATGACAGGGGTTCCCCCATATTTAAGCAACCAGCATCGGGCTCTGCGCCTGGTCCTGGTTCCAAAAATACGGGGGACAAAAAGAGTAGGGGCCCCCCGTATTTCTAAAACCAGCACCGGGCTCCACTAGCTGGACAGATAATGCCACAGCCGGGGGTCACTTTTATATAGTGCCCTGCGGCCGTGGCATCAAAAATCCAACTAGTCACCCCTGGCCGGGGTACCCTGGGGGAGTGGGGACCCCTACAATCAAGGGGTCCCCCCCCCAGCCACCCAAGGGCCAGGGGTGAAGCCCGAGGCTGTCCCCCCCATCCAATTGGCTGCGGATGGGGGGCTGATAGCCTTTTGTGAAAATGAAAAGATATTGTTTTTAGTAGCAGTACTACAAGGCCCAGCAAGCCTCCCCCGCATGCTGGTAATTGGAGAACCACAAGTACCAGCATGCGGCGGAAAAACGGGCCCGCTGGTACCTGTAGTACTACTACTAAAAAAATACCCCAAAAAAGACAATACACACACACCTTGAAAGTAAAGTTTTATTACATGCATCCACACAAACATACATACATACTTACCTTATGTTCACACGAGGGTCGGTCCTCTTCTCCAGTAGAATCCATGGGGTACCTGTTGAATAAATTCTACTCACCAGATCCAGGGTACCAGGCTCCTCGTAGCATCCATTTGTAATCCACGTACTTGATTAAAAAAAAAAAACGGAGAGCCGAGCCACGCACTGAAAGGGGACCCATGTTTTCACATGGGCCCCCTTTCCCCGAATGCCAGAAACCCACTCTGACTGATGTCTAAGTGGGTTTCTTCAGCCAATCAGGGAGCGCCACGTTGTAGCACCCTCCTGATCGGCTGTGTGCTCCTGTACTGTCTGACAGGCGGCACACGGCAGTGTTACAATGTAGCGCCTATGCGCTCCATTGTAACCAATGGTGGGAACTTTGTAGTCAGCGGTTGACCGAAAGTGACCTCACCGCTGACCACAAAGTTCCCACCATTGGTTACAATGGAGCGCATAGGCGCTACATTGTAACACTGCCGTGTGCCGCCTGTCAGACAGTACAGGAGCACACAGCCGATCAGGAGGGTGCTACAACGTGGCGCTCCCTGATTGGCTGAAGAAACCCACTTAGACATCAGTCAGAGTGGGTTTCTGGCATTCGGGGAAAGGGGGCCCATGTGAAAACATGGGTCCCCTTTCAGTGCGTGGCTCGGCTCTCCGTTTTTTTTTTTTAATCAAGTACGTGGATTACAAATGGATGCTACGAGGAGCCTGGGACCCTGGAGCTGGTGAGTATAATTTATTCAACAGGTACCCCTTGGATTCTACTGGAGAAGAGGACCGATCCTCGTGTGAACATAAGGTAAGTATGTATGTATGTTTGTGTGTATGTATGTAATAAATCTTTACTTTCAAGGTGTGTGTGTCTTGTCTTTTTTTGGGTATTTTTTTAGTAGTAGTACTACAGGTACCAGCATGCTGGTACTTGTGGTTCTCCAAGTACCAGCATGCGGGGGAGGCTTGCTGGACCTTGTAGTACTGCTACTAAAAACAATATCTTTTCATTTTCACAAAAGGCTATCAGCCCCCCATCCGCAGCCAATTGGATGGGGGGGACAGCCTCGGGCTTCACCCCTGGCCCTTGGGTGGCTGGGGGGGGGGACCCCTTGATTGAAGGGGTCCCCACTCCCCCAGGGTACCCCGGCCAGGGGTGACTAGTTGGATTTTTGATGCCACGGCCGCAGGGCACTATATAAAAGTGACCCCCTGCTGTGGCATTATCTGTCCAGCTAGTGGAGCCCTGTGCTGGTTTTAAAAATACGGGGGACCCCTACTCTTTTTGTCCCCCGTATTTTTGGAACCAGGACCAGGCGCAGAGCCCGATGCTGGTTGCTTAAATATGGGGGAACCCCTGTCAATTTTTTCACCATATTTCTGCAACCAGGATCGGCTCAAAGAGCCCGAGGCTGGTTATGCTTAGGAGGGGGGACCCCACGCAATTTTTTTAAAGAAAATAACCACTTTCCCACCCCTTCCCACTGATATACATGCACGGATCTCATGGATCCCTGCATGCCTATACAATCACGGATTAAAAAAGCAGGTCTGGTTTTTTTTAGCACTTTTTTACGAGTTGTAATTTTTCACGGCAGTGTTTTATTTTTTTTTGCTTTGCACTTCTTAGTAAATTACCGAGATTCATACTTAAACAGCCGCGTTTTGACCGATGGTGTATTCATTCGTAATTTTTTTCTTGGACTTCCAAAAAATTACGAATGCCCTCATCACTGCCGTGATTATTGCTTAGTAAATTACCGAGATGACACTTTGATGAAAAAACGGCATCTCAGTCAAAATCGGGACCTTAGTAAATATACCCCTTTGTTTCCAGTGAATGAGGAGGCAACTACACTTCAATGAAAGGGATAACAATTTTCCAACTGCGTCTGTTTTATTAACTATTCAATTGTGGATAAATCTCAAATACCAAATGCAGTTAATATACTTTTGTGTGCCTGAATGTAATGGCAGATAATTAACTTTTGTGTAAACTATTACTCTAGCTATAGAACACGTACAACATAGTAATCACCAAAACAACATAGAATTGCATCAACACTTATGAAATACTTAGGTCGGCCACAGCTTTTCCAAATATGGGTGATACGCTGCTTCACCCGGGACCAACCAGCCCATTAGGTTCTGTAAATAACAATTTACTAGGATGAACACCAGCAATAACGCTAATACTGGATGGCAACACTATTCGCCAATAAGCCCTCACTTTGCATGCAAAACCACAATATTAATACAGTGTTTATCTAACCTCAATACTAACTTCAGGTATTTCTTAATGACCTTGATGCACCAAATTATGTCTCTATTGGGTACCCAATGGAGCGAGGTATGTTCAGAGCAACACGGGTTGTCATTTGATCTGTGCACAGGAGTTTACTGAGGAGCCCCCTTGCGTAGATTAAATATCTCTCGAGCAACGTGTATACTTTTCCAGTTATTAACTTTCTCTCTGGGGCGTCTGTTATGCAGTGCCGTTTCTTGCACGGGGCGCCCGCCGCAGCACTTCTTGAACACTTTAAAATCCCACCTCCTCCGTCCTCCCGAGTACCCAGCTCGGGGAGCGGAGTTTCGTGGAATGACGCGGTGCGTCGTGACGTCACAACGCAATCGCGTCATTCCACGAAACTCCACCCCCCGAGCTGGGTACTCGGGAGGATGGAGGAGGGGGAGCCAAGCTGGCGTCGCCGCGAAGAGGAGGGAGAGGTGGCGAAGAGCGGGAAGAACCGCTTCAACTGTAAGTCAGCCTCTCCCTCTCTCTCTCTCCCCCCCTCTGCCACCTGCCATCATGTATACAAAGGGGACACTTGCCTGCCATAATGTGTTAAATGGGGACACTTGCCTGCCATAATGTGTTAAATGGGGACACCTGCCTGCCATACTGTGTAAAATGGGGACACCTGCCTGCGTACTGTGTAAAATGGGACACCTGTCTGCATACTGTGTAAAATGGGGACACCTGCCTGCGTACTGAGTAAAATGGGGACACGTGCCTCCGTACTGTGTAAAATGGGGACACGTGTCTGCCGTACTGTGTAAAATGGGGACACCTGCCTGCCGTACTGTGTAACATGGGGACACCTGCCTGCCGTACTGTGTAAAATGGGGACACCTGCCTGCCGTACTGTGTAAAATGGGGACACGTGTCTGCCGTACTGTGTAAAATGGGGACACCTGCCTGCCGTACTGTGTAAAATGGGGACACCTGCCTGCCGTACTGTGTAAAATAGGGACACCTGCCTGCCGTACTGTGTAAAATGGGGACACGTGTCTGCCGTACTGTGTAAAATGGGGACACTTGCCTGCCGTACTGTGTAAAATGGGGACACCTGCCTGCCGTACTGTGTAAAATGGGGACACCTGCCTGCCGTACTGTGTGAAATGGGGACACCTGCCTGCCGTACTGTGTGAAATGGGGACACCTGCCTGCCGTACTGTGTGAAATGGGGACACCTGCCTGCCGTACTGTGTAAAATGGGGACACGTGTCTGCCGTGCTGTGTAAAATGGGGACACCTGCCTGCCGTACTGTGTAAAATGGGGACACCTGCCTGCCGTACTGTGTAAAATGGGGACATGTGTCTGCCGTACTGTGTAAAATGGGTACATGTGCCTGCCGTACTGTGTAAAATGGGGACACCTGCCTGCCGTACTGTGTAAAATGGGGACACGTGCCTGCCGTACTGTGTAAAATGGGGACACGTGCCTGCCGTACTGTGTAAAATGGGGACACGTGCCTGCCATACTGTGTAAAATGTGGACATGTGCCTGCCGTACTGTGTAAAATGGGGACACCTGCCTGCCGTACTGTGTTAAATGGGGACACGTACCTGCCGTACTGTGTAAAATGGGGACACCTGCCTGCGTACTGTATAAAAATGGGGACACGTGTCTGCCGTACTGTGTAAAATGGGGACACGTGCCTGCCGTACTGTGTAAAATGGGGACACCTGCCTTCCGTACTGTGTAAAATGGGGACACGTGTCTGCCGTACTGTGTAAAATGGGGACACGTGCCTGCCGTACTGTGTAAAATGGGGACACCTGCCTGCCGTACTGTGTAAAATGGGGACACGTGCCTGCTGTACTGTGTAAAATGGGGACACCTGCCTGCGTACTGTGTAAAATGGGGACACGTGCCTGCCATATTGTGTAAAATGGGGACACGTGTCTGCCGTACTGTGTAAAATGGGGACACCTGCCTGCATACTGTGTAAAATGGGGACACCTGCCTGCCGTACTGTGTAAAATGGGGACACGTGTCTGCCGTACTGTGTAAAATGGGGACACCTGCCTGCCATAATGTGTAAAATGGGGACACCTGCCTGCCGTACTGTGTAAAATGGGGACGCCTGCCTGCCGTACTGTGTAAAATGGGGACACGTGCCTGCCGTACTGTGTTAAATGGGGACACCTGCCTGCCGTACTGTGTAAAATGGGGACACGTGCCTGCCATATTGTGTAAAATGGGGACACGTCGTGCCTGCCGTACTGTGTAAAATGGGGACACGTGCCTGCCGTACTGTGTAAAATGGGGACACGTGCCTGCCGTATTGTGTAAAGTGGGGACACCTGCCTGCCGTATTGTGTAAAATGGGGACTCTTGCCTGCCGTACTGTGTAAAACGGGGACACGTGCCTGCCGTATTGTGTAAAATGGGAACACGTGCCTGCCGTATTGTGTAAAATGGGGACACGTGCCTGCCGTATTGTGTAAAATGGTGGCTGTTGCCTGCCGTAATGTGGAAAATGGGGACACGCCTGCCGTATTGTGGAAAATGGGGACTCTTGCCTGCCGTAATGTGGAAAATAGGGACACCTGCCTGCCGTAATGTGTAAAATGGGGATTTAATGTATCAAGGGCATTGCGGTGTATGGCGTAATATATATATATATTTTTTTTTCCTGTGCTCGCCGTGATCTGTCTGTGCAAGGTCAAAAACTGGGATGTAAGGTAGTCTCTTCAGATGAGACCATGCCCATTTCACAGAGGCCACGCCCATTTTAGCGAGGCCACGCCCCTTTGCCGGGAGCGCATACCTTTTATTTTTTATATCTATGGGGGGGCTCATTTTTTTGATATGTCAAGGGTGGGGGGGCGCATTTTTAAATCTCGCACTGGGAGCCAAATTGGCTAGAAACAGCCCCCCTGCTGTTATGCAGGAGACCTTAAACTGGGGCGGGTAAGTATCTGCACACAGCCTGTGTTCATCCCAATTACAGTCACTAGGTGGCACTGTCTCTCCACAAACCAGTGTAAGTAATGATATGCAAACTCCCAACTGGGCTAATAGTTCTCCTGGATAGCCCATCTCCCCTCCTCTTACAAGAGAGTCAGTATTTTGTAGCCCTCCAATTAGTATACAGTCCCGGTCTAGGGAAGGGTGCGTAATCTGGTTTGGTCAGTCTATCCCGTTAGGTAGGACAGTGGAGTAAGGGCTCTGTGAACCCCTTTTAACCCTACAGAGTACTTTAGGAACAGAGTAAATGAGCAGGGGTGGTCCTAATTCACAGATGCTGACAGTAGGGGTTGCGATGGTGTCCCAGAAGCACGTGGCGTGGTGACTATCAGTATCTTTCCCCAAC
Organism: Pseudophryne corroboree; assembly: GCF_028390025.1. Classification (NCBI taxonomy): domain Eukaryota; kingdom Metazoa; phylum Chordata; class Amphibia; order Anura; family Myobatrachidae; genus Pseudophryne; species Pseudophryne corroboree. Next base: position 584,692,687 of record NC_086445.1, on the reverse strand, counting down.
TCTTTCCAAAATGTGGTGTCTCGTCGGTATGTGCAGTCTTCACCGCTGCTCCTTGTCTCTGAGGCACTCCACAGTTTGTGCAGTCACAGAACTCTGCTCTGTTTCTCCTGCTGGGGTGTCGCCCACACCTGGTGTTGCATGGCTGGCTGTGTCACTGGAACCTCTGTCTGCAGCACTCTCCTAGCTAGCCACCGACCACTAGTGCAGTCAGTGGTGGCCACTTATCCTGTCATCCTGATCACCTTACCAGCTCACTCTCCTGCTTCCTTCCATGCTGCTGCACGCCTCACACTGAGTCCTCAAAATCCGCCTCTTCCTGCTCTTTCACCAGCCAATCCAGTCTCCTCTCACCAGTCTGTCAATCAAACCCCCAGGTAGGTAACCCAAATATAAATCTCTCTGCACGTTATATCTGCCCCCCCCCCCTCCCCTCAGTGCACATGGGCGGTCATTCCGAGTTAATCGCAGCCAGCAACTTTTTGCTGCTGCTGCGATCAACAAGTCCATGCCTATGGGGGAGTGTATTTTAGCTTAGCAGGGCTGCGAACGCTTGTGCAGCCCTGCTAAGCTAGAAAAAATTTCATGCAGAACAAGACCAGCCCTGGACATACTTACCCTGTGCGACGATCTCAGCGATGCTGGGGCTGGCTTTGACGTCAGACATCCACCCTCCGTTCTCCTGGACACGCCTGCGTTTTCTTCACCACTCCCCGAAAACGGCAGGCTACGGTCTGGTGATGCCCAGGAACGCCCTCTTTCTGTCAATCTTCTTGCGGTCGGCTCTGCGACCGCTTTCTTAGTTGGCAGCGACATAACCCGGCGACCCCTGCCGCCGGGCAACGACATGCGTGCGCAGTGCGGCCGCCGTGCATGTGCATTCCAGACCCGTTCGCACCGCAGCGACAAACCGCTGCGTGCGAATGGGACGGAATGACCACCGTGGTTTTGCCCAACTGCTAACAAATTTCCTGCTGCAATCTACTTTGAATTAGGCCCATAGACCGTGTGTCAGTTGAGTTAAGTGCTGAGAATACAGCATTGCACACTAAAAGTGAAAAGCCTAGAAAAATCTGTACTTACAGCTACAAAAGTTAGGACAGTAAAAACCCACTTGAAAATAGGGGCCAAACTCAAAGTCACAGTTATCCACAGACATGTACACAAACCTCATAGCCATAATTATCCTAGAGCAAAACGGTACATCGGTCAGTTTGCAAAACGAAAGTGCTATGGACCCTATTCAGTAAGGATTGCAGATTCTGCTTTTTAGCATAATTTGCAATCCTTTGCCTCGCATTTATTATAAAATGTGGTGTGCCATCAATAAGGATTATTATTTGCTTGAATATGTTCAATGATATCGCCAGAACACAGGCTCAGTTTAGAGCCCATCTCCGATATGTCCTGCTTTCCTATTTGGTGCATTTAAAGGATACCTAATTATGGGTCTAATTCAGCATGGAGGTGGACTCCCAGCACAGAGCAAGTCTACCCCGCATGTCCTCCTCCCTCCGCTAACATGCGAAGGCAGATGGCTACCCGACACGCCTGCATTGTCCGGGCCGCACCCCCCCAACACTGCTCCAAAAATGACACGTTGACGCCCCCTCCCACCCCACGAACGCCTCTGTCTGTCAATCAGTGTTATGTCATGCAATTGTGGGGCCCGTCATGCAATTGTGGGTTACATCATGCAATTGTGGGGGCTGACAAAATAGGCAGCCCCCACCCCTCCAAATAAATTAAAAATATATCAATTAAAAATAAATAAATATATATATATTAAAATAAAAAATACCTATGCACATACGCAGCAGCGCCATATTAAGCCCCTTTCACCAGTTATGTCCCTGTCACCATATTATGCCCCACACAGAAATGCCCCTGTCACCATATTATGCCCATACAGTAATTATCCCAGTACCTGCTCATTGCCAGGGGTTGTGCTCGTTGTCAGGAGATTCCCCCCCAGCCGCCACTGCAGGTCTGCCGCTGTTCGCACCTGACTGCTTCAAACTATTGGAAACGTCCCTCCCAAAATGGCGGCTGCTGCCTCAGAGGAAACAGTTATTAAAAATGCTAGAGCCTCCTCTAGCATGTTTAATAACTGTTTCCTCTGAGGCGGTGGCCATTTTGGAAGGGACATTTTCAATAGAGCGCTGCGGGCGGACGATGGAGATGGATGGTGGCGGGCAGACATGAGCGGCCTGGGTCCTCCCCTCTCTGTCAGAGAGGCATGGCTCGGGACAGCTGTGCCACCAGTACCCCCCTGATGGTGTCCCTGTATGCAGGTATTAACCAGGTCTTTCTGGAGCTAAGTTGGAGAATTCTGTTTCCCACCATGTCACACTTTACATTCTCACACAGATAAGGACAAGATGGCCCCTGCAAATGCTAAGTAAATTTCTTGGTGGCCATCTTGGAATAGGGCAAGAAACCTCCTAGAAAGGTGACGGGGTCGGACAAGCAGTGGGCAGAGACTGACATGTGATATTTTGGGTCTGTTATACAGTATAGATCTAAATGGTACACTTTTTGAATCTATGGGGGTATTCAATTGTTTGAAAAGTCAATTGGGTGTCCTATCTAATAGACAGTAAAAAACAGACACCCAACCGACTTTACAAACAACTGAATATCCCCCTATGTATTACATCCAACTGTGATTAGTTTCACATTGCTAAATCTTGCCAGTTGTTCTAATTTCTGATTGGCTGTAATTCAGTAGAAAGTGCAACAGTACCCAGGGCTGGTTGGCAAATTGCAGCCTGGAGCCAGGAACACAGCACTAACCCATAGAGCATAAACAGCAGTCCATTTTTATGATGACTGTTTATATGACTGACTCTATACCAGTGTAACCTATTGCTCTTCAGGTTTTTCAAACTAAAAGTTCCAGCTTACCCTCTGGCAGGGCATGCTGTGCTTTGTAGTTTCAGAACACTAAATAGCCAGAGGCACTGATAAAAGTAAAGTTTCACTGATTGAAGGCCACATACCTTGCAGCTTTTATTATGGACTACCTGCACCTCCTCTGTAGTTTCTACCGAGGAGGGCAGGGGACCAAAGTTAAGCCAAGTGAGAACCTTTTTTTGTTTTAAAGGTAAATATGTGATGTAATGTCTTGATATTTTAGAGTTTCTCACTATGGTAAAAAATATTGCATTAAAAAAAATATTGCATAAAAAAAAAATAGATATTATATCTGTTTTCATTGCAAAATTATTTTGATAATGATATCCATTAACCTGTTCAAAACAGGTGCCGGCAATCATAAATTAAGAGGAATGTCCAGGAACAGAGCATTGCATCCCTCCTGGAGAGGGTTATCATACCTCCCAACATGACCTTCTCCAGGAGGGACACAATGCTCTGCTTCTGGACTTTTCTCTTAATTTATGATTGCCGCCATCTGTGTTGAACAGGTTACCGGATAAGAAATGTGTTTTAGCACAGGTGATGGCAATCATACAGTAAAAGGGACGTCCAGAAGCAGAGCATTCTGTCCCTCCAGGAGAGGGAGATCAACCCTGAATTAGGCCCATTATTCGAATTAGTAAAGTTTGAATAGTGCACCTACACTTGTTCTCTTTGTATGTGGTGGGTAATGCCAGGTTTTACTGGAGTTACCCTATAGAAGCCTATGTGCTACTTTCCACATTTTCTCCTGAGGCTGAGAGGGATCCAATTGGATCCCTCCAAGCACTCCCCGGGATGCTCAGAAGAACTCCCAAGGCTGAAACATGGAAGTTCCAACATCACAAAGGGCAGCATGTCACGCTCGGCGTAAATTGGGGTTCCGACAACCGACTTCTGGCTGAAGGGACAGCTACCTGTGAGGAGAGTAAACAAGGTGGCTGAATGTAATTCCTCCTCATGGGGTGGAGGCCAAATTAAGTGTTAACGTTGGCCGGAGGGCGTAAAGAAAAGGAGGACTTCGTAGGAAGATAACTGTAGTTTTAATGAATAACAGGCTGTACACAAATACTGGAGATATAGACGAAACTGGAATAATTAGAGTCTCTGGTTAAATGACTTGAAAAGTGAAGCTGAAGAACTCCGGTAAGGAAGAACTGAAGACTGTGATTAAAAGATGAGGCTGCAGAGCTTGGACTTTGAAGAAATGAAGACTGTAGTTTGTGATTGAAAGACGAGGCTGAAGAACTTGGACTTTGAAGAAATGAACCCTTGAGATTTGTGATTGAAAGACAAGGCTGAAAAACTTGGACTTTGAAGAAATGAAGACTGTGGTTTATGATTGAAAGACAAGGCTGAAGAACTTGGACTTTGAAGAAATGAAGATGTCTGCGAGAACCGCCGTTAGCACCTGGAGCTCCTCTACGACCTGGGACCCTGTGATCGCTTCAAGTGGCGACAGACTTAGACAGCAGGACTGCAGCAGCGTTTAGGTAACTGATAGATGATAGCAACCAGGATCAGGGCACCAGAAGTAACTTGGGAGCACAGAGCTGGAGAACCTTTCACAAGGAGGTAACTTGAAGCACTGGCACTCTCCCTCCGAGCCAGCCCCCTTTTGTAAGGGGAGAACACGCAGGATTGGCTGGACACAGAGTGGGAACTTCATTGGTAATACTCTGGTCTCCAACATGGCTGCCCCCAGCACAGGAGACATACTTAGCTGTGAGCACACAGCTTTAGCCAGCTTCTGTCTCTGACACACTAGAAGACCTTACCACAGCGATCCCCGCCGCAGCGCCCGGCTCTCCAGACCCCCGGCCCTCGGCAGCCCCACATCCATCCAGGAGGACCCATCGCCAGCAGCTCCCTGCTGCCGCAGCCGTGACAACCAGCGGGACGGCAATCCCCGGGAGCACCAGCCGGAGGTAAGGCTCCGGAGCCTAACATAACTGTGACAGAGAAGGTAGGCCCTTCTCAGCTTTGGGCCCCACAGCAGCTGCACTCCCTGCACATACGGTAGCTACATTCTTGGATGTAGTGCATCATGGAAGCAATCCTGACCTTGGTGAGCACACAAGGAATGGGCTAAGGTGGGAAACAGAATTCGGAGGCTGTAGGCAAATAATCAGTTAAAGGTAATAGCTGCAAGTAAGCACAGACTATGCATTCTGCAATTGATAAAAGTATCAATAGTGATTACTTTAAATTCATGTTGCGCCACAGAGATGCACAAAACATTTAGAGAGGTTACGGTGCCATGTATCGATACTAAAGTGAGAGGTATTACATATTCGTCAAACTTAATTGATGATAGTAGCAATAGTTTACTTAAAATAGAGAAACAATCTCAAGAACAATGGGATTGATTCTGAGGTGGGAGTACAGAAATAAAGTGCAGGTAAGTGTGCACCTGGTCAAACCATCTTGCAATGCAAGGGGTGCAAATTAGAGATTAGTGGTTCAGATTACCTGGAGTCTTCTGGGATCCGAGTAAATCCGAGCAGCGGCTTGGGTTTTTCTACCAGGCTCGGATCCCGTATCAATGCAAATGTCATCCTCCTGGCGTTGTATTCTCGTGGGTTTTGGATTGTATATAAGGACACCGCAGTGGTGACTTGGCGCCATTTCAGTCCAGTCCAGGCACACTGTTGTGCTCTGCTGTCCAGCCACAATTTAGTGGCTGCCCTGTGTGGTGTCCATGCAGAAGTGTCTGTGCTGCTGTCAATGTGTCCATCCATAAGTAGCTGTGCTGTTAGGTTATACCCAAGTACGCTGTACTAGGGAGGCGAATCCCGGGATCGGGATCTGCGGGATCCTGGGATTTAGGGCCAAAAACGTCCGGGATTCAATCCTGGGATTGGAAGGTCCAATCCCGGGGATTGAGGCAGGGGTGTATCTAGGGGCCTGAACGCCCCTGGCAAGGTAAGGGACTGGCGCCCCCTCCCTACTGAGGGGGGGCGGTGCTGTGCATTATGTCAGCGGAACTATTGCAGGGTGGGTATAATTATAACTTAATTAGGGACTGCATTATTTTTATAATGCGTTTCTAATTTATGCATGTTCTTTTTGGATGGCACCCAGCTGGATGCATTTTTGTAAGGACAGTGCTGAATGACCTCTATGATAGATAAGAAACCGGCGCCGGAATCCTGACACTGGTGAGAACACTGGTGCCAGAATTCCAACATCGCTCACAATGCGTACGCCTGAATTCCAACTGTTGACATCCCGAACGTAAGTATGCCAGGGATGGTTAGGCTTAGGCTACAGGGAGGGGGAGAGATTAGGTTTATGCACTAGGGGGTGGGTTAGGGGTGGGGAGAGTGAGGATTAGGCAGTAAGAAGAGAGGGTTAGGGTTAGGCACTAAAGGGGGACTGCGAGTGGGCGGTTAGGGTTAGGATGCCGGAGGGGCCATTAGGGTTTGGCTGCAGGTAGGGAGGGCTAGAGGAGTAGGGGTAGAGGGTTAGTATACTTACCCACCAGGTGTCAGGATACTGATTATCAGCATGCTACTGTGGATCTTCTGACTGGCAGCATGGTAAGCACCGGGATGCGTACCCTATGTATGTATGTATGTATGCATGTGTGTGTGTGTGTGTGTGTGTGTGTGTGTATATATATATATATATATATATATATATATATATAAAATACATATACACATATATATTATACATATACACACACATTAGAAAAGCAGGCACTCAGTCGGTCCGAACAACGACTCAGATCAGACACCAATGTGTATGTGACGTTTCAGATGTTTAATCCGTTTTCTGATTGAAAATGGATTAAACATCCTCCGCTTATATAGACATCAGAAAAGCTTGAGTGCCTGCTTTTCTGATGTCTATATACGTATATATACTCACACATTACACATTCCACCATTGGGCTATGTATGAATGGGTTACCATCAGGTGCTGCATAAACTCAGAGCAGGCATAACTGAACAGCACTTGGAATTCCTAGAAGTTCTGCAGCAGCTGCAATACTTACTGTAGTTAGCATCCTGTTGGGAAGAAAGGTGAAGTAGTGGTCATCAGCCTCATACTCTGGCACGGACCCCAACTCCCTCCCACAGTACCTATACAGTGTGGTCACTCACAGTGACCCGTCTTCTTACTGCTCTCTCCTTAGTCACATGTGTCTTCCCCGCAGGGACAGATCAAGGTTTGTGAGGGCCCATGGGCAACAAACTTGTGGGGACCCCTATAAATATATTACATGAAAAATAAAACAAAAATGGCTTTACTAATGTTTGCACTACTTTTATTGACCTATAGTATATGTGCACAGCTGGGCAGTGCGGCACTGCACATTGTGTTTAACTAAAGCTCCTGATTCATTTCAATGTGATGAGCAGCCAGGCATCGCCATGATGCAAGACTGCGCACACATCGCCAATTTATGAACTGATAGGTGGGAGGGGGATATGGACCTAAAAAAAGACATCACAGGACCATCATTGGATTGGTCCACCTGTGGTCCAAGCTGTTATGGGACTACAAGAATCTGCATTCCCTGATGACCTATGGGCAGATCTTTGTCCCAGTGAAAAAGTGTGGGTGAGGTGCGATGGCTGGGTGTCTGTGTGCGGGAAGGAGGTCTACTGCAGGAGAGCTGCATGGGCAGGAAGGGCTGGGAGGGAATGCAAGCACTGCCCCAGCACGCATGGATACTCACTGGTCGATTGGGAGATCTCCAACTCCTTTTGCTGATTCTTGGGTCAGCCCAGTGTGTCCGCTTACTCCACCCAGCAACACACCATGAAGAAGAGTAGTGGCAGTGGGGGAAAGGCCTCCTGAGCGTGGGATAGCTTGTGGCAATGACATACAGTGCTGGATCCCCGCCTTCTCTCATCAGCTGAGAGCGCCGGCCGCCGGGAGCTGCGGGCAGCCTGAAGCATGAAGACAGCCTTGGGGGGAGATGGGGGCATTACACGGCCTCTCTGCCTTTTGCTTATTGGCTGCCGCTTGGAAAGGGAGCGGGGACTGTCAGTATAAAGCTGAGCCACCGAGAACAGGAGCGCAGGCTCCGAAATGCTGTCATGCACTCCATTAATATACTTGTGGTAAATATGTGGAGGCCCCGACCACCCCTGTCGCCCTGCCTATAATCCGGCCATGCTTCCCCAGCTCCGGACCTCGTGTGAAACTGTGAGAGCAAGCTACTTCCTTGATCTCACCCTATTGGTCCAGTGGGCAGAGCTGCGACTCACTGGTTGCTAGGCTGCATCTTTAGGGAGTGTAGCCCAGTGACGGTGACACGGCCTGCTGGTTGCCGCTGGCGGCTTGGCCAATACACACTGCTGACCAGGTAGTGAGTATTCCAGTCCCAGAAGTAGACACTGATGGTGGCCCTAGCGGGTGGCACAGCCAGGCGGCGCCCCCTTTTGGCCGGCGACCCTGGCGAGTGCCATCCTGGCCAATGGCTGGATACGCCACTGGATTGAGGGATCAGCGTTGAGCATCCACAGGATGCTTAGACGCTTCCCGGCTTTCTCCTTCCGGCTCCCCTGGCGCAGGTCACGCTGCGCCGTCAGTCGCCTCTGGTGGAGCAAGAGAATGTGGAGTTCCCCACCCGCCCATCTGCAGTATACGGTTAGTTATGTGTGTGGGGCGGGGCGAGGGGGGCGGCCACATAATTAAAAGCCAATCCCGGGAATCCTGGGATTGCCCATTTTTCAATCCCGATACCCGGGAATGAAAAAATGCCCGTGATTGGCTTCTCTACGCTGTACTCTGGTGCGCTTTACACATATAAAAGTGGTCTGACTCCACACAGTGTGAGCTAAGCTGCCAGTGAAAAAAATAAAAAATATATTTTATATGTACTGTTCTGTGCATGGTACCCCAGCTCGCTTTGTTCACTTCAGGTACACATATAAAAGCGGTCTAACTCCACGCAGTGGAAAAACGGATAACAATCAGTTTAAAGAAGAGCAGGAGCAGCAGCCCAATACTATTGCTGCAGCTGCTGCTGCCAGTCATGATGATACTAGTCCTTCAACATTATCTACTAAAGCCAATACCCAAGGGCATAGAGGTGGTTCTGCAACTGTCAGTGAGCATCTTCTTCTGCCTCTCATGACAATGTAAGACCTTTTTACTCAAAGTCTAGAAGAGGTGTAAAAAAAATGCAAACCACTAAGACAGTAAAACAAACTGTGTGTTCAGAACCATCACACATCCATGGGGAGAGATTAGGGGTGTCTGTGTTAGCTATGTATGAGTCTGACATTTCTCACATTGTGCTCATAGAGAAGCCTCTTTCGTCTCCTTCCACCATTTCTGCACCATCTGCACATGTGGGGAGCAGTATAAGTAAAGATGGTGACATAATAAAAGATTCTTGTGTGGAAGTGGAACAGGATGAGGGAGATATGTTTGTACTACTACTATCTGACATTGAGGATGATGTTGTTGGTGTAAGTTAGCCACCAGTGGCTGCAACTCTTGCCTTTGATAAAAAGAAAGCCATTGTGATGCCTGGGCAAAAAGCCACCTCTTGGGTGTGAATTTATTTTTACTCAAATCCTGACAACATTTGAGAAGGCATCTATTCCATTTGTGAGTCCAAAGTTAATAGAGGTAGGGACGTTAGTCATCTAGGCGCCTCCTCCATCTTACGTCATTTGCGGTGAGTTCATAAAATTTATTTTACAAGATTATAATTTTTTTAACATCCTCATCATCAATCTCCTCATTAGTAATCATGGGTAGTCCTCCAAAAATTTGTTCTGTGGCGGCCCAAACAATCCAAGCACTTCAGCCACAAACGTGTCAGTCCCTGTTGCTGAAGTGCTTGGCTTGTTAAGTTGTGCATGTCCTTTTTAAAATCCAACATGGGTGGGTGGGAGCGCTAAAGGACAATTTCATGCTGCACCACTTTTCTTTTTTGACACTGCTGTGTGGCAAGAGTTCTTAGAAGTGCTATAAACTGCTGTGTGTTTGTGCTGCTGCTCTGTCCCTTAGTAACCAGTCAGCTCACTGCAGCCTCTGGCCTAAACCGGATGAAAACAATATTGTGAGCTGCGAGGTGGTCAAAATTGACTGGAAATGACTGGACATGAATGCTAGTGAGGTTAATAATACTGTAGGAACAAAAAAGGCCCAAATGATGTGACTTTAGCTTTTTTCATCATTTTTGAAAAAAACAAAACCAAAACCAAACCAGATGATGAATTAGAACCGAAACCAGCAAAAATGGTCCGGCGCACATCATTATACTAGCTGCTTTTGCATGTACTGTAGTCTACAAATGATGCTGGATAGCTTTATTTTAACGGTATCCGGAATATAGGTTGACAGTGAAAAGGTCAACAGTCAATAGGTCGGCCACTAATGGTTGACATGGTAAAAAGGTTGACCTGTAGAAGGTCGATAAGTTCAAATGGTAGACATGACAGTGATTGACAAACATGATCTACACAACTTTTTAAGGTTTTTTTTTGCATTTTTGCCCACCCTTTTCATACTTTACCATCCACGTGGACTACAATTGATTTGGGAATAGTAACCTGTTTTGAGCTCCGCGGTAGCAGAGCGGGGTACCTTGCCCACAGCATACCAAGCAAAGTGAGCCATGCAAGGGAACGTGGGACACTTATTGGGGTTTCCTGTGTTCTGACGGCATGTAGCCTTTTTTTGTGTTGACCATATTCCGTGTCCACCTTTTCATGTGTCGACCTTTTACACTGTATACATTTTACATGTGTCAACTTTTTAACATGGGGTAGACCTATTGACTGTCAACCTAATTAGGGTTGACCTAATGATCCACACCCATTTTAAAACAGCTACTTAGATTTGAGCTAAGACACAGCCCTCTCAAATCTAAGGCTGGACACATACCACAGCGCAGGGTCGGCTCCAGGCATGTTCTAATAAAGCGGCCACGGAGGGTGCCACCCTTAATGGGCGCCGCACGCTGGCGCCGCCATATTGGAGTCTGGAGCCTGGTCCTGTGTGCGCCTCCAGCAGCGTCCGCCCGTCCCGGCCCGCCTCCAAGTCCCAGCAGTCAGTGGATGCCTCTGTGTGTTAAGACGAGGGAGTACTGTGGGCGGGACTATGGTAAACTACTCAGTGCACGCTATGCGTGCTGTGCGGTGTCTGACGTCAGATGCTGGCGCCGCACAGTGCGCATAGCGCGCTCTGAATAGTTTTTAGCTTTCGTTTACAGACTAAACTAAAGCTAAAAACTACTCAGTGCGCGCCAGCATCTGACGTCAGACACCGCACAGCACGCATAGCGCGCACTGAGTAGTTTAGCTTTAGTCCACCCGTGGCCCACAGCAGTCCCCCTGCCACGTCGCTGACTCGCCGCCAGCACACCAGCTACTGTGGAAGCATATCTGGCTCTGTGGGGGTATTTATGTATCTGGCACTGTGGGGGCATTTATGTATCTGGCACTGTGGGGGCATTTATGTATCTGGCACTGTGGGGGCATTTATGTATCTGGCACTGCTGGAGGGCATGTCCTGTGTATCTGGCACTACTGGGGGGCATGTCCTGTGTATCTGGCACTGCTGGGGGGGCATGTCCTGTGTATCTGGCACTGCTGGGGGGCATGTCCTGTGTAGCTGGCACTGCTGGGGGGCATGTCCTGTGTAGCTGGCACTGCTGGGGGGCATGTTCTGTGTAGCTGGCACTGCTGGGAGGCATGTCATGTCTATCTGTCACTGCACTACTGTAGACATTATGTGTATCTGGCACTATACTGGAGACATTGGGGGTCATTCCGAGTTGATCGCACGCTGCAACTTTTTGCAGCCCGTGTGATCAACTAGACGCCGCCTATGGGGGAGTGTATTTTTGCATAACAAGGCTGCGATCGCTTGTGCGGCCCTGCTATGCAAAAAACATTTTGTGTAAAACAAGACCAGGGTAAGAGTTACTTACCCTGTGCGATGAATCCAGCGTTGCAGGTCCCGGAATTGACGTCAGACATCCGCCCTCCAAACGCCTCGACACGCCTGCGTTTGGATCTCCACGCCCAGAAAACGGTGAGTTGCCACCCGGTTCCGCCTTCCTCCTGTCAATCTTGTTGCGGTCACCACCGTGACCGCTTTCTTCGCTTGCGGCGGCTGTCGCCAGGCAACGATGCGCCTGTACAATGCGGCCACAGCGCAGTTCCAACCCAATCGCACGGCTGCGGCGAAGTGCAACGTGCAGTCGGGTCAGAATGACCCCCCACTATGTGTAAGAAACACTACTGTGGCTGCTCTGTGTAAGGCTGCTAATTGTGTGCGTAGAGGGGGTGTGAAAATATATTTATTTATAGTTTGATAATATGAAATTGTGTGGCCACGCCCAATTTTCCAGGAGCGCACGCACATGGGGAAGGGGGGGGGGTGCTTTGACATTTTCTCGCTCAGGGTGCTAGTAGGCCTGGTGCTCTTAGGTAAGCACACAGCTATACACACTTACCTATCGGCCACTCGATATGTCGCTCCTGACATCACCGAGCGGACATTTGAATTTGCCCACCCAGCTGTGATGTCAGTGTCGGTGGTCCCTGCAGCCAGTGTATTGGCCGTCAGTGGGTCGCCCATACACATAGCCAGAAATGGCGATATATTTGCAAAATATACTGGAATCGCCCATGCTGCTGGGTCAAAACGATATGTCTGTGAACGACGTCGTTCACAGATATATCAACTGTACATACTCGTTAATAACCTACAGATGTATTTAACAAAATATTTTTCTAGTGTGTACCCAGCAGAAGTCTCTCTGCACATTCCAAATCTTCTCCACCTGCAGTGCAACATGGTTTTGCCAAGTTGCAAAGTTACTTGCTCTGATTTGCTTTACTCCAAACTCAGAATCATCTGTTGTGTATCCATTACTCAGCACTGTATCAGTGCTTGCCCAACCAGAAAGCTGATACAGTAGACATTTAGGGACAGATGTAACAAGCCAAGGAGAGAGAGATAAAGGGGAGATGTTGGCCAAAGCAACCAATCAGCGCCTGTCATTTCATAGACTGCACCATAAATTACAGTTTGAAGGTGATTGGTTGATTTGTGCAACTCCTCTACTTTATCTCTCTCCGTGTCTTGTTACATCTTTCAATAAATGTCTACTGTATCAGCTGAAAAAGACTATCTCACCTAGAGGAACACCTGGTGTTTTTGGTGGAGATCTGGGGCCAAATATAATAGAGTGAGAGTTTCAGAAAGTGAGAGATTTGGTAAGGTTTTTCAGTTTTTTTAAAAAGTGGCAATCATGTACACTGCAAAACCAGGTTGATCTTGCTGTGTAAATGATTGCCACTTTAAAAAAAAAAATGCAAACCTTACCAAAACTCTCACTCTATTACATTTGGCACCTGGACTCTAATCAATTACCAGGCTTTTTCATACATCATCCCCAGTGGTCCCTATCATAAGTGCCTTACACTGATACCCCAACCCCCCCCCCCCCTTCCCCCCGTTTTAGAACTATATATATATCTTTTTAACGATCTAGGGCTAAAACACACATTTATTAACAGATTCTTTTTTATATTCATTTTTTAATTTTAGTAAATGTGTGTTGTTGGAGCCTGGAAGCCCAACATCAATTAAGATCAATTTTAATCAATCTGAAATCTATCAAAATCAATTAAAATCATCCTTTAGTAATTCCTGGGGGAATTAGGCTCACAAAAAATTATTGAAATGGCTGGGTCACCTCCCAGTACTACTGCCAGTAATAAAAAGGAACCACTTGCCTGGCATGGTCGCATCAGATGCGATTACACCAGGCTGTGCTTTCCCTTGATGTTTCTACTTATTTTATTTCTTTAATGTTTAAATGTTTTAATAAATAAGAAATGTTCTTAACCTAATTCAATTTTGACAATTTCTAAGGGGTTTTTGGAAAAAATATTAGTCAGTTACAGTAAGTGGTTATTATCAAAATATAACAGTTTTGTATGTGGCACCACTAGTAGCAGCAAGTCATGGTAGCCATAAACTGCTTATGTATATAATGTGTATGCCAGCAAACCCTTAGCTGTCTGGGCATGCTGATGCATGTAGAACAGTATCCAGCATCCACAAAATCACAATCAAAGAACTTCACACACGCCATAAAATAGTACATTGTTCACCAATTTCTCTTTTACCTTCATCTGCAGAATCATCTTTTCTTCAAGTTGTCCACACAGATGTTTTACTCTCCTCTATCCATTGCTTTCATGCATGTTACAAAAAATAAATTTATTACAACAATCTCCTGCCAAAAAAAGCCAGGTCTGTCCCCCAAACCCCCCAATATATAATTTGCTTGACTAGTGTAAATAAAATCCCAAAAACATTATTCTGGATAATTTAGACACATCACAAGAATGTGAAAATAGAAATAGCACAATAGCTCTGGTCAGCAAGGGGTTAAGCACGCTGCTCCTCATCAATTTAAACTTTTACTTGTCCTCCCAGCCTTCTGCTCATCTGACTCTCTTTTGTGTTTTATACAATTCAAGACAGCAGGGGGACCCCGAGGCTGCCTTTATTTCAAATAACAAACATTTACCTTTTTTTTCTTTTCCTAATACATTGATGTGTGTGCGTTTTGTATGTGCATTTTGTCAGCTTACTTGAGTCTGCATAGAGGAAAGTGATTAGCTGAAAATATAAGGAAAATGATGTACAGTATAGACTGTGTTTCAGGCCATTTTGCTCATCTTAGAAGCTTCGCTAAATGAAATGCCTTTATTAATGCTTTTATTCCATTCTGTGAATATAGGGGCTAATTCAGACCTGATCGCTGCTGTGCGTTGTCGCACACCGGGCGATCAGGTCTGAACTGCGCATGTGCATGCACCGCAATGCACAAGCGCGACGATCCGCAGCGCCGGGGAGCGCCGGGAAGCGACGAGATGGTGCGAAAAATCCAATTGCACTGGCGATTGCAAGAAGATTGACAGGAAGAGGGCGTTGGTGGGTGGCAACTGACCGTTTTCAGGGAGTGTCCGGAAAAACGCAGGAGGAATCGCAACGTCAGCTCCGGGCCCGATCATCGCAGCGGCTGAGTAAGTCCTGGGCTGTGCAGAGACCGCACAAACTGCTGTTTATACAGCTCTCCTGCACATGCGATCGCACACCTGCACAGCGAATTCCCCCTCCCCCTGTAGGCTGCAAAAACGCACCCTAGCGATCAGGTCTGAATTACCACCATAGTGTTCTGAACATTAAATCTTTTTGAGGACTGTGTGTATAGTATTGCACATGATTAAACTATATTGCAGACACTTTTTTTTTTTAAATGCTACTTGCTAATGCATGCGCTGTGCACTTCCATGAACCATTCTGTAATTAAAGACCCATGGTCTGCTAATATTTATGTGGCATCACGACAATGGCCCTTGCAGGATCTCACTTGGGAGGGATTATTTTAGAGAGAAGATAAAGCCAGGCTGCGGTCAGTACTGATTTCTAAGCAACAATTGATCAGTTTCTACACAATTGATCAATATGGATCAGTCATCATTACCCTTGTGTGTCAATACCTATTTCTCTATAGGTTGTAAGCATGTGAGCAGAGACCTCTATCTCTTTCTCTGTCTGTCATCATTACCCAGTCTTGTTTTATTACTGTTCTAGTACTATTTGGTTCCCAATTGTAAACGCAGTGTAAGATTCTGGCGTATATAAGTAAATGTTAATAAGTTAATAAGCAAATAACTAAGTAAATCAATCATAAATAAATAATTAAATAAATAAATAAAGCTGGGAAAAGTAATATTTTGCAGCACAATACTAAACTGAATAATAATAGTAATCTCCAAATGATAGACGTGCCACTTTTAAGCTGGGTACACACTAGACGACATTTTAAACAAATTTGCAGATAACAACATATAATTACGACAAATTTGTTTTATTGTCCAGTGTTTACGCACTACGGTAAATTACCGCGGCTAAAGGTTTCGCCCGGGGCTATCCTATTAGCCCCGATAAGCCGGCACAAGCAGTGGCTTCTTGGGGAGTTTGCTTCGCCTGCCTCGGGCAGCAAAACCAAATCCCTGGAAACAGCCCCGTTTTAAAGGGAAAACGGGGGGTGTTTCTCACGTAAACACACAGGTTTCACTGAACCTTTGTGTTTTCGGGAGAAAGGGCATTTTTTTTTACAGATGATCTATAGGATAGCTTGTAAAAAAAAAAAGGCAGTGAAACATCGGGAAAAATCGCGAAAAACTTCAGTTATTTGCGCCCGATTTTTTTTACCGTGGCTAATAGGATACGGCCCTATATTGCTAGCGGTGCGCGCTAGCGAGGTCCTCTGTTGTCTGTACATGCAACTCAATTTTGGAAATGTCGCTAAGGATTAGGCGCAAATTGTTCAGTGTGCACGCTACCAGCGACGAACGCCTAATTTAAATTAGACTGAAACCCAACAATTTGGAAGTGTTAGCCAACTCACCTGTATTGTTTGGTTGTAAAATCGCTCAGTGTGTACGCACAATGGCCCTCATTCCGAGTTGTTCGCTCGCAAGCTGCTTTTAGCAGCTTTGCACACGCTAAGCCGCCGCCTACTGGGAGTGAATCTTAGCTTATCAAAATTGCGAACGAAAGATTCTCAAAATTGCGAATAGAAATTTCTTAGCAGTTTCTGAGTAGCTCGAGACTTACTCGGCAACTGCGATCAGTTCAGTCAGTTTCGTTCCTGGTTTGACGTCACAAACACACCCAGCGTTCGGCCAGACACTCCTCCGTTTCTCCAGCCACTCCCGCGTTTTTCCCAGAAACGGCAGCGTTTTTTCACACACACCCATAAAACGTCCAGTTTCCGCCCAGAAACACCCACTTCCTGTCAATCACATTACGATCACCAGAACGAAGAAAAAACCTCGTAATGCCGTGAGTAAAATACCTAACTGCATAGCAAATTTACTTGGCGCAGTCGCACTGCGGACATTGCGCATGCGCATTAGCGACTAATCGCTCCGTTGCGAGAAAAATATAACGAACGAACAACTCTGAATGACCCCCAATATCATTTGTTCCAGGAAGTTCAAGGGAAATTGTGAGCGATATCGTATCGCTTGCATATCACTAATTGCCAGTGCATACACACTGAACTGTTCAGAGATGTCATCCCCTGCTCTCCCCGAACATGCAGCTCAACGATATAGTTAAAGTTGAGCTGCATGTTCGGTAGATAATGCATAAATGAGAATGACCCGTGGGTGCGTGCATCGTTCGCCGTTTAGGCATACACACTAGACAATATGAACATTAGCTCTTTTAAAAAAGATTGTTATCGCTGATATCGTCTAGCGTATCGCCCACTGTGTACGGGGCTTTAGCATGTACCTAGCTTGTCCAAACATCACATTGGACGATCTGCAGTATCCTAGGCACTGACTATACCGTATATGAGGAACAGGATTACATTTCACAGGGTCATATAGTTCCTGCAAGAAAGACAAATCGACTTGCATCCCTGGAAGTAAAATTCACATATAACTGGGAAATGCTATATTAGTATGATTGTGAGAAAGACGGAGACACAGACAGCCAAGGATGTAGTGCTGCAATTGTGAAGTCAATTTATGATGTATATTAATAGGCATCGTGATGCCCAGGAGAAAGTAAAAACGTAACAAACAAAAGTCACCATTTTGTTATTCAGATTAAAACACAGGTTGCCAGCTGCTATAGAAGTATGAATCCTGAGACTTGTAGTTCCACAACAGATTGAGTTGGAGAACAGCAGCAGGTTGCTAGGTTTTGGAAGGAAAGTTGATGGTTCAGAGGAACTGTGGATGTATATACCATGTACGACCAGCAGATGTCACTATTGCTCCGTGTCCCTTCTCCGTCCAGCAGGAGGCAGTGCTGTAGCTTTTACTTGCAGCCCATGACGTCAGCCCTGATACACGGAGCTAGTCTGACACTCTGCTCCACTCTGCAACTTTCCCGTGCTGGAGCAGGCAGGAATGAGAGGGGGGAGAGGAGTATGTTGTGATAGAGGGGGAAGCCTACAGGTTGGGCTATAGGGGGGGAAAAGACCAGTTTCATATAGAGTGGAGAAGAGCAAAATGTACCCCCAGCTGGCACAACTGCTCCTGATCGCCCCCCTGTGCTTCCCCCTGGAGACTGAGACTCCCACAGGTCAGTCACTGGTTGCTTTTGTTCCTCCCCCTCTACTTGCTCTCACCCTCCCTCCTTCCCATATCACTTACTCTTGCTCTACTCCACCTCTTACCTCCCCCTATCACTTGTTTGCCACTTGAACCTCTGAATTCTGTCCCCGTCCCTGCCTCTCCTTTTACCCAAAACTAGTTCCGCTTCAACTTCTCCCCATTGTATATTGTTCTCTCTGATCAAAAGTCCTCTTTTCCTTTTAGGTGACTCTTTATTAAGCATGTACACATCCCACTGCTCCATCCTTGTGTACGTTTCTTCTTTACCTGCTTCTCCCCTCTCCGGAGTCTGTCACGCACTATTGCAATATGTAAACCTGATTTCCAGCTTCTCACTCCAAAAGCTCATTTTATATTTGTTTTGATTCCATTTTTACATCATACAATTCTTCTTACTTATCCTAAATTTCCCTTCTGATTCCAATCCTTTACACAGACCCTCCCCTTTTCCTTTAGCAGCCCCAATCCCCCCATCTTTTTCTTCCTTCCTTGTCCCACTCTAACACCCCCATTGTTCTTTGCCCTCTCCCTCCTTTTACTTCCATGCATCTGTCACCTTCTGTCCCCACACCAATTTGTTCTACAGGCCAGGTCCCCTCTCCTGCTTACTTCCTGCCTCAGCCTCTGCTCTTCTATTAATTGCAGTTATTTAAGTGCCCCTTTACCTACACATAACTGAAATCAGTTTCAGCATTCTGCATCGTATATTAAAAGGTACCATGGTCTTAACAATTACCTATAAAACATACTTTAGATAGGCTTTTGGGTATTTTGTTAGACCATTTTTGGTAAAGTACATGCCCTCCCTCCCACCTCATTTACTTGTTATTTATTATACCACTCCTCATGAACTTCTCAATTTAGCCTCGGAT
Source organism: Pseudophryne corroboree (assembly GCF_028390025.1). Taxonomy (NCBI): domain Eukaryota; kingdom Metazoa; phylum Chordata; class Amphibia; order Anura; family Myobatrachidae; genus Pseudophryne; species Pseudophryne corroboree. The sequence goes on along the minus strand of NC_086445.1, from coordinate 584,673,756 downwards.
GGATGTATTACTTATCAGTCCAGATTGCCACTTCTGGTCCACTTGCAGCTCACCTCTCTCCCTTCATTTTCATGTTCACCTGATTTATTTGTATATCCTCCTTTTTGATTATTAGTTGTAACCTTGTTCCCTGCATTCTTACTGCTCATCCCTCCATATTTTGTTATACCTTTAACCTTTCTTTTCATTATACTGTGGAACCCATCTCCTCAGGCTATCTTTACCCACCTACTGTATAAGCATCCACAGCTTTAGCTTATCCTTTCAGATATCTTTCCATTATCTCCCCTCCTGTGTTACCTTAGACCCTTTCTCCTTTCAGTAGAAGTCGTATTTGACCACAAGTAATGCACCTCCTAAAGCTCTCTCTGTCCTTTTTCCACCCCACAAACAAATTTCTGTTCCCATATATTCTCCAGTATCTAGTCCAGTAAGTTTCCATCACCCTTTCCCACTTCACATTGCTCCATCTCTTCTTCACAATTTTCTTCTTTTCCAAAACACCTTCCCCTCCTCCACACCTTTATTTCCATAATCCCTTTCCTCCTTGCTATTTACGGTTTAACATACCTCCCTTTGATGTTTTTATAAGTGGATAGGGGAGGGGTATGTGCATGTATACTTGAAATCTTATTCAGACGACCTGTTAAATTTGAGTTAATGAATATACAGACAGAGTAAAGGCTTTTCTGTAAGTTTTTTTTAATGAGTTTTAATTCAGTAATTAGCTGGTAACCTATTACTAATTTATAGAGCTTGTTTTTGCTGACACATGGATACAGTCTACCTCAAAGATCTGTGGGGATAGATAAAGGAGAGTTTCATGGTATGTGAATATATAGAGAGTGACACAGGAAAAGTTAAAAGGAGCAGTAAAATGTAGAATTAGGAGACAATGTACAGAGCAGTTATATCTAGAAATACATTATTGGAAGCAGTTATATGGAGCTGTGGGAGGAGCTGTGGAAGTAGTTATATGGAGCTGTGGGAGGAGCTGTGGAAGCAGTTACTGTATATGGAGATCTGGGAGGAGCTGTGGAAGCAGTTATATGGAGATTTGGGAGCAGCTGTGGAAGCAGTTATATGGAGATTTGGGAGCAGTTATATGGAGAGTTGGGAGCAGCTGTGGAAGCAGTTATATGGAGCTGTGGAATCAGTTATATGGAGATGGGGGATGAGTTGTGGAAGCAGTTACATGGAGATTTGGGAGCAGCTGTGGAAGCAGTTATATGGAGATTTGGGAGCAGTTATATGGAGAGTTGGGAGCAGCTGTGGAAGCAGTTATATGGAGCTGTGGAATCAGTTATATGGAGATGTGGGAGGAGCTGTGAAAGCAGTTATATGGAGATGTGGAAGCAGTTATATGGAGCTGTTGGAGGAGCGGTGGAAGCAGTTATATGGAGATGTGGGAGGAGCTGTGGAGGCAGTTATATGGAGCTGTGGAAGCAGTTATATGGAGATGTGGGAGGAGCTGTGGAAGCAGTTATATGGAGATTTGGGAGCAGCTGTGGAAGCAGTTATATGGAGCTGTGGAATCAGTTATATGAAGATGTGGGAGGAGTTGTGGAAGCAGTTATATGGAGATGTGGTAGGAGCTGTGGAAGCAGTTATATGGAGATGTGGGAGGAGCTGTGGAAGCAGTTATATGGAGCTGTGGGAGGAGCGGTGGAAGCAGTTATTTGGAGATGTGGGAGGAGCTGTGGAGGCAGTTATATGGAGCTGTAGAAGCAGTTATATGGAGATGTGGGAGGAGCTGTGGAAGCAGTTATATGGAGATGTGGGTGGAGCTGTGGAAACAGTTATATAGAGATGTGGGAGGAGCTGTGGAAACAGTTATATGGAGATGTGGGAGGAGATGTGGAAGCAGTTATATGGAGCTGTGGGAGAAGCGGTGGAAACAGTTATATGGAGTTGTGGGAGGAGCTGTGGAAGCAGTTATATGGAGATGTGGGTGGAGCTGTGGAGTCAGTTATATAGAGGGAAGTCAGTAGGAGAAATACCGAAAGATAAGAGTTTGAAACATATTTTGAGAGGCAGGAGGAGTCTTAGAAGTAGTTATGTATAGAGAGATACTGGGAGTCATAGAGCAGTTACATTAAGAGATAATTGTGGGAGATTTGTCAGAGCTTGGAGAAAGATAAAGTACTAAAACCAATCAGCTTTTGTCATGTTATAGGCTGTATTTGAAAAATTACAGGAGCTGATTGGTTGGTACCTTCTCTCTTCCAAGGTTTAGTAAATCTCCCCCCAGGGTTAGTTAGAGAAGATGGAAAGATAAGATGAGAAGAAGGAAAGATAAATAGTGGGTATTAAAGAATCAGTTTTATAGATTTCTATTAATAAATCATTCTTTTGGCCTGATATAGAGATGTCGCAAATGTGGCAGATGAGCAATTATCGGGGATCGTGGTGGCAAAAACGCAGGTGTGTCATGACCATTTTAGGGGTGTGTTACTGCTTGAGAGTGCGATCCTGAATCCAGTAGAAATGTCTGTGACATCATACTTCCTGTGGTCATGTTGCATGCCCATAGGGCTACTGAGATGGGCAGTGCTTTCCCGATGTTCCATTAGGCAGAGTACATCTAGCTTAGCAATATTGCTATGGATATATGTGAGTGTGGACTATACTACTATATATATCAGTGACGTGCGGTGAAGTGAGACAGAGCCTTTCCTGTCATACTAATGTTTGTGCAAGAGGTTTGACTGTGTAACGTATATAAAAAATACATAGAGAATGTTAGAAATATATTCTTTGTATTATTCTATTCATTTTTATAGTTAAAACTCTGGAGTGAAAAGTCTATGCACCTGCCTACATTTTCCTCTCATCTCTGATCAAAACTCACCAAATTTCAAGGACAATATACTGCTGCACCTGTGTATAATTCCCACATGATCCCTTTGGCTCATATATTGTATGTAAATCTAGCTCTGGTGCTAGCCAGTGCCTCCTGAGCCATTTACCTCACTGCATGTCCCTGATATATATGTATATATGCTGTTTATCATCCCTCGTTTAACCTGATTCGTACCCACCTTAAAAGTCAGCCAGCCACAGAGCATGTGTAGTTCATGAGAGTCTGCTTTAAAGGGATAATATGGTAATATATGTATATATATATATATATATATATATATATATATATAAAATTAGTTTATCAACGTTTCAGGGATTCCATTTTATTCCCCTTCATCAGAGGACATGTATGAAGCGTCTATTGGTGGCACTACTATCTCCTCTGGTCCGCAAGTGACCTGTCTTGGAGTAATCCTTGACTCCTCCCTCTCCTTCAAACCCCACATTCAGCACCTCTCACAAACCTGTCATTTTCATCTGAAAAATATTCCCAGGATCAGACCCTTTCTCACCCAGGATGCCACTCAGACCCTTATCCACTCACTGGTCATCTCCAGACTGGACTACTGTAATCTCCTCCTGACTGACATCCCTAACACATACCTCTCTCCACTCCAATCTATTCTCAGTGCTGCTGCCCGGATCTTCTTCCTCACCAAACGCACTACATCCACATCCCCTCTCTAACTAGTCCTTCACTGGCTCCCTTTCAGAATCCATTTCAAGCTTCTCACACTCACTTATACCCCTTTTCCACCTGTGTACCGGGTCCGATCCAGGATGTTTAACCCGGCTACAACCTGTGTCGGCCTCGCCGTTTCCACTGCACTTCGACACGGGTTATTCCCGGGTCGGATCTGTTTCCACTTAACCCGGGTAAGCTCTGTAAAAGCTATTGATGTTACTCGGGTCTGAAAACACGGGTAATGACCGCTTTCGCTGCACAATTACCCTAGTCATTACTGTGTTACAATGTTCAACCCAGGCAGCTACCCGGGTAGGATTCCAGGGTCACCCAACCCACGTTGAGCCATTTCCACTTACTAAAAATCCGTGTTGATGCACGCCCCCATGCAAAAACACGGGTAAATTTAGCTAGTGGAAAAGGGGTATTACAAAGCCCTCACCCACTCCTCTCCCAGTTACATCTCTGACCTTATCTTCCTTTACACTCCCAACCGTCCTCTTCACTCTGCTAATGCACGCTGCCTCTCCTGCCTACTGATTACCTCCTCCCACTCGGAGGTGGATCATGGGGTCGACCACACTTAGGTCGACCACTATTGGTTGACAGTAAGTAGGTTGAGTTGGTCTCTAGGTTGACATGTACAAGGTCGACATGACAGAAGGTCGACATGAGTTTTTTTATTTTTTTGGGTGACATTTTCTCCGTAGAGTGACCGGGAACCCCAATTAGTGGACCAAGTCCCCTCACAAGGCTCGCTTCGCTCGCCATTACTTTGGGCAAGGTGCCTCGCTCCGCTACCGCTGTGCTTGCCACAGGTTACCATTCCCAATTGTAGTCCACGTGGATCGTAAAGCATGAAAAAGTTCAAAAAAGTTAATAAAAACAAAACAAAACTCATGTCGATCTAGAACATGTCGACCTGGAAACCATGTCGACCTACTTACTGTCAACCAATAGTAGTCGACCTAAGTGTGGTGGTCCTAGAGACCGGATACACTCCTACCTCCCAAGATTTTGCAAGTGCCGCTCTGTTTCTCTGGAATTCTCTTCCTCTCCCCCTCAGACTCTCCACCTCTGTACAAAACTTCAAACGGGCTCTCAAGACCCACTTCTTCACCAAACCCAGCCAAATCTCATCCTAACCCTCTGTGGCCCATGATCATTTCTACCCGATCTGTATCACCCCTGTCTGTGTGCCCCTCCCCTTTAGAATGTAATTTTTCACTAGCAGAGCCCTCTTCCCTCATGTGCTTTTACGTCTCTTAACCTATCTTCTTTTCAATACTTCTTTTCAATACCGTTGACGGCACCAAATCCCTGGGTTTTCTACCACCCTGATACTTATTTCAGTGATGTCTGCTGACGCAGCTATGTTTATATACCCTGTACTTGTCCTATATTGTATTGAACTGTCAGTCACTGTCTTCATGTTTTGCTTATTTGTTTACTCTGTAGTTGGGCGCTGTGGATCCTATGTGGCGCGATATAAATAAAGGATAATAATAAAAATTTGATTGTAGGGAGTAAGTTATGGGGGGGTATCCAATTAGCCGCGATATTGAGATAAATTATCACATATGCAATAATTTGTTATCCTATTAGCGGCGATAAGTTATCAGCAATAAGTCTCCATAGGGTTTATTGTGGATTTCTCTTCACCATCTCTGAGCAGGTGATAAGTAGTGCAAAATCCCTATTTAAGCTAAAAATGTTGGGATTGGGCTCAGTGCCCTAATTAGGCATGTAGAAGTTTTTAATTAACCAATATTGACATGCCATTTTTGGGGTAAAAAAATGGAAAGTTATGGAAATTGGGGTACAAGGTATGGGACAGGTATATTGGGGTGCTTTATGAGTGAGACAAGTGTTTTTAGGCTTGCAGGTGGGAGTAATCCATCCGTTTCCACTATTTTTTGAAAGTTACCTAACATGACCCAAATATATACTTGTACCCATTTCTATGTACCCCACATTTAATGAGAGCGCTTATTTTGCAGAAAAAAATCCTTTCTAACATTTTCCAGCGTTTAAAAAAAAAATGTATATAACAGCTGTTTGACCCAATGTAGTGACACCAATTAGTTATATCATGGCCACTAATAAACTTCTGTAATGTTCTCCGATATTTGTTTTGCATTTGTCAGGGTACAGACATATTCCCCACTTTTTCCTATGCTTTTGCCGGCTACAGTTGTCGCGCAATTGCTGTTACCGCTGATTTGGAATAGGATAGGTAAGATAGATGCTGCAATAACCAGATTTCTCTAACGTCCTAGTGGATGCTGGGGACTCCGTCAGGACCATGGGGAATAGCGGCTCCGCAGGAGACAGGGCACAAAAAGTAAGCTTTTAGGATCACATGGTGTGTACTGGCTCCTCCCCCTATGACCCTCCTCCAAGCCTCAGTTAGGTTTTTGTGCCCGTCCGAGCAGGGTGCAATCTAGGTGGCTCTCATAAAGAGCTGCTTAGAAAAAGTTTTTTAGGTTTCTTATTTTCAGTGAGTCCTGCTGGCAACAGGCTCACTGCTACGAGGGACTTAGGGGAGAGAAGTGAACTCACCTGCGTGCAGGATGGATTTGCTTCTTAGGCTACTGGACACCATTAGCTCCAGAGGGATCGTACACAGGCCCAGCCATGGAGTCCGGTCCCGGAGCCGTGCCGCCGACCCCCCTTGCAGATGCCGAAGTTGATGAGGTCCAGAGGTCCGGAAACAGGCGGCAGAAGACTTTCAGTCTTCATAAGGTAGCGCACAGCACTGCAGCTGTGCGCCATTGTTGTCGGCACACTTCACACCAGCGGTCACTGAGGGTGCAGGGCGCTGGGGGGGGCGCCCTGGGCAGCAATGTATAATACCTTTTTCTATGGCTAAAATACATCACATATAGCCCTTGAGGCTATATGGATGTATTTAACCCCTGCCATATATCGCAAACTCCGGGAGAAGAGCCCGCCGTTTTAGGGGGCGGGGCCTATTCTCCTCAGCACACAGCGCCATTTTCCTGCTCAGCTCCGCTGTGAGGAAGGCTCCCAGGACTCTCCCCTGCACTGCACTACAGAAACAGGGTAAAACAGAGAAGGGGGGCATATTTTGGCGATATTTTTATATATTAAGCGCATATAACAGAAACAACACCTTTTAGGGTTGTTTATATACATTTTTATAGCGCTTTGGTGTGTGCTGGCAAACTCTCCCTCTGTCTCCCCAAAGGGCTAGTGGGGTCCTGTCTTCGATAAGAGCATTCCCCGTGTGTCTGCTGTGTGTCGGTACGTGTGTGTCGACATGTATGAGGACGATGTTGGTGTGGAGGCGGAGCAATTGCCGGTAATGGTGATGTCACCCCCTAGGGAGTCGACACCGGAATGGATGGCTTTAATTATGGAATTACGTGATAATGTTAGCACGCTGCAAAAGTCAGTTGACGACATGAGACGGCCGGAAAACCAGTTAGTACCTGTCCAGGCGTCTCAGGCACCGTCAGGGGCTGTAAAACGTCCCTTACCTCAGTCAGTCGACACAGGTACCGACACAGATGAATCTAGTGTCGACGGTGAAGAAAGAAACGTATTTTCCAATAGGGCCACACGTTATATGATCACGGCAATGAAGGAGGCTTTGCATATCTCTGATACTGCAGGTACCTCAAAGGGGGGTATTATGTGGGGTGTGAAAAAACTACCTGTAGCTTTTCCAGAATCAGAGGAATTGAATGACGTGTGTGATGAAGCGTGGGTTAACCCCGATAGAAAACTGCTAATTTCAAAGAAGTTATTGGCATTATACCCTTTCCCACCAGAGGTTAGGGCGCGCTGGGAAACACCCCCTAGGGTGGATAAGGCGCTCACACGCTTATCAAAACAAGTGGCGTTACCGTCTCCTGATACGGCCGCCCTCAAGGATCCAGCTGATAGGAGGCTGGAAACTACCCTGAGGAGTATATACACACATACTGGTGTTATACTGCGACCAGCAATAGCCTCAGCCTGGATGTGCAGTGCTGGGGTGGTGTGGTCGGATTCCCTGACTGAAAATATTGATACCCTGGATAGGGACAGTATTTTATTGACTATAGAGCAATTAAAGGATGCTTTTCTTTATATGCGAGATGCTCAGAGGGATATTTGCACTCTGGCATCGAGAGTAAGTGCGATGTCCATATCTGCCAGAAGAAGTTTATGGACGCGACAGTGGTCAGGTGATGCGGATTCCAAACGGCATATGGAAGTATTGCCGTATAAAGGAGAGGAATTATTTGGGGTCGGTCTATCGGATCTGGTGGCCACGGCAACAGCCGGAAAATCCACTTTTTTACCTCAGGTCACCTCCCAACAGAAAAAGACACCGTCTTTTCAGCCGCAGTCCTTTCGTTCCTATAAGAACAAGCGGGCAAAAGGACAGTCATATTTGCCCAGAGGCAAAGGAAGGGGTAAGAGGGTGCAGAAAGCAACTACTTCCCACGAACAGAAGCCCTCCCCGGCTTCTACAAAGCCCTCAGCATGACGCTGGGGCTGTGCAAGCGGACTCAGGGGCGGTGGGGGGTCGACTAAAGATTTTCAGCACACAGTGGGCGCGCTCACAGGTGGACCCTTGGATCCTGCAGGTAGTATCTCAGGGTTACAAGTTGGAATTCGAAAAGTCTCCCCCTCGCCGGTTCCTAAAGTCTGCTTTACCAACGTCTCCCTCAGAAAGGGCGACGGTATTGGAAGCCATTCACAAGCTGTATTCTCAGCAGGTGATAGTCAAGGTACCCCTCCTACAACAGGGAAAGGGGTATTATTCCACACTATTTGTGGTACCGAAGCCGGACGGTTCGGTAAGACCTATTCTAAATCTGAAATCCTTGAACCTGTACATACAGAAATTCAAGTTCAAGATGGAGTCACTCAGAGCAGTGATAGCGAATCTGGAAGAAGGGGACTTCATGGTGTCCCTGGACATAAAAGATGCTTATCTGCATGTCCCAATTTACCCTTCACACCAAGGGTATCTCAGGTTCGTGATACAAAACTGTCATTATCAGTTTCAAACGCTGCCGTTTGGTTTGTCCACGGCACCTCGGGTCTTTACCAAGGTAATGGCCGAAATGATGGTTCTTCTACGAAGAAAAGGCGTATTAATTATCCCTTACTTGGATGATCTCCTGATAAGGGCAAGGTCCAGAGAACAGCTGGAAGTCGGAGTAGCACTAACCCAAGTAGTGCTTCAACAACACGGGTGGATTCTGAATCTTCTAAAATCTCAATTGACCCCGACGACACGTCTGCTGTTCCTGGGAATGATTCTGGACACTGTTCAGAAAAAGGTGTTTCTCCCGGAGGAGAAAGCAAGGGAGTTGTCCGAACTTGTCAGGAACCTCCTAAAACCAGGAAATGTGTCAGTACATCAATGCACAAGAGTCCTGGGAAAGATGGTGGCTTCTTACGAAGCAATTCCATTCGGCAGATTCCACGCACGAATATTTCAGTGGGATCTGCTGGACAAATGGTCCGGATCGCATCTGCACATGCATCAGCGGATAACACTGTCACCAAGAACAAGGGTGTCTCTTCTGTGGTGGTTGCAGAGTGCCCATCTGTTAGAGGGCCGCAGATTCGGCATACAGGACTGGGTCCTGGTGACTACGGATGCCAGCCTACGAGGCTGGGGAGCAGTCACACAGGGAAGAAACTTCCAGGGCGTGTGGTCAAACCTGGAGACGTCTCTTCACATAAATATACTGGAGCTAAGAGCGATTTACAATGCTCTAAGCCTGGCAAAACCGCTGCTTCAGGGTCAGCCGGTGTTGATCCAGTCGGACAACATCACGGCAGTCGCCCACGTAAACAGACAGGGCGGCACGAGAAGCAGAAGAGCAATGACAGAAGCTGCAAGGATTCTTCGCTGGGCGGAAAATCATATCATAGCACTGTCAGCAGTGTTCATTCCGGGAGTGGACAACTGGGAAGCAGACTTCCTCAGCAGACACGACCTCCACCCGGGAGAGTGGGGACTTCATCCAGAAGTCTTCCACATGATTGTGAACCGTTGGGAAAAACCAAAGGTGGACATGATGGCGTCCCGCCTCAACAAGAAACTGGACAGATATTGCGCCAGGTCAAGAGACCCTCAGGCAATAGCTGTGGACGCTCTGGTAACACCGTGGGTGTACCAGTCCGTGTATGTGTTTCCTCCTCTGCCTCTCATACCAAAGGTACTGAGAATTATACGGCTACGGGGAGTAAGAACAATACTCGTGGCTCCGGATTGGCCGAGAAGGACTTGGTACCCGGAACTTCAAGAGATGCTCACGGAAGAGCCGTGGCCTCTACCGTTAAGAAGGGATCTGCTTCAGCAGGGACCTTGTATGTTCCAAGACTTACCGCGACTGCGTTTGACGGCATGGCGGTTGAACGCCGGATTCTAAAAGAAAAGGGCATTCCAGAGGAAGTTATTCCTACCTTGATTAAAGCCAGGAAGGAAGTGACCGCACAACATTATCACCGCATTTGGAGAAAATATGTTGCGTGGTGTGAGGCCAAGAAGGCCCCAACGGAGGAATTTCAATTGGGTCGATTCCTACATTTCCTGCAGGCAGGATTGTCTATGGGCCTCAAATTGGGGTCTATTAAGGTTCAAATTTCGGCCTTATCGATTTTCTTCCAGAAAGAATTGGCTTCAGTGCCTGAAGTACAAACCTTTGTCAAAGGTGTACTACATATACAGCCCCCGATTGTGCCTCCAGTGGCACCGTGGGATCTCAACGTAGTTTTGGATTTTCTCAAATCCCATTGGTTTGAGCCGCTCAAATCGGTAGATTTGAAGTATCTTACATGGAAAGTAACCATGCTACTGGCCCTGGCTTCAGCCAGGAGAGTATCAGAGTTGGCGGCTTTATCGTACAAAAGCCCATATCTGATTTTCCATTCGGACAGGGCAGAACTGCGGACGCGTCCTCAGTTTCTGCCTAAGGTGGTTTCGGCTTTTCACTTGAACCAGCCTATTGTGGTGCCTGCGGCTACTAGCGACTTGGAGGACTCCAAGTTGCTGGACGTTGTCAGAGCATTGAAAATATATATTTCAAGGACGGCTGGAGTCAGAAAATCTGACTCGCTGTTTATCCTGTATGCACCCAACAAGATGGGTGCTCCTGCGTCTAAGCAGACGATTGCTCGTTGGATCTGTAGCACAATCCAACTTGCACATTCTGTGGCAGGCCTGCCACAGCCTAAATCTGTAAATGCCCACTCCACAAGGAAGGTGGGCTCATCTTGGGCGGCTGCCCGAGGGGTCTCGGCATTACAACTTTGCCGAGCAGCTACGTGGTCAGGGGAGAACACGTTTGTAAAATTTTACAAATTTGATACTCTGGCTAAGGAGGACCTGGAGTTCTCTCATTCGGTGCTGCAGAGTCATCCGCACTCTCCCGCCCGTTTGGGAGCTTTGGTATAATCCCCATGGTCCTGACGGAGTCCCCAGCATCCACTAGGACGTTAGAGAAAATAAGAATTTACTTACCGATAATTCTATTTCTCATAGTCCGTAGTGGATGCTGGGCGCCCATCCCAAGTGCGGATTGTCTGCAATACTTGTACATAGTTATTGTTACAAAAATCGGGTTATTATTGTTGTGAGCCATCTTTTCAGAGGCTTCTTCGTTGTTATCATACTGTTAACTGGGTTCAAATCACAAGTTGTACGGTGTGATTGGTGTGGCTGGTATGAGTCTTACCCGGGATTCAAGATCCTTCCTTATTGTGTACGCTCGTCCGGGCACAGTACCTAACTGAGGCTTGGAGGAGGGTCATAGGGGGAGGAGCCAGTACACACCATGTGATCCTAAAAGCTTACTTTTTGTGCCCTGTCTCCTGCGGAGCCGCTATTCCCCATGGTCCTGACGGAGTCCCCAGCATCCACTACGGACTATGAGAAATAGAATTATCGGTAAGTAAATTCTTATTTTTTCGGGAGATAGGTGTGATAACATTAGCCATGATCATGGATCACGTTAATTGGATACCCACTATGTGTAGAAATAGAATTTGTAGTCAAAATGACACATGGCATTTTGCATGTTATGCATCCCACTACTCATCGCAAGCATAACAGTGTTAATTTATATTGTATGCTTGAAGAAAATCACAAAGGATGCTTGTCCCGCTAAGTGCTGTCTTTGCGATAGAAATACTTCTGGATTTGGGACCCAGAGTCCCTCTGTGCATGCATCTAGCTATTCATGCACAGAGGGGTGCTGGGAGGGATCCAGCACAGGGGGTGCTGGGAAGCATCCGTTTGGATCCCTCTAACAGGAAACATGCTTATAATGGGGGGATAGGCTCATATCTAAAGATGGCATTGCCTACCGCATAGGGCCAGATTAAGGCATGTGGGGGCCCAGGGGCAACAAAGCTGTGGGAGCTTCCCAGCTCAACATCCCCCCCCAACACACACACACAGCCGCACAGGGAGGAGGAGGACAGGGCGGCCGCTGCAGAGAGGGAGGAAGGGCTGTAGCTCACTTACCTCCAGTGCGGAGGAGCATGGAGGGCCACGGCAGCCAGGTCTCTCCAGCGGGTGGCCAGACAGTGCTGAACTGCTGATCCGCAGGCGTGGGTGGAGGCAGGGTTGTGGTGGGGCACATCCTCCTGGAGGGGTTGACAGAGGATGAGTCAAAATGGCGGCAGGAGTAGTGTGTCTGCCAGACCCCATAGCATGCTGCTGTTTTATTGTCGCTCCCCCCATTGTGACTGCAGGCTACAAGCATCACCGATGCACAGCTGCACTCAGCACCAGGAGATTCACCTTCCATGTGTAAGGTAGCTCTGGACAAAACCCCCCGTGTGTAAGCCTATGCATGGGAACATGACTGTGCGGTAATGTGGCTATGCAGCTTAGCAATGTGTGGGAGACCCAGGACAACTGCCCCATGTCGCCCCTCCAATAATCTGGCTCTGCTTCCGCATATGTGATAAGCGGCACAACCTTCAAAAATGGCATTTTCTGAGGTTTGATGCATTCCACCCATGGAATTAATTGAATTTATTGCAGAGGACTTAATCCCCGTACGTAAGGGGAGAGATGTGTCCTGAGTGATCTATCAGTGACTGCTCAGCACACATCTCTCCCCCCGCTCAGCACAGCGCGATGTGTGCTGAGCAAGGGGGGGCTGCTCATTTCACCCAGCGGTGAAATTAGTGACCAGTCCAATCGAGCACCGGCGATGGCAACGCACATAGAGATCTGTGCTTAACTTCTAAGCAATCTGGTCACTCTCCGTGTGTACCCCCCTATAGGAGGTAGATTAAGTTATAGGGAGGGATACAGTAAATGGGTTTTAGCAGAAGGTATACAGATAAATATTATGAAGGCGTTATGGGAAATAGTTATATATAGATATGAGTATGGATATAGATGTTTAAAAAACTTTATTAGAATAAGAGATGCAATTAAAATAGAATCATTACAAATTTGCACAAACATATGTAATACATGTTTGTTTGGGCAGTGACAGCAAATGTGACTATTGACCACCGCACCATTAACGTGTTATTTCTCATGAGTAAACTCCCTTCCTAAAGAGATCAAAGTCCTCTTTCTGTTCAGTGTGACTTTGGCAATGTCTTTATGACTGCCTGATCCCCTCTCATCAGTGTTCTCATTATGACTAGACAAGAAGGCCTGTGACCTAATGACTGCTGTGTGTAATAGATTGTAAATGTAGAGCTTCCTCATGGATTCCCTCTTACATCTAGGGCAGTTCTATGCAAGTTGTTGCAGGAAAACGCATTGGGAGCACAGGTGGCCTTACTGATTCTTTATCCATGTAATCACTGGAACAGAAACAAAAGAATACAAATGGCCCATTTCCACTGGAATGTGCTGCACTGAAAATACAACATGCTCTCATATAGGAGCAGCCAGTGCGGTTTTCTTATGGTCGTCATAAGGATTAATGATGCATTTGCAATGAGATATTTGGCCAGTGACCTGCATGGAGTCACACAGTGTTAATTACTACTTGTAAAAATCCCCAAATCACATTCCGGGAAAATGACTGTATTCTACCGTTGTGTAACACAGGATAATAAGCAGCAATAGAAACCACAGTATTCACTTCCCTCGATCACCAGTAGCCTCTGGATGGCTGCTTTATAGTTATTTGAAGTCATCATATCACAATATATAGCCAGGAAAATGTTATTTGTACACAGTGACTACTGCACAGCATGTCCCTATAGGATACACTTCTTACCTGTTTGCTGCATATTCTTTATATGTAGTAGTGAATGTAGTTGTCCATGTTAATATATTGTGTTACTAGTGAATTTCTTTTGGTGTAAATAGATCCATTCAGTGTGCCTAAAATTCCTTATACCAACTCTTGTAGAAGTCAGACTTCTCTCATTGTCTGGCGATTACACCGAATTCCTCTCGTCTTGCACACGCAGCGCACTATTGTTAAAATCCTATTAATAACAAGTCTTTGCACCCTACAACTTGTTTAAACAGGCACATGGTGCTTGGAGGCTGGAGAAGGATACAACAGAAGGTTACTATGTGAACAGAAGGAAGTGTAGGATGTTAATAGTGGAGAACAAGATCACCAGGCCCAGGACGGATACAGTAACACTATGCTTGGGGCCAGGGTAGCTGTGTAGAAATACAGGAAAAAGTAGTTGCTGATTGGAAATAATAGGAAGCATTGTTAGTGGAGAGATACTGGAGTGCATTTAATAGCCGCAGGTTGCAGATATAACAAAGGTTACTGTAGAGCAGGATGTGTTGCAGTTAACAAGAGGGAAACTGAGGGTTAATAGGAAATGGATATTCTTAAGATGCAAGGCCAGTACAAGCGGATTGGGTGCAGAGTTACCAAGGCAGAACCAGTCAGTTTGTAGTGGTAGCGAGAGAGAATAAAATAACTAGTCACGCTTTGTTGTAATACTGCAGATGATTTTGGGGGTTTTAAATTGTCAGTGGTTTGCTTTTATTAACTCTTAATTGCAATCAAACAACATGACACCTGGTTATCCAACTCCCTGATAGTGTGTGTGCCAGGGGGAACACAAAGACTTGTCATTGAAAGCAAATAGAGGGGAAGAGGTTAATATTGTCTGCTACCAGTGATCCCGCTGACTCTTCAGCTAGATGGACCAGACGCTTCGGGAAACAATAGGGGCTCTGCTAATCCCACAGTCTGCAGCCCTGTAAAATCCCCCCTATTGTGGGAACTGGGGCAATGTCTGTGCAGTACTTGGACGGGGGAAGGGGAAGGTGGTAATATCGCCTCAATATGAAATAGCTATTCTTTATTTAACGTCACCTTCTGTTTGCTGCAGAGGTGAGTGAGTTAGCCAGATCTGTGTTTGAGAATCACAGAAGACGGTTCAACTGGTAATCAATGTTGTTTCTGTTTTCTTCTCCATCGCATGCTAATCTAATATAACGCGTATATTTCAGGAGTTACGGCAGGCAAATACAAGTGTTTTCCTGCCATTATCACCTGCGATACATGCAGCCGCACACTGTGCTAAACCATGCTGCTAATTTAGTCTACTGGGTGATTTAGATTACAGTACTAGGTGGTATGTGGTGATGTAGCAAACTGTGGGCCTGATTCAGAGGTGGGCGCAAATGTCGCTGCTACTGCGTCTTGGTAAGCAGCAGCTATGTGAAAATATAAAAATGCTGCAGCAGGTGTCTTGTGTATAAAGTCACTGTCGGCTTCTCTGATCTGCTGGCTGCGTTAGAGCATTGGATCAACATCGCAACCATCGGTCACAGCATTGGCCATCTGCGTAACACTAAGGTTACTCAGAATGTTCACCACATCTAAACTGAATCCGCATTGGCATCTCCATACCATAAATCTCATTTGCATCTGTTTTTGTGCAAGAATGTCCATTTCAGTAATATGCATTTTGGGGCTAATTCAGGTTATTGCAATCGTTAACATCGCAACCATCGGTCACAGCATTGGCCATCTGCATAACACTAAGGTTACTCAGAATGTTCGGGAACATGGCAGCGGGCCTCCTAAGCTGTGCGATCGCAATTTCTGCTTCAAATGGGGTGGGGTGGGGGGATGAGGTGGCGGTCAGCATGCAGGGCGGCCTTGCCCTGCAATGTGTGGCCTCCAGCTAATTAGCAGAATTTGCAATCTTTACTGAATTAGGCCCTCAATTTGTAGGTCAAAATGGGGCATGTAGGACATCCAGGCTCGGACTGGCCCACAGGGGTAAAGGGGAAACCACCGGTAGGCCCCACTGCCTGTGCACTTGAATTATACATTATACATATGTTACCTTATACTGCACAGGATTATGATGTATTCTCTACAGTACATTGCTGTCATTAATCTGGCACATTATCATGCATGCACTAGCATTAATTACTATATAAATTATCAAGGAGTCAAGACCGGTACTCTATAATGGTTAGCCAAACCTCTGTGGTGGCTGGCCATACCCCCTTTGGAGGCTGGCCACACCTCTAATCATGGGCCCCTACCACTGCATACCCCCGGTGGGCCCCTCATGCTCCAGTCCGACACCGAGGACATCCATTAGGCAAACTGGGCCTGGGGCCTAGTGGGCAATAACAGCCCCTGAGTAAACTATTCTTTTTCATTTGGGGCTCAAATCAGTATCTTGTCTAGTTATAATTTTCTAAAAAGGCCACTATGACGTAGCTGCGTTTTTGGATGCAGGAGCAAGGCAAAAATATGCTAGTACTACAGGAAACAACTGAGGACAAAAGACTTCAGGTGCCAGTATCATCGGATCACCATTGTGACCACGAGTCGTGTCATGGACCATCTGAGTGAGCCTAATGGGCCCTACACACTGGGCGATATTAGTGAAAGATATGAACAATCTCGTTCATTAATGAACGAGATACCGTTCATATCTTTTGGTGTGGAGGCACCAGCGATGAACGATGTGCGGCCCCGCGCTCGTTCATCGCTGGTACCCCGTCGCTTGTGCATGCAGGCCATTATGGACAATCTCGTCCATATTTGCCTGCACTGCTATGGAGCCGGGTGACGGGGGGAGTGAAGAAACTTCACTGCCCCCCCGCCACCGGGTCGCCGGTCGGCCGTATCCGCCGTCGGGCAGCTCAGCGGCGGATCGCAAAGTGTGTAGGGCCCATAAGGCTACTCAGAATGGCTGCCTCAGCTCCATAGCTATGGCCATTTAATCTGCATCAGAAGATAGCTGGCCTGCCACTCCCAGAAAATGAGGCCCATACGCACCCATTTTTGGAAATGCTGGGCTAGGGGCGAATAAGAGCACGTGTGCAGGCTTCTTGCAGCCCTCCTCTCTGTCAGTGGCCGCAGCACTGTAGACTCTGAAGTTGTATTAGAATCTACTGCGCATGTGCAGGTCTCCAGGAAAATGGCATCTGCTCTTAATTCCCATGGACAGTGGCGTCAGAAGGCGGGTGCGGAGGGTGCGGCCCGCACCCAGGTATCACCTACGGAAGGGGTGACACCAAGTGCTGGCTCTTCTGCAGTGGCAGGAGCCGAGTGCTGCAGTGTGATAATCCTCTGCAGCACTCGGCTCCTGTCACAGAAAAGGAGCCGGCACAGCACGCTGCCTAGTCTCCGGGGGCAACCAGCATTTCTGAGGAAGCTGGATACACCCCCCGGAGTGAAGAAGAGGAGACCCATGAGGCCACACCCCTTTAAATTAGGCCACACCCCTTTCGCCCGGCCGCTGCTCCGGCGGGGTGAATGTGGGAAGAGGCGGCGGGTGTGTGTAGTAATGCAGAGTGCCCACACCTGGTGACGCCTCTGCCCGTGGACATATCTACTGCACATGCATGAATCACCGGGAAAATGGTCCACATCTTTTTTCCCTTCCACAGTACTGTGGTTGTTGTTCACATTTGGGAGACACTCTGGTTTTTTTTTTTTTTTTAGCATACATTAAGCACAAGTCACCACCATCATCTTATATTTTCTAGAATTTTTTGTTTTTGACTGAAGGGCCTGATTAAGACCAGGCTGCAGGTCTGTGCCTGAATGCAGATTCCTGATTATCAAGGTCCGTTGTTCGCATGCACAGAACTGGCCTTGTGATCTCACCCGCACTTCCCCTCTGTTGCTGCCTGATTAATAGGCAGCGGCGTTGAGGGAGTGGGGAGAGTCCTAAGTTCCCAGAAATGGGGGCATCACCCCCATTTTTCTAGGAGGTGAGAGCCAGGAGTCTGCGTATTACCACACAGACTTCCTTACCTCCAGCCCCCGCTTTCGTCGGTCAGCTGAGTAAGCTGGAGCCGATGGACACAATGTTGGATCCCAGCTTGCGACTTTGGTCGTAGTGCTGTGATCGCAGCTACATGCAGGAGGCGTCTCTTCTACTGATATGACTCCTGCATGTCCCTCCTTCAGATTGGATGGAAATACGATGCTGTTCACATGCCTTGTCATTATTCTGAGTCATCTTGAGACTATTATCCCACACTAGATACAAAATAAAAATAAAACTTTGAAACTCACATATAAGGCTGTCTACCATTCTTATAAAAATGCCCTGGACACTGCCAAACAAACATATTTCCAAACTCTTATCTCTGCTCAAGCCTGAGTCTAACCCCAAACGACTCTTTAATACATTTAAATCACTTCTGAATCCTCCCGCACCTACCCCACAAGCCACTATCAAGGCACAGGATCTTGCTTCCTACTTCAAGGAGAAGATTGATAAGATCCGAGATGAAATGGTATGCTCTTCGGCAGCCAGTGACCTGCTCCGTTCTTTACCTGAACCCTCTGGCACTATTGCTTCATTTGATCCCACAAATGAAGATGAAGTATCATCACTCTTCTCATCCTGCTTCTCTACTACCTCTCCTCTTGATCCTTTACCCTCACAAATAAGTAAAGCTCTGTCTCTGGTGCTCATCCCTGCCTTAACTGACATCTGTAATCTCTCTCTCTACTGGTATTTCTCTTACATCCTAGAGGATGCTGGGGACTCCGTAAGGACCATGGGGTATATACGGGCTCCGCAGGAGATATGGGCACTATAAAGAACTTTAGAATGGGTGTGCACTGGCTCCTCCCTCTATGCCCCTCCTCCAGACCTCAGTTAGATCCTGTGCCCAGAGGAGATTGGGTGCATTACAGGGGAGCTCTCCTGAGTTTCTCTGATAAAGAATTTTGTTAGGTTTTTTATTTTCAGGGAGCACTGCTGGCAACAGGCTCCCTGCATCGTGGGACTGAGGAGAGAGAAGCAGACCTACTTAAGTGAAAGGCTCTGCTTCTTAGGCTACTGGACACCATTAGCTCCAGAGGGAGTCGGAACGCAGGACTCCCCTCGCTGTTCATCCCGGAGCCGCGCCGCCGTCCTCCTCGCAGAGCCGGAAGATAGAAGCCGGGTGAGTATAAGAAGAAAAGAAGACTTCAAGGCGGCAGAAGACTTCAGATCTTCACTGAGGTAAGTGCGCAGCGGTAACGCTGCGCGCCATTGCTCCCACACAATACACACACTAGCGGGCACTGATGGCATTATTAGGTTGGACACTGCAGAGGCAGTAATTCTTTGAATCCCCCGCCAGTTTGAGATACTTTGAGCGGGACCGAAGCCCGCCGCTGGAGGGGGCGGAGCTTGGTGCCTCAGCACTAACCAGCGCCATTTTCTCCACAGAGATCTGCAGAGAAGCTGGCTCCCCGGTCTCTCCCCTGCTGAACACGGTGACACAGGGCTGAAAAGAGGAAGGGGGGGGGGCACTTGTAAGGCGCAGTGAGTGTATTAACACAGTAATTAATATAAAAGCGCTATTATCTGGGAGTTTATTTTCCAGTGTCAGTTGGCGCTGGGTGTGTGCTGGCATACTCTCTCTCTGTCTCTCCAAAGGGCCTTATTGGGGAACTGTCTCCTTATAACTATATCCCTGTGTGTGTGGGGGTGTCGGTACGAGTGTGTCGGCATGTCTGATGCAGAAGGCTCAGCTAAGGAGGAGGTGGAGCAGATGATTGTGGTGTCTCCGTCGGCAACGATTGGATGGACATGTGGAATGTTTTAAATGCAAATGTGACATTATTACATAAGAGATTGGACAAAGCAGAGTCCAGGGAAAAAGCAGGGAGTCAATCCACGGCTTCGGCTGGGTCACCGGGCCCTTCTGGGTCTCGAAAACGTCCCCTATCCCAAATAGCAGACACTGATACCGACACGGACTCTGACTCCAGTGTCGACTACGATGAAGCGAGGTTACACCCAAGGGTGGCAAAAAGTATTCATTATATGATTGTTGCAATAAAAGATGTTTTGCATATCACAGATGACCCCTCGGTCCCTGACACGAGGGTGCGCATGTATAAGGAAAAGAAACCTGAGGTAACCTTTCCCCCATCCCATGAGCTTAACAAGTTATTTGAAAAAGCTTAGGAAACTCCAGATAAAAAACTGCAGATTCCCAAGAGGATTCTTATGGCGTATCCTTTCCCTGCACAGGACAGGGTACGTTGGGAATCCTCACCTAGGGTGGACAAGGCTTTAACACGCCTGTCCAAGAAAGTGGCGCTACCGTCTCCGGACACGGCAGCCTTCAAGGATCCTGCTGATCGCAGACAGGAAACTACTTTAAAGTCTATTTATGCGCATACAGATGTTTTGCTCAGACCGGCAATAGCATCGGCATGGGTGTATAGTGCGGTTGCAGCTTGGACAGATACCTTGTCAGCTGACCTTGATACCCTAGATAGGGATACCATTTTATTGACCTTAGGCCACATTAAAGACGCAGTCTTATATATGAGAGACGCTCAAAGAGACGTTGGGCTGCTAGGTTCGAGAGCCAACGCCATGGCGATTTCTGCTAGGCGAGCCCCGTGGATCCGCCAATGGACGGGTGATGCCGACTCAAAGACGCATATGGAGGTTTTGCCATACAAAGGTGAAGTTTTATTTGGGGAAGGTCTCGCGGACCTGGTTGACACAGCTACCGTGGGTAAGTCTACCTTTTTGCCTTTTGTTCCCCCGCAGAAACAGAAAACTCCACAATATCAGATGCAGTCCTTTCGGTCGCATAAGTCCAGAAGAGGTCGGGGCTCATCTTTCCTCGCCAGAGGTAAGGGTAGAGGAAAGAGAGCTTCTGCTCCGGCTAGTTCCCAGGAGCAGAAGTCCTCCCCGGCTTCTACTAAATCCACCGCATGACGCTGGGAGTCCACACCTGTGGGGGCACGTCTTCGACTCTTCAGCCAGGTCTGGGTTCTGTCAGACGTGGATCCTTGGGCGATGGATATTGTATCCCAAGGCTACAAACTGGAATTCGAAGAGGTGCCCCCTCGCCGATTTTTCAAGTCGGCCTTGCCAGCTTCTTCCCCAGAGAGGGAAGTAGTGTTAGCTGCAATTCAAAAGCTGTATCAACAGCAAGTGATTGTCAAGGTTCCCCTAGTTCAACAGGGGAAAGGGTACTATTCGACCCTGTTCGTGGTCCCGAAGCCGGATGGTTCGGTCAGACCCATTTTAAATCTAAAATCCCTAAACCTTTACTTGAAAAAGTTCAAATTCAAGATGGAATCGCTCCGGGCTGTGATCTCCAGTCTGGCAGGGGGGATTTTATGGTGTCACTCGACATAAAGGATGCATACCTTCATGCCCCCATATATCCTCCTCATCAGGCGTACCTGAGATTCGCTGTACGGGACTGTCATTACCAGTTTCAGACGTTGCCATTTGGGCTTTCCACGGCCCCGAGGATTTTCACCAAGGTGATGGCGGAGATAATGGTGATCCTGCGCAGGCAGGGAGTCACAATTATCCCATACTTGGACAATCTCCTGATAAAAGCAAGATCGAGAGATCAATTGCAGAAGAGTGTGTCGCTCTCCCTGAGAGTACTACAACAACACGGTTGGATTCTCAATCTGCCAAAGTCACAATTGATTCCAACGACTCGACTATCATTCCTAGGCATGATTCTGGACACGGAACAGAAGAGGGTTTTTCTCCCGATGGAAAAAGCCCAGGAACTCCAGAACGTGGTCAGAGACTTGCTAAAACCAAAAAGAGTGTCTGTTCATCAATGCACTCGAGTTCTGGGGGAAATGGTGGCAGCCTATGAGGCCATCCCCTTCGGCAGGTTTCATGCAAGGACGTTTCAGTGGGACCTCCTGGACAAGTGGTCAGGGTCCCATCTACTAATACATCAGAAGATAAGCCTGTCCCCCCCGGGCCAGGGTGTCTTTCTCCTGTGGTGGCTGCAAAGTGCTCACCTTCTAGAGGGTCGCAGGTTCGGCATTCAAGACTGGGTTCTGGTGACCACGGATGCGAGCCTCCGAGGATGGGGAGTAGTCACACAAGGAAGAAGTTTTCAGGGCCTATGGTCAAGCCAGGAGGCTTGTCTACACATCAACGTACTGTAATTGAGGGCCATATACAACGGCCTACGACAAGCGGAGAATCTTCTTCGCGACCTACCGGTTCTGATTCAATCAGACAACGTCACAGCCGTGGCTCATGTAAACCGCCAAGGCGGGACAAGGAGCAGAGTGGCAATGGCGGAAGCCACCAGGATTCTGCGCTGGGCGGAAAATCACGTAAGCGCTCTGTCAGCGGTCTTCATTCCGGGAGTGGACAACTGGGAAGCAGACTTCCTCAGCAGACACGATCTCCATCCAGGAGAGTGGGGAATTCATCAAGACGTTTTTACAGAGATAACAAGTCTTTGGGGAATTCCTCACATAGACATGATGGCGTCACGCCTCAACAAGAAGCTTCGGAGGTATTGTGCCAGGTCAAGGGACCCTCAGGCAGTAGCGGTGGACGCCCTGGTGACACCTTGGGTGTTTCAGTCGGTCTATGTGTTCCCCCCTCTTCCTCTCATCTCAAAAATATTGAGAATCATAAGACAAAAAAGAGTGAGAACAATCCTCATTGTTCCAGATTGGCCTCGAAGGGCCTGGTATTCAGATCTTCAGGAGATGCTCACAGAAGATCCATGGCCTCTTCCTCTTAGGGAGGACCTGTTACAACAGGAGCCCTGCGTGTTCCAAGACTTACCGCGGTTACGTTTGACGGCATGGCGGTTGAACACCGAATCCTAGCTGGGAAAGGTATTCCGGAGGAGGTCATCCCATCTCTGATAAAGGCTAGGAAGGAGGTGACGGCAAAACATTATCACCGTATCTGGAGAAAGTATGTTTCTTGGTGTGAAGCCAAGAATGCTCCTATGGAAGATTTCCATCTGGGCCGTTTTCTCCACTTTCTACAGACAGGAGTGGATATGGGCCTAAAATTAGGCTCCATTAAGGTACAGATTTCGTCCCTATCTATTTTCTTTCAGAAGGAATTGGCTTCTCCCCCAGAAGTCCAGACTTTTGTAAAGGGAGTGCTGCACATCCAGCCTCCTTTTGTGCCCCAGTGGCACCCTGGGACCTTAACGTGGTGTTACGGTTCCTGAAGTCTCACTGGTTTGAACCTCTTCAAACGGTTGAATTGAAATTTCTCACTTGGAAGGTGGTCATGTTGTTGGCCTTGGCATCTGCAAGGCGGGTGTCCAAATTGGCGGCCTTGTCTCACAAGAGCCCCTATTTGACCTTCCATGTGGATAGAGCAGAGTTGAGGACTCGTCCTCAATTTTTGCCTAAGGTGGTTTCTTCATTTCATATGAACCAACCTATTGTGGTGTCTGTGGCTACGGGTGTCTTGGAGGATTCCAAGTCCCTGGATGTAGTCAGGGCCTTAAAAATCTATGTAGCGAGGACGGCTCGAGTTAGGAAAACAGAAGCACTGTTTGTCCTGTATGCAGCCAACAAAATTGGCGCTCCTGCTTCGAAGCAGACTATTGCTCGCTGGATCTGTAACACAATTCAGCAGGCTCATTCTACGGCGGGATTGCCGTTAACAAATTCAGTAAAGGCCCATTCCACTAGGAAGGTGGGCTCTTCTTGGGCGGCTGCCCGAGGCGTCTCGTCTTTACAGCTTTGCCGAGCAGCTACTTGGTCAGGTTCAAACACTTTTGCAAAGTTCTATAAGTTTGATACCCTGGCTGATGAGGACCTTGCGTTTGCTCAGTCGGTGCTGCCCGGTCTGGAGCTTTGGTATAAACCCCATGGTCCTTACGGAGTCCCCAGCATCCTCTAGGACGTAAGAGAAAATAAGATTTTAAACCTACCGGTAAATCTTTTTCTCCTAGTCCGTAGAGGATGCTGGGCGCCCGTCCCAGTGCGGACAAAATCTGCAAGACTTGTATATAGTTGTTGCTTACATAAGGGTTATGTTACAGTTGAGATCAGTCTTTAGCTGATACTGGTTTTTGTTCATACTGTTAACTGGTTGCGTATATTCCAGGTTATACGGTGTGGATGGTGTGGGCTGGTATGAATCTTGCCCTTAGATTAACAAACTCCTTTCCTCATATTGGGGGTAATTCCAAGTTGATCGCAGCAGGATTTTTGATAGCAATTGGGCAAAACCATGTGCACTGCAGGGGAGGCAGATATAACATGTGCAGAGAGAGTTAGATTGGGGTGGGGTGTGTTCAATCTGCAATCTAATTTGCAGTGTAAAAATAAAGCAGCCAGTATTTACCCTGCACAGAAATAAAATAACCCACCCAAATCTAACTCTTTCTGCACATGTTATATCTGCCTCCCCTGCAGTGCACATGGTTTTGCCCAATTGCTATCAAAAATCCTGCTGCGATCAACTTGGAATTACCCCCATTGGGGGTAATTCTGAGTTGATTGCAGCAGCAAGTTTGTTAGCAATTGGGAAAAACCATGTGCACTGCAGGGGGGGGGGGGGCAGATATAACATATGCAGAGAGAATTAGATTTGGGTGGGTTATTTTGTTTCTCTGCTGGGTAAATACTGGCTGCTTAATTCTTACACTGCAATCTAGATTCCAGTTTGAACACACCCCACCCAAATCTAACTCTCTCTGCACATGTTATATCTGCCCCTCCTGCAGTGCACATGGTTTTGCCCAACTGCTAACAAAATTGCTGCTGCGATCAACTTGGAATGACCACCATTGTCCATCTCCTCTGGGCACAGTTTCTCTAACTGAGGTCTGGAGGAGGGGCATAGAGGGAGGAGCCAGTGCACACCCAATCTAAAGTTCTTTATAGTGCCCATATCTCTGCGGAGCCCGTCTATACCCCATGGTCCTTACGGAGTCCCCAACATCCTCTACGGACTAGGAGAAAAAGATTTACCGGTAGGTTTAAAATCTTATTTTTTCCTTCACTCTTCAAGCATGCAGTGATTACTCCCATTTAAAAAAAAACAAAATTCTGACCCTAATGCTCTTTCAAACTACCACCCTATCTCTCAGCTCCCTTGTCTCTCTAAGCTACTTGAGAGACTTGCCTACACTCGACACACTTTCTTAACTCATACACTTTGTTGGACCCACTTCAGTCAGGCTTCCGTTCCCAACATTCCACAGAGACAGCACTGACTAAAGTGGTTAATGATTTGGTCACTACGAAGTCTAAAGGCCATTACTCACTTCTTATTCGTCTAGATCTATCTGCGGCATTTGACACTGTAGACCACTCTCATACAGACACTACAATCCCTAGGTCTTAAAGACACAGCCCTTTCTTGGTTCCTATCCTACCTATCTAATCACTCCTTCAGTGTTCGCTTCTCTGAATCTACCTCCTCTTCGCTACCTCTTTCAGTTGGAGTACTGCAAGGCTCAGTCTTGGGTCCTCTGCTTTTCTCTATCTATACCTCATCTCTTGGTAAACTAATCAGCTCTTTTGGTTTTCAGTATCATTTGTACGCAGATGATACTCAAATCTACCTATCCTCCCCTGACTTGTCCCTATCTGTACTGGACCGTGTCACTGAATGCCTTTCTGCCATTTGATCCTGGATGACATCTCGCCACCTCAAACTGAATATTTCAAAGACAGAGTTAATTATATTTCTCTGACGTCCTAGTGGATGCTGGGGACTCCGTAAGGACCATGGGGAATAGACGGGCTCCGCAGGAGACTGGGCACACTAAAAGAAAGATTTGGTACTACCTGGTGTGCACTGGCTCCTCCCTCTATGCCCCTCCTCCAGACCTCAGTTAGATTTCTGTGCCCGGCCGAGCTGGATGCACACTAGGGGCTCTCCTGAGCTCCTAGAAAGAAAGTATATATTAGGTTTTTTATTTTACAGTGAGACCTGCTGGCAACAGGCTCACTGCACCGAGGGACTAAGGGGAGAAGAAGCGAACCTACCTGCTTGCAGCTAGCTTGGGCTTCTTAGGCTACTGGACACCATTAGCTCCAGAGGGATCGACCGCAGGACCCGTCCTTGGTGTTCGTTCCCGGAGCCGCGCCGCCGTCCCCCTTACAGAGCCAGAAGCATGAAGATGGTCCGGAAAATCGGCGGCAGAAGACTTCAGTCTTCACCAAGGTTGCGCACAGCACTGCAGCTGTGCGCCATTGCTCCTCATACACACTTCACACTCCGGTCACTGAGGGTGCAGGGCGCTGGGGGGGGGGCGCCCTGAGCAGCAATAATATCACCTTGGCTGGCAAAATAACCACAATATATAGCCCCAGAGGCTATATATGTGGTAATTACCCCTGCCAGAATACAGAAAAAAGCGGGAGAAAAGTCCGCCGAAAAAGGGGCGGAGCCATCTCCCTCAGCACACTGGCGCCATTTCTCCCTCACAGTTCCGCTGGAAGGAAGCTCCCTGACTCTCCCCTGCAGTCTACACTACAGAAAAGGGTAAAAAAGAGAGGGGGGGGGCACAGATTTGAGGCGCAGTAAATATTATAGCAGCTATAGGGGACATAATTCAGTTAGTCCCTGCATTATATAGCGCTCTGGTGTGTGCTGGCATACTCTCTCTCTGTCTCCCCAAAGGGCTTTTGTGGGGTCCTGTCTCCTTTAAGAGCATTCCCTGTGTGTGTGTGCGGTGTGTCGGTACGTCTGTGTCGACATGTTTGATGAGGAGACTTATGTGGAGGCGGAGCAGATGCCTATAAATGTGATGTCACCCCCTGCGGGGCAGACACCTGAGTGGATGGACTTATGGAAGGAATTACGTGCAAGTGTCGACTCCTTACATAAAAAATTTGACGACATGCCAAATGCGGGACAGCCGGCTTCTCAGCTCGTGCCTGCCCAGGCAATTCAAAGACCATCAGGGGCTCTAAAACGCCCGCTACCTCAGATGGCAGACACTGATGTCGACACGGATACTGATACCAGTGTCGACGACGAGTCAAATTTAATGTCCACTAGGGCCATTCGTGGCATGATTGAGGCAATGAAAGAGGTTTTACACCTTTCTGATATAAACCCAGGTACCTCAAAAAAGGGTATTATGTTTGGGGAGAAAAAACTTCCAATAGTTTTTCCCCCATCTGAAGAATTAAATGAAGTGTGTGAAGAAGCGTGGGCTTTCCCTGATAAGAAATTGGTGATTTCAAAAAAATTACTAATGGCGTTCCCTTTCTCGCCAGAGGATAGGTCACGTTGGGAAACTCCCCCTAGGGTGGATAAAGCGCTCACACGTTTGTCTAAAAAGGTGGCACTACCGTCTCCGGATACGGCCGCCCTAAAGGAACCTGCTGATAGAAAGCAGGAGGCTATCCTAAAGTCTATATATACACACACTGGTGTTATAATGAGACCAGCTATTGCTTCAGATTCCCTGTCAGAAAATATTGACACCCTGGACAGGGACACTATATTGCTAACCGTAGAGCATATAAAAGACTCAGTCTTGTACATTAGAGATGCACAGAGGGAGATCTGCCGGCTGGCATCTAGAATAAGTGCATTGTCCATTTCTGCTAGGAGAGGCTTATGGACTCGGCAGTGGACAGGGGATGCAGATTCTAAAAGGCACATGGAAGTTTTGCCTTATAAGGGTGAGGAGTTATTCGGGGATGGTCTCTCAGACCTTGTTTCCACAGCAACAGCTGGGAAGTCAGCATTTTTACCCCATGTCCCCTCACAGCCTAAGAAAGCGCCGTATTATCAGGTACAGTCCTTTCGACCCCAGAAAAACAGGCGGGGAAAAGGCGGGTCCTTTCTGTCTAGAGGCAGAGGAAGGGGAAAAAAGCTGCACCACGCAGCAGGTTCCCAGGAACCAAAGTCCTCCCCCGCTTCTTCCAAGTCCGCCGCATGACGGTGGGGCTCTACAGGCGGAGCCAGGTACGGTGGGGGGCCGCCTCAAAAATTTCAGCGATCAGTGGGCTCGCTCACGGGTGGATCCCTGGATCCTTCAAGTAGTATCTCAGGGGTACAAGCTGAAATTCGAGGTGCCTCCCAACCCGCCGTTTCCTCAAATCGGCCTTACCGACAACTCCCTCGGGCAGGGAGGCTGTACTAGAGGCAATTCACAAGCTGTATTCCCAGCAGGTGATAGTCAAAGTACCCCTACTTCAACAAGGACGGGGTTACTATTCCACACTGTTTGTGGTACCGAAACCGGACGGTTCGGTGAGACCCATTTTAAATTTGAAATCCTTGAACACATACATAAAAAGATTCAAGTTCAAGATGAAATCGCTCAGGGCGGTTATTGCAAGCCTGGACGAGGGGGATTACATGGTATCCCTGGACATCAAGGATGCTTACCTGCATGCCCCAATTTACCTTCCTCACCAGGAGTACCTCAGATTTGTGGTACAGGATTGCCATTACCAATTCCAGACTCTACCGTTTGGACTGTCCACGGCACCGAGGGTGTTTACCAAGGTAATGGCAGAAATGATGATACTCCTTCGATAAAAGGGTGTTTTAATTATCCCGTACTTGGACGATCTCCTAATAAAGGCGAGGTCCAGGGAGCAGTTACTGGTTGGAGTAGCACTATCTCGGGAAGTGCTACAACAGCATGGCTGGATTCTAAACATTCCAAAGTCACAACTGGTTCCTTCCACACGCTTACTGTTCCTGGGGATGATTCTGGACACAGAACAGAAAAAGGTGTTTCTCCCGCAGGAGAAAGCCAAGGAGCTGTCATCTCTAGTCAGAGACCTCCTAAAACCAAAACGGGTATCGGTGCATCACTGCACACGAGTCCTGGGAAAAATGGTGGCTTCGTACGAAGCAATTCCATTCGGCATGTTCCATGCAAGGACCTTCCAGTGGGACCTCTTGGACAAGTGGTCGGGATCGCATCTTCAGATGCATCAACTGATAACCCTGTCTCCAAGGACCAGGGTGTCTCTACTATGGTGGCTGCAGAGTGCTCATCTTCTAGTGGGCCGCAGATTCGGCATACAGGACTGGGTCCTGGTGACCACGGATGCCAGCCTTCGGGGCTGGGCGCAGTCACACAGGGAAGAAATTTCCAGGGACTTTGGTCAAGTCTGGAGTCGTCTCTACACATAAACATTCTGGAACTGAGGGCCATTTACAATGCCCTAAGTCAGGCAAGGCCCCTGCTTCAAAACCAGCCGGTTCTGATCCAATCAGACAACATCACGGCAGTCGCCCATGTAAACCGACAGGGCGGCACAAGAAGCAGGGTGGCCATGGCAGAAGCCACAAGGATTCTCCGATGGGCGGAAAATCACGTACTAGCACTGTCAGCAGTGTTCATTCCGGGAGTGGACAACTGGGAAGCAGACTTCCTCAGCAGGCACGACCTCCACCCTTTCATATGATTGTAAACCAGTGGGAAAAACCACAGGTGGACATGATGGCGTCCCGCCTAAACAAAAAGCTAGAAAAATATTGCGCCAGGTCGAGAGACCCGCAGGCGATAGCTGTGGACGCTCTGGTAACACCGTGGGTGTACCGATCGGTTTATGTGTTCCCTCCTCTTCCTCTCATACCAAAGGTACTGAGGATAATAAGGAGAAGAGGAGTAAGAACTATACTCATTGTTCCGGATTGGCCAAGAAGACCCATGGCCTCTACCGCTCAGACAGGACCTGCTGCAGCAGGGGCCCTGTCTGTTCCAAGACTTACCGCGGCTGCGTTTGACGGCATGGCGGTTGAACACCGGATCCTGAAGGAAAAGAGCATTCCGGAGGAAGTCATTCCTACGCTGATAAAAGCTAGGAAAGAAGTAACCGCAAACCATTATCACCGCATATGGCGAAAATATGTTGCGTGGTGTGAGGCCAGGAAGGCCCCTACAGAGGAATTTCAGCTGGGTCGTTTTCTGCACTTCCTACAGTCAGGAGTGACTATGGGCCTAAAATTGGGTTCCATTAAGGTCCAGATTTCGGCTCTGTCGATTTTCTTCCAGAAAGAACTGGCTTCACTGCCTGAAGTTCAGACTTTTGTAAAGGGAGTGCTTCATATTCAGCCCCCTTTTGTGCCTCCTGTGGCACCTTGGGATCTCAATGTGGTGTTGAGTTTCCTAAAATCACATTGGTTTGAACCACTTAAAACTGTGGATCTGAAATATCTCACGTGGAAAGTGGTCATGTTATTGGCCTTGGCTTCGGCCAGGCGTGTGTCAGAATTGGCGGCTTTGTCATGTAAAAGCCCTTATCTGATTTTCCATATGGATAGGGCAGAATTGAGGACTCGTCCCCAGTTTCTCCCTAAGGTGGTATCAGCTTTTCACTTGAACCAACCTATTGTGGTGCCTGCGGCTACTAGGGACTTTGAGGATTCCAAGTTACTGGACGTAGTCAGGGCCTTGAAAATTTATGTTTCCAGGACGGCTGGAGTCAGGAAAACTGACTCGCTTTTTATCCTGTATGCACCCAACAAAATAGGTGCTCCTGCTTCTAAGCAGACTATTGCTCGCTGGATTTGTAGCACAATTCAGCTGGCGCATTCTGCGGCTGGATTGCCGCATCCTAAATCAGTGAAAGCCCATTCCACGAGGAAGGTGGGCTCATCTTGGGCGGCTGCCCGAGGGGTCTCGGCTTTACAACTTTGCCGAGCTGCAACTTGGTCAGGGGCAAACACGTTTGCTAAATTCTACAAATTTGATACCCTGGCTGAGGAGGACCTTGAGTTCTCTCATTCGGTGCTGCAGAGTCATCCGCACTCTCCCGCCCGTTTGGGAGCTTTGGTATAATCCCCATGGTCCTTACGGAGTCCCCAGCATCCACTAGGACGTCAGAGAAAATAAGATTTTACTCACCGGTAAATCTATTTCTCGTAGTCCGTAGTGGATGCTGGGCGCCCATCACAAGTGCGGATTGTCTGCAATACTTGTATATAGTTATTGCCTAACTAAAGGGTTATTGTTGAGCCATCTGTTGAGAGGCTCAGTTGTATTTCATACTGTTAACTGGGTTTAATATCACGAGTTATACGGTGTGATTGGTGTGGCTGGTATGAGTCTTACCCGGGATTCAAAATCCTTCCTTATTGTGTCAGCTCTTCCGGGCACAGTATCCTAACTGAGGTCTGGAGGAGGGGCATAGAGGGAGGAGCCAGTGCACACCAGGTAGTACCAAATCTTTCTTTTAGTGTGCCCAGTCTCCTGCGGAGCCCGTCTATTCCCCATGGTCCTTACGGAGTCCCCAGCATCCACTACGGACTACGAGAAATAGATTTACCGGTGAGTAAAATCTTATTTTCCACCGGCCAATAGTAGGTACCAACCTGATATCTCTATCACTGTTGAAAACTCGACTATCTACCCTACCCCACAAGCTCGCTGCCTAGGTGTCATCCTTGACTCTGATCTGTCCTTTGTTCCCCACATTCAATCTGTCTCAAGATCATGTTACATGCATCTAAAAAACATATCCGAATACGACCATACCTTACACAAAACATTGCTAAAACTCTAATACACACTCTCATTATCTCCCACATTGATTACTGCAATAGTCTCCTAACTGGTCTTCCCAAAACGAGACTCTCAGCACTACAATCCATTCTGAATGCAGCGGCGAGGCTTATCTTTCTCGCTAGACGTACATCGTCTGCAGATCCACTCTGTCAGTCCCTCCATTGGTTACCTGTACTCTACCGCATTCAATATAAAATACTTTTACTCACACAC